>NC_135484.1:57075328-57382735 GCF_052094955.1 Ictidomys tridecemlineatus | reverse complement strand
GCGGGGCTGGCAGGGCTCAATGAATAATTTTATCTGGATTTCATTCACAAACAGCAGCTCACTCCTCGGGAAAGGACCTGTGCGTCTCCCCAGATCGGAACTGGAGTAAGTGCCAGGATTTCCTGATTTGTTTACATTTCTCAAAAAACTTTTTTCCCCCGGACCAGGACAGAATTAGACTTCCTTTTCCACTTTTGGCTCCTTCCAAGCTATTCTTGCTCAAGGTATTCTCTCCCCTTTCCCTGCATTCTTCTTTGTTGAAGTCTCAGCTGGGTTCTTTGTCTCACAAAAACACCAAGAGGCAATGAAAGATGTTGGCAGAGGAACAATGGTCGTAATGACAACAATAAGGCCACCGTGGCTGGATTTTCCTGGACCCAACACAGTTTGATCGGACTTTACGTTTCAAATCTGCTGTCCTGTCTCTTCCGAATGCTTGGAGACAATTCTGAGAGGCCCACGTGGGATACATCCAGTGGCCTTGCCAAAGTCCTTAAGCTCTAGAAGGAGGAATTGAAGTCACCTCTTTTCACACAAACCCTACTGCAGAGACCTGCCACCCAGTGGGGAAGCTTCAACTAGATCCAAGCAGGGGACACAAATTCTTCCTCTTCAGGGGCCAGACTTGTGGGGACTAGCACCTCTATTCTACCCTATTATCCTCTTTGTCCTATTTTCACTTTCACCATCTTGACTATCTATCTATAATTGTTAACAAAACTTGTTTTGAAAATGTATTCTAAGCTCCTTTGTTTATAAGTGTTTTGCAATCTGAAGCTTAATTCTTTTTCTTAATAAGAGGAGTGCAGGTCGTGGTCGATGTCCAATCTTCATGTATAAAAGGCAACCAGATCTTATTGGGGGCCCACAAATAAGAATAAAGCAGGGAAACCTAGAAGACTTTTGAGAGACGGGGTAGGGTCTCTGACAGGGAGGTGTACCTTTCCTGCTTATTGATACCCCCACTGTCTCTGGTTTCTGAGGCTAAAGGCCTCTTGATTTTACCAGTCAACTCATCTGTTTGTTTTGGATATCAAGGATTGAACCTGGGGGTGCTTAACCCCTGAGCCACATTCCCAGCTGTTTTTATATTTTATTCTGAGACAGGGTCTTGCAAAGTTTCTTGGGGCCACGCCAAGTTGCTGAGGCTGGCTTTGAATTTGTGATTTTTCCTGCCTCAGCCCCCTGATCTGCGGGGATTACAGGCATGTGCCACCATGCTTGGTTTTATCTCTGTTTTTACACATGTCTGCCATCCTGGCCCTGTGGATAATTGAGAATTACCTTAGAGTAGCCCGATGCTCCCTTTCCCTCGCACCTTGGGTTCTCAGGACTGTCAGTATCACCTGTTCTTTCTGTTTTCTTGGAAAAGAAACCCAGCTCTAGGCAGAGTCAGATAGCTTTACTTGCACTGGGAGATAATACTAGATATTGGCACCACAGCATATGGTATATATGTT
The DNA here is from genome assembly GCF_052094955.1 of Ictidomys tridecemlineatus. NCBI lineage: Eukaryota > Metazoa > Chordata > Mammalia > Rodentia > Sciuridae > Ictidomys > Ictidomys tridecemlineatus. Next base: position 57,381,275 of record NC_135484.1, on the reverse strand, counting down.
TGTACCCTAACAGTAGAAGACATCTTAAAGTGAAGGAATGACACTCTGACTAGGGAATTTAAAGAATTCTTTTTTAAAAAGGTCCTTAAAGAAGTACATTTCTTCCAAGTGCTCTTGACATCAAATCATTTGGAGGGTGGTTTTAAATAAAAATTACAGAAGCCCAATTTTTTTGGACTAAGTTTTTGTAGTAGGTCCCCAACAGACAAGGCTAAAAACCAATGGAGTCACTCATGCTAAAGTTCCATGTAACCAAGCTGAAACTGTTTATTTGAACTTCTGAGAAATCAGAATTAGAGGGATAACAGCCAAATTTCCCAAACAGTCAGTTTCAATTGGCATAATGAAGTTTCCTCTGCCTTAATTCTCTCACAAAAAAGTAACCCTCTATTAACCAGTTAGTTTTCTATTTTTCCATCTCCTTTTCCTTGCCTTATAAGAAAAGTTACTTTGAAATGACCAATACATTTTGTTTTGGTTTGAGTTATTTTTTTTTTCTGTAGCTTTTTTCTGTCTATAAATCAAACTCCTCTGTTTGGAATACTTATTCTGTTTTATGGAGTGTTACTCAAGTCTAGAATCAAAAATGAAGCCAATTAAGAGCATGACACTGGCTGAGGATGTAGCTAAGTGGCAGAGCCTTTTCTAAGCTGGTGAAGGCCCTGTGTTCAATGCCCAGCACCAAACAAACAAATCAATCAAAACAACAACAACAAAATCACACCAAATTGTTGTAATTTTGTTCTTCAATTATCATATGCGTTAAGTCAGCCATGTATGTTTGTGTATAGCTGTACATATCCAAAGGCAATGGATATGTGCAGAGACAGCAAGATCCTGCTGCTGTGCTGACAGCCTCTCCTGAAATATGCACTAAAATACCGAGTTATGAATCAAGACAATATTTAGCTATTCTGCAATTTCCTTCTAGTGAAACTCATTGGTTGAGTGCTTACCTAGCATGCATGAGGCTCTAGGTTCAACCCCCAGCACTGAGGAAAGGAAAGAAAAAAGAATGAAGCATCCTTTTTTCCTTTGAGTGCTGAGGATGGAACTCAGAGCCTCATGCATGCTACCCAAGTGCTTCTGCCACTAAGCCACATCCCTAGCCCCATGAAACATCCTTAAATAGCATTATTCCCTCAAGAGACTATGTGAGTGCCTACTTCTAAGAAGGCTAAATCAGTCTCTCTCTTCTATGACCTCCTTCAAAGAGAGATTGAAGAAACCACCACATTTTCACTATAAACCTAAATACACTTTAAGGTGTACCTAGAAGACTAATGTGGACAAAGAGTTTGAATGAACACCAGCACATTTAGACACTCTAGGGAATTAACATGTTTTCTTTTATTTCCCCCTATTGGTTTCAGAGACAGGATTGTAGGCAAAAGTGTTACAAAAGAAACTAAAGTTTAATCTTTTGAGGATTTGAAGGATTCTGTCCTTTAAGCTTTGGAGTGTCATCTTCAATAAGCACTTGTGAAATGATCAGACAACAAGTTGTCAGTGAAGCATGTATTCCAAAATCCCATAATGTCTTCACCAGGGTTTAGGGAAAGATATGAAATGAGGACCAATGTGAAGTCTTTGCTCTAAGGTGGGGAAAAAAAAATCCCACAAACAAACCAACATGTGTAATCAGAAGGGAGAAACGTCAGGTTTAGGATAAGGGTAACAGAAAACTAAAAGATTATTTAACTCACATAAAGAAATGTTTCATACGGTGTTTACAAGTACTGCAGAAATATATTTTCCAATATGTTTCATCTATTATTGAACATTTTTATTTCTGGGTCTTTATTTTAAAAGAAGATCAGATGTAAGCAGCTTACCTGAGATAATTTTCTCTACATATATGAACAGAAGATTTCTGCAGGACTTGGATTTCTCTAGTTTGCCTGTTTGTGTACTGGTACTGAACCTAGGGGTGCTCTTCCACTGAGCTACCTCCTCAGACTTTTATTTTTATTTTGAGACAGGGTCTTGCAAAATTGCTGAGACTGGCCTCAAACTTGTGGTCCTCCTGCCTCAGCCTGCTGAGTGACTGGGATTATAGGCATGTGCCATGGTGCCTGGCATATTTCTCAAGTTCTAATAAACAAGTCCAACTGGCTCATCTGGCTGAAGGGTGGCTTAGGATTTCTTGGTTCGTGCTAAGGCTGACAGAGGGGTTCGGTGGGCCTGTCTCCAATGCCAGCCCAGATTCCTGCAGACAGGAAACGTGGCTTGGCTCCGGGATAGCTACAGTGTCTCAGGGGCTGGGGGCACCAAAGATCAGATGGATTTCAGCATAGAAAATCTAGGTACTGATTTTGCCTGACACTTGCTAGAAGTTTGAGCAGGTCATGTCAAACGGCCACATGTCAAAGTGTGAATTGTGGCTGACAGCATCACCTCCATAGCTGCTACTGGAAGATTTTTCTTCTCTTGTAAAAGGTAGAACTGCATTTTTCCTGGAGCTGGCAAAGAAATGCATTTCCTATCCCTCATTTATCTGCCTGTCTTTTTATTTCGATAAATAAATATTGTCTTTTGAATAAAATGTAAAAAACCCAAAAAACAAAAAAACCAAAAAATAAATACAGCCGTTTCCGGGCCTACATAAAAATATTTTCTTTTCATAATTGCCACACTTCCATGACTCCACATGTGTACTTGAGTGGGTGAGGGGGTGAGGGCAGAGTCCAATTGTACAGAAATGACTCTGAATTCTTACAAAAGGGGGATTTTGCCTCATAGTACTCGTTATCTAGAGTCTACTAGAGTCTTCACTGAATGAGCAGCCTGTTTGTCTTTAAGAAGTTACTGTATACATGTCCTCTGCCTTCTGATATTTCCAAAGGAGGCTGAGGGGGAATTGCTGTCTGAGCCATGGCTTCTGAGTAGGCCTTGTCTGTAGAAAGCCAGGCGAGTCTCCAGGCATGTGGACTGCGGTCAGCCTGAGGTGAGGTGAGGGCCAGCAGTGTGAGTTAGCAGATTCAGGAAGTATGTCCTGTAGGTCTTTCTCTAGTTTGCATTTGACTTATTTATTTTGCATTCAGAACCTGTGTGTGTGGCCCAATGCAAAGCCTGGAGGCATATGCTCATGTTGGGGTGGGGGGTGAACAGTGATATCCTAAGACCCACTGTTGAAGACTGGAGAACTGTGTTAGTATAACCAGCTTGAAGATTTGGCCTTCCTGAAACATCCCCACATTGCACGGTTGACAGATGAGTGCAAAGACTACATTTCACAGGAGAGAAAGCTAGGACTCCCAGGGAACTTGTGACCGCTCAAGGCTACTGTGTGATTCACTGGCAAAACAAGATGAAATCACTCGGTTTCCAGCTGTGGACCCAGATGAGCCTGGGCATTTTTGAGAGGATGGCAAAACTGTCTTCCTTATTTTCTTTCCTCCACCCCCATCCAGCTCTGATACATCTTGCCAGCATTTCAAGTTGGACACACTTAGCCCCCCTAGAAACAAAGGGACCTTGGCTGGGACAAAGTTCACACCCACCACGCCCACCCCTCTTGGGCAGTCTCCTTATCTCTCCTTGGAGTGTGATTTAGCAGCACATGACATTCAGATATGATAACTGAACTCTATTACTTTGGGGAAGACTCCTAACAAAAAATGCTTGTTAGAATAGCTCTGTTGATGATAGCTATGTGTTGTTATCTTGGAAGAGGATGGAAAATAACCCAGAGCCCAGAGCTGTTTTGGATGGCTAAAGTGAATGCCAAACTCCACGAAGATCTGTCCACCCGCTGAGAAGATCCTTCAAGGCCTGACAGCTACTGAGCTGGCACTTCTTAGCAGCCATCGCCTACATTCTGTTTTCTGCTTCGTCAGCTCTCTAATCCTGCAAGTTTCATTATTAGGATTTCCTGCTACATTTTTCGTTTTCAGTTACAGATTGACTGGGGACTGCCAGTACGTCTGGCCTACTGAGGTTTGCTGGTAGATTGTCCTCGTAAGAGCCACTATTGTGAAGGTTCAGTTTTTAAGGGCAACGAAGAGGAGCAATTCTACTAAATTCTACCGCCTCGTTACTTGTGATAGCCTGAAACTATGCATCAAACAGAAAGATGGACTTCTTTTATATGAGCCTCGTGAAAATCTTAATCAATCAAATAAACAGGCCAACCCGAACCAAACACACAACCCCACCGGTGAATTTACGATGAGCCTAGACTTAGCCCAGGCTGGTGACTGAAAATTGACATCCAGTTCAAGGATTCATTTTCCCTTTTCTCAATATTGAATGGAACTCTCTTTTAAGGGCTTATAATTTATTGTCTAAAATTGGAACTGTGACAAATTCAAAGCAGGGTGAAAGGAAGTCTACAAAACAATGGCACTGAAATTCTCCCAGGGCTTTTTCAATTGTGAGAATTCAGTGCACCTGAGCTGTTATGGTGGCAGCGTGCCTAAGGCTGTATTTTTTAATCTACATTTAAGGAGGTGGCCTCCATTGGTAGATTGGACACTGATGGGGATTTTCTTTTATTTTGTTGAAAAATTATACAATTTCCTGGGGATGAAGAAACAGGGTACACAAGCCCTGTATATAAATGCAATTTCCAGTACATATTCCAGTTCTTAAAGCAAAGCTTTGGGGACTCTGAGAATTTACTATGCATCAGGAATTGTACAACAGCATTACATTCGTGAATTCTTTTGGTTTTCACAACAATATTTTAAAAAAATTTTTTTAGGTGTAGATGGACACAACATCTGTATTTCATTTACTTAAATCTATATGATGTTGAGGATCGAACCCAGTGCCTCACACGTACCAGGAGAGCACTCTACCACTGAGCCACAACCCCAGCCCCCCACAACAATATTGCTTATTGTACTATTATTATTTCTGTTTTACAGATAAAGAAACAAGGCACTTAAGTCCCTTTCCTAAAGTCACATAGCTAGTGAGTGACAGAGTCAGGATATGAACTCTGACAGTCTCACTCTATTGCCATATCCTTAACCATTTGGCAACACTGCCTTCTAAGAAAGTTAGTTTGTCTAGTAGATTCAAGGATATCCAATATTGAAGACCTAGTAGAATTGGTTTTTCGTTCCAAAGAGACCAGAATATTTAGAGACAAATCCAGGCATCTTTCTACAGCTGAATAATTAGGCAGGCCAGAGAAGTGAGGTCCTGCTATGTTCTTGCTACACAGTTGACATTCCCAGTTTTATTTAGCTTTATTTCCAACCTGCCCATTTCTGAAAATGATTGAAGAGGCATATATGCAAATATCTCTTCTAGGCCTCTACTGAGCTCCAGTCTCATTCTAACCACCTTCTAAATATTACTGCTGAATTCATGTCTTCATGTACCTCAAATATCTACTGTGAACTTTCCATCCCCACCCCAAACTAGCTCTTCACTTTGACATCTCCATATCTGTACTGGTAACATTCAGTCACCCAGACTCTAAAGCTCAGGGTCAATTTTCACTTGTACCTTTCCTGTACTATCTTCTGCCTCAACCTCTTCCCCAAGCAAACATGTGATCAATCATTAAGTCCTGTGAATCCTTCTTGCTGTATCTGTTTCTACCCATTCCCACTACAAGGTACCAAATTTCTAAAACCAAAGTTTGGGTTAAATTTCTAACGAGGCTGCCTACCTTTAGCCTCTCTGCCCTGAATACAGTCACCAGGGTGAAGTGGAGATTCAATAACTTTGAGAATGCTTTTTGTGTTCTCTTATGTGCCAGGCACTGTTCTAAGCTGGAGACATATCACTGAATCAACAGACAAGAATCCTGTCCTGGGAAGCTACTGAAGTGTCTGAAATGGCTGCAGGCCTTCCCTACTGAAAGCAAACCCAAGCAGCAAGGTGATATCCCATGATTCTATGTTACCCAGCAAATTGCTTTCAAAATCTTGATTTGGAAACCGAATACTCCATAATTAGACTTAGCTTTCCTTTTCTGGTCGCTCTTCATCAGCAATTTCTCTGTCTTGAGCACCATAGAGACTTTTTATAATCTTCCCTAGCACACAAGAACTCCCCCACAGCCCTGCCTGGCTCCTGCTGGTCCTGCTGTTTGGGATGGATGTCCCTCCTTCACCCTCCCCTAGCCCAGTATTCCTGCTTTCAGTCACCACAAAGTTCTCTGCCTCTGATAGTGGCCAGATCATGGGATAGGCATGTCCCTTCCCACTTCCTGCTCTGGCCAGATCCTGTCCTGCCCTTAGGCTGGAGGGATTTAAAGAGCCCACAGCCCAACTCTTTGGTCAAAAGCTCCTTTGCCATACTTTGGTCTGTTTACACCCTCTCCCCACCCCAGCTTTCCGCTTTGGTCTTGAGATCTCACTTTGGTTCTCAGGCTCAGCACCCAAGCCTGTGCCACACTTGTGGCTTCCTACTCCACACATCCTACAGGGTATACTCGGAATAAAATCCTGCCCCTGAGCTCCACCCTGATGACTGAGACCCTAAGGTCGGGAAGATTTTGCAGGTTTTAATAGCTTACCCACCTCTTTGGAAACTGGATTACTGTGGTTCATTCATTCAACAATCAGTGAAGCTTCAATGATGCTCTCCTATGTGCCAGGGGCTAGCCATACAACACAGAACAAGAATAACAATTCCCACTTTCCATGATGGGGCAAGTGGTTGAATAAAGAAGCAAGATAATTTGGGTGAGTGGGAAAGACCATGGAGACACATAGTAGATTCCAAACCAATGATACACTATGATCATTATCATATGTGACTTTGGGCATAATTCTTCCAATATTTTATGTTCAAAAGATGTAGTTAGATACAATGATTTCTAAAATGTTTTCTAGCTATAAAACTTGATGATGACTGGGAAGAACACCCTGGAAAACTTTAGAAAGGTGAAGAGTCTTCAGCTGTTGGGCAGCTTTTCCTCAGTGGGTAAACTTGTCAGCGTTGGAGATTCTTCTATGGCATAGGCAACAATGTACAATATGTTATTTTCTTTTTTAAAAATATTTTTAGCTATTGATAAACCTTAACTTTATCCATTTATTTATATGCAGTGCTGAGAATTGAACCCAATGCCTCACACATGCTAGGCAAGTGCTCCACCACTGAGCCACAACTCTAGCCCCAATGTTATTGTTCAGTGATGAAGCAATCATGCATTAATAGGTATTAATAAGGAATTTTGAGTTCATAAAGAGCAATAATGTTTTATTCGAATGTGCACCTACAATAGTAAGTGTGGTCAAGCATGGGAAGAAAGAGAATTCTCATGTACTTCCTGTGGGTGTGGGCATCAGTACAGATTCTGTGAAGAGTAATGACCCAGTCATTTTGCCCCTGGAGAAATTAGCACAGGTGCACAAAGGTACTTTTTTAAGAATATCTGTGGAAGTTCTATGTGTCATAAAATATCTGAAGCAAACCTAGTGCCTATTAACAGGAGAAGGAATAAATGATTTGTGGTATATTCATGAATATCGTTAAAATAATGGAGCTACATCTACAAATTTCCATTTGGAAATCTTGAAAACACAATAGTTAGTGAAAAAGTTGCACAATTGTAATGTAGTATGATACTTCCTAGATAAACAATTTGTTAATAGGTAGTTGTGGATATTCATGTCATGTGAAAGTTAAAAGCATACATAGGAAACACCAAATTCAAAATAGGGGTTAACTCCAAGAGGATTGGAGGCAGGGGAGAAGAATTAGGAATAATATATATAGGAGCTTTAACTGAATATGAACATTTTTTTTTCTCCTTAAAAATGTTTGAAAGGGGGCTGGGGTGTAACTCAGTGGTAGAGCGTTTGCCTAGCACATGTGAAGCACTGGGTTTGATCCTCAGCACCACATATAAATAAACAAAATAAAGGTATTGTGTCCATCTACAACTAAAAATATTTTTAAAAAATTTAAAATAAATAGAGCAAAATATTAAGATTTAAAAAGCTGGACTCAAAGATCAATGTTTAGTATTAGTCTATTCTTTTTATATATGTATAAAATTACTAATAAAATAAACCCTATTAAAATATGCCTGTGATTAGTTGGATTTGAAGGAAAACACAATTCAATCTACTAGTGAAGGGGCTATCTAAAACCTAAATCTTACTGTTTATTTTCTTGCTCTCATAGGAAAAAATATCTGGATTCAGTTTGTGAGACTAAATGGCAAAGGTGATAATGAGTAACAATGGAAATAATTAAGATGACACATTTCGAAAAGTGTTTGTACCCCTACATCCTGGAAGTGTAAAGCTTTATTTTCACATTAGACAGATTTTTCTCTTACCAAATGCCCATTTAGGTATTTAACTGTGCATTGTCTTTTATTTTCATTTAAATGTTTCCCATAATTTTCTTCCCAACTAAACTGAACCAGTATCCTGATCGTCCAGTTTTCAGTCTAAATTTTTTTCTAGTACATTGTTTTCATACTCAGTAAATTTTTTTTTGAGAGGATGAACAAATAATCATAGTTTTAATGCATCAATTTCTATCATGTAAGTAAACTTTCTACTTCCTCTGAGCATAGCAGAATTATTGACCTGCTAAAGAATTTGATCTTCTGGACCTGAGAGGCTTAGGCAGGAGGATCACAAATTCTGGACTAGCATCAGCAATTTGAAAAGGTCAGCAACTTAGCTAGATCCTGTCTCAAAATAAAAAAATAAAAAAATGAAAAAATAAGGTAATAGGGCTGGAGATGATGCTCAGTGGTTAAACACGTATGAGTTCAATCTCTTGTACTACCCCACCAAAAAAAAAAAATAATAATAATTTGGTCTTTTGTAGAGAGTAAGACATGATTATTATTCTTTTCTTGATATCGTGATATGCAGGTATCAGTTTGCAAAACATTACAAATAAACCAGCAAACAAATCTGGTTGTCTATTCCAAAGTTTATAAAAATGCACCCTTCATGGCCGAGTGTGTTGGCACTCACCTATAATCCCAGTGACTCAGGAGGCTGAGGCAAGAGGATCACAAGTTCTAGGACAGCTTCAGCAATTTAGTGAAACCCCCCCATTACAAAAAAAAAAAAAAAAAAGAAGAAGAAGAAGAAGAAGAAGAGAAAAATGGACTCCAAATGTATCTCAGGGGTAAACTGCTCTTGGATTCAATCCCTGGTATCAAAAACAAAACAAAAAATCCCAAAAAACCAAAACACACCCTTCATACTGTTTTCTGGACAAGGCAGTGGGCTTGTAGGCCCCTCCCAGCATAATGTAAACTGGTTCCTAACATGCTGCCTGAATCATTCCTTCACATTCAGGAAGTATGTCTTACCCTTTCTCTGTTCTGTCTTGATTGACACTTATATTTTTTTCAAAGGCAAACATAAGATTTGTAACATACAGACCTGTATATTCATTGAATTCTCAATGATGGCCAGAAAAATTAGAGGATACAGGCAAATTTTTCAGCAATGTGGATTAAAGCAATCTTTATTTTTCGCTAATACTGAGTCTGGCTTTGAGGTTCTGTATTTCCACCAGATATAAAGCCAAGCCTTTGTAGTGTGTTTTAGTTTTTTTTTCCTCTCCATTTTTTTTTTTGATGTGAGCTGGCATCTCTCATGAAAAGATAAAGGCATCAATTAACTATACTACCAAACCTCAAGGATAAAAGCTATTGTTGTGAACAGGAGTTAGGCACACACATGGTATCAAGTAAGAGTCTGGAAAGAGACTGCTGCCAAGGAAAACAGATGTCTGTCTCCTTTAAGGAGACCAAATTATGTGTATATTAGCTATTGCTAATCTCCTGATTGATTCAACAATGATGGTATTGATGAGCTAATTTGAGTTGATTGCAAGCTGCCACTACCATTGTCACAATAAAATTTAAAAACATTTGCCTCAACCAACTGCTTCAACAAGGACAACGAAAGAGAAAAGGATGCCCGGAACCCAGAAACGATAAAGGGTCAGACAGGCTCCGATCCACCCCTCTGCTGTGAAGGCAAAAGTCCAGATGTGGGTAGGAGAGGAATTCCCCCACATAACAATGAGTAATAACGACTAGCTCACAATCATAGGATGCATGAGACAATGATGAATTGTATATTACAAGCCTATAGAAGACAATCAAAATGGTCACTTTCTTCCTAGTGGGATCCACTTGCAAAATTGGAACAGAAAAAAAATTCCGCTAGAGGTTTTTGCGCACTGTTTTTCCTGTTTTCCTGACATGGTTATAAATAAGAAAAAGTGCAGATGTTCAGATTCTCTTCTGTGTCCCATGACTCTGTGTTTTATCCTTTTATTGGGTTCCTCTTACTGTTCCTTTTATGTTGTTGTGGTGTTTTTAAACTCCCCTGCACATGCTGTCCTTGGGACCTTTTCTTTCTCTCTTTCAAATGCGCTTGTCATTTCTCAGCATTATTGGGAGGAGAGGAAGAAGAGAGTTTGGCATAGATCAGGAGCCAGAATCAAAAAGAGCAGGGTAAAGTAGAGTGTGTCTGAAAAGGAGACCAGAATACATCCTGCCAAAGCTCAGGCCACTCTCTCTGCCTCCTTAGAGGCCAGTGTGGTCCTTGTTCACATTCACACTGAGGGCACACATCTAGAAATGAGTTGACTGGGAGGAGGTTAATTAACGTCGGCATGACCTGATCATGAGCACTTGGGAAAAGTTCTGAAGTCAGTCTAGAAGTTCAGGTTCACTTTTGCAAGGATCCCAGTATAACAAGTGATACCTTGAATATCAATACAAGATTAGACCCAAACTGTGGCCTGTTCTGAAGCTCAGCTCCCTGCGGCCCCTTCCCCAGGATTTAAGGAGTGGACTTTGTAAGAGGTCTCTTGGCTGAATGAGCCATTTCAGCAATTTCAACATCGTTTGAACAGCAGTGGGTTCGTTGTTTCCTCTTTCTTTGTATCAGTTCCTCTGGCAAAGCCATGTTAACCTGTGTGTTGGACCCAGGCTCTTTTTTTTTTTTTTTTTTTTTTTTTGCTTTTTCATCTGAATAGCCTCACTCTCCCACAGTCTGAAGAGAGATTCACAGCTCCTATTAACAGTCAGGAAAAGTGATGTCCGAGCTCCTGGCCTTCACTTCACTGTTCAAGACTGTGTCTACAAGATACCAAACACCTAGATGTTTCCAGATTTGGATTATTGGCCTGCCTTGATGCCAAACATCTGGAGAGTGGAAAACATCAGGATGTTTGGCATCAAGCAGACAAAGCATCTGGATGACGGCTTGAGTTTTTCACTTTTTAACTAGATGTTTGGTGTCATGTAGACACAAGCTGAGGCTCTGACTTCATCCTATAACAGCCCCCAGGCTGCCAGGCTGGCTCCAGATTCCCTTTATTACAACTGACATTTTTACAAGAAAACTTTGCTTTCTGTGTGATGCCTGTTGCGCTTATGCTCGGAAACAGATTCTTTGCTCAGACAAGAAAACAGCCCAAATTGACCCCCAAGGGCCACATGCTTCAGCACTGCTTGGAAAAAGCTGGAGAATTTCAGAATCGCTACTATCTCTGTGAGCAAAATCAGGTCACCTCCTTTGGTAAGAGGGGGTGGCTAGGGAGCAAAGGTCTCTGAAGCTGTTCTAACTACCTTCGATTTGGCTCACTCCCATTTCAGTCAAAGAATATTGTTTCCAGGCTGGCAAAGAGGGTGCTTCCTATTTGGTTGGAGAGAGCTTAATGATTAATGGTCAAACGTCCCGTAAGATATACCAGTCAACCTCTACATGAAATGGCAAGAGTGGTTTAGAAAACACCATTTATTTTTCCTCCAGAATTTTTAATCAAATAAGACTGAGAAAAATAAGACGCTTAGCTTTGTCTCGATTGAAAAAAAAGAGTTTCACAATCACAATGAAGGCCCAGCACTCCCCCACCTTGGAATAACTGTGCTAATGACGAAAGTAAATTATCAACAGCTACTTATTGACCACCTTCCGTGCACCTAGCTGTCATGAACCGTCTGACTTCACACCTCTTCTCAGCCCTGCTCTTGCCAAGCATACTTATTAGCTTCTGCCATGAGCTCACTCTGCCCACTCACTGTGAACAGCTCTTCTCAAAGGCACAGAAGGATCTCTGGCCTTCAAAGCTATTGGCACAGGTTCAAGCTACACTTTTTCCTCGTATCCCTCCATGTCTGGCATAGGAGATTCCTTGCCTGTATCTTTTTCTTTGACGGCTCAATCCTTGGCTTGTGTTTTCAGTCTTCACTTGAGTCCTCGTCATTTATAGGTTAGCTTTGGAGGCTAGATTTTTTATCTCTGGGCTCCAATCTCCCCAACTCTGAGTGATGCCTATTAGCTATTGGAATTACAGCGTTTGCTTCTTCCTGCCTTCCTTAATAGAAACCACTTGTTGAGTACAGGATCTAGCACTGAGTTGACCTTTTAAATGTACTACTAACTTATTTAATTCTCACAAGAGGTTGGTGATATAAACTGCTATTTTTTGCAGAGTAGGAATTAAGATTTGAAACAATGTTAACAGTTTGCCCAACATCACAAGACAGAAACTGCCAGAGAATTCAGTCCTGGGTTGTTTCCAAAGCATAGACAGTAACCACTGATCTGTATTGCCTCCCTTTGCCTTCAAGACTTGACCATTTGCTCCAGTGGCCTGTAGGACATATCCATGTGACTTTAGCACTTTGAATTTTTTTAAATTGTCTAACATTGATGGACCATCTGCCTGTCATTAATTTACTCTCTTCTTTATTGGGTAATGTATCTGAGGTGTCCACTCTGTGGTAGGTGCTTTGTTTTGTGCTGAGAATAAAATGGTGAACAAGAAATGACCCAGGCTCTGCCTTCATAGGCAGACTGGCTTGGTACCTAGTAAGGGAAACAGATAATTTACAAGGCAATTTTGATGAAGTATAATAAGCCTGGTGACCCAATAAGCTGCTAATAGTAACTGGTAGCTAAATTCTCTGTCCTGAGTTCTTTTGGTCTTGCCTGCTCCTAATCCTATTTGGTCTCCTTCTACTCCCCTGACTCAGCTGACGTGGAGTAGTCAAATAGGAGGCTCATCCTCACCCTGAACTGAAGGAGATGGAAGGACCTTAGGCCACCATCTAGGGAGAACAGAGAATTGAGTTCTACTTCCCTGATTGGGAACCTCCTGACTCAGTCAACTCCAGAGCTCCTACATGTCCTTTTGGACCTCCTTTGCAGCTTTGGAGGTAAGGATTCTGGGATTTTAGGAATAGGGATTCTTGTCAGAATTTTCATTAGAGGTTAGTATAGTCTAAAAGGTGCAGTAAATAGGCTGCAGTTTCTCCCTAAGTTACCTTTCTCTGTGTGGTTCAGGTGTTCTCTAGGATTGGGCCCACAGTATTCCTTCAGAATTGTTCATGCCTCTGCCTCTTGGCAGGGGTCCTATAACCTCTGGTGCATAGGAATTCTGACTTGGATTGCTGTTCACAATCCCTTTCTGCAATGTTTCATCCCTCAGATGGGACCTTGTGATGCCACTGTTTTCCTGAATCTCACACAAACTTGCAGCACAAGAATTTACATTGAGTGTGGGACCCTCAAGTGGATTCAGGATTCAAGATCATTGTCTGTAGCCTAGTCAATTTGCCCTTGACCTTCTTTATTACTGGTGATTTTCTTGGAAATATTGAAGACTAAAAGTGAATATAATCTCTCTTGGCACAGTGATGGTATGTGTAAATAAATGTCCAATAAATATTTGTTGAATTAAAACAGGTAAAGTTAAAGCCAGTACCCAAGAAGCACAGATTGTCACACATACAAGATCCTCAATACCTATTTGCTGATTTGAATTCATTTAAATTGAAATGAACTACAGTCTACCTAGGAAGATAAGATTTATGGCTATAAAACAACTAATGAGCTAGATGCAGTGGTGTGTACCTGTAATCCCAGCAATTTGGAAAGCCAAGGCAGGAGGATAACAAGTTTGAGGCCAGCCTCAGCAACTTAGCTAGGCTGTAAACTATTTAGTGGGATCCTGTCTCATAATAAAAAATAAAGAGGGCAGGGAATGTAGCCCAGTGGAAAAGTGTCCCTGAGTTCAATCCCAGTACCAAAATTCAATCAGTCAGTCACTCAATTAATAAGCAATAACAATACATTGATGTTTCCTTTTGATATCAACTGCTCTGTGAATAAAGGAGATAGTCCTAAGAAATCAAAATTGTTAGCAAAAAAACTAGTAGAAGATGAAGGACTTGAAATGGACTTAGGCTATTAATGTATTTCATGTTTTTCCAAATGATTCTATAGAAGATATACCATTCCCTCAAAAAAAGTTAAACAAGTTAAGAGATTAAATGGTGTTCAGAAATGAAATGATAGGTTCATTCCAAGTTTGGCAAATCTAATTGCCTGCCATATGCCTGCTTTACTGTTAAGAAGTAGAGTTAGGACATGGTTAAAACAGGAATTGTGTCCCCTTGGACACCATGTTGGTGTATGTGAACTGTAAGTAAGAAATCAAAAGACAACGTAGTAAGTTCTTGAAAAGGATCATGTAATAAATGCTATGGAAACTTGTTGAATGAGTGATAAAATCTACCTTTCTAGTTATGGCAGGAGTGGGAGGACACTGGTGAGGAAATATTATAGGACCTGAGTCTTGAAAAAGGACTCTTAGCTCACTGTCCTGGAGGGAGAGAGAAAGCACCCAAGAAGAAATTGCAGGGACAATGACTTAAATTGGCAATGAACACAGCATATGTTGAGGGTGACAAGGCAGGTTAAGAACAGGCTGTGAAGTACCTGTAGCACCTTGCCCAAGGTGGCTGAAGGGGGACTTCCGAAGCCTTGTGCTGGCTTGTACTTCTAGACCATGGATTCCAGAGACCTTTCTCTTTACTTTTCTTCTTCTCTTTTTAGCATCCATACCTGCTAAGCTCTTATTGCCTTAATTCATTTTGGGTGTAGGAACTAGCTCCAGCAAAGTCCAAAATGGAGGGCTGTAGCTCCTGTCTGCTGTCCACAAGGATGTTCATTTCAATTCATTTCAGGCAATCTTGATTCTTTCCCTATAGTTGGATCCTGCCTTTGTTCTCACGGGAGAAAAATCTAAAAGAAGGATGTCCTGGGGTGCTCTCCCAGAGTCAGAATAATTGGGTTTGCACTCTCTCAATAATGTCCAGAAAAGTTCAAAGCATTTTGCTGCATATAGGGACAGAAAAAGTATGGGTCTTACCAACATGATATTTATTTCTGGCCCCTGGCTCCAGAAATACTTATTTTTAAAGATAGCAAAGGATCAAAGCTGTGCATGTTAAATTATACTTCACATATTATAGACTTGCAAGGTCTAGGACATGCTAAGCAAATGATAAAGCACTGACCTATGTATTACTGAGCTATCTCAAGAAAAGAGATTTATTTCTTACAGTTCTGAAGCCTGAAAAGACTAATGTCAAGGTGCCACATCTAGTGAGGAACTTCTTGCTGTGTTATAACATGACAGAGACCTCACGTAGTGAGAGATCACCTCCAGAGGGGGCTTACTTTTACACCAAAGCCAGACCTTAGCTAACTAGCATATCCATTAATGGCATTCATCCATTCATGGAGGCAGAGTTCCCATGACCTAATAACCTCTTAGAGCTCCCACTTTCCAATATCATCCCAGTGACAATTACATTTCAACATGAACTTTGGAGAAGAAATTGAAACCATAACATATACCTTCATCTAATTTGTATTTATAGTTATTTATTTATTAAGCAGACTTGTCTAACTTCCCAGGAAACACACAGCAGTCACCATCACCTCCAAATTCCCATCTTTCTGCTTTTGAGGTAAGTGAAACACACAATGATCTATTTCTAGAAGTGAATGCTTCACGATCTCTTTCATTTTAGTCTATGATAGAAAAATATAATGCTGTGCATCATCCCAGCTGTTTGCCTGTGGAAGTGGCTGCTGGATAATGAAAAGAAACTGGTCCAGGGGCTGCTTCATGGAGGCCAAGACCTTGGCATGATAGTAACCCACTTGTTTAGTCCCTTGATTTGTAAGCTCTGATTTTTGCTAAAATTTTTTAGTGTCAGCAATGAATCATTTAAATACAAATACAAAGGGAAGAATAGCACAAAAGTTACTATTAGCTCAGAGTTTAATGGGGATTGAGAGCTAACCCAGGTAAAGAGGAACCTGGGTATGACCTAGAACACACCAAGGATAAAAGAGGGGCAGAGAGGAAAGCAGGAGGAAAGGAATGGTGGCACCAACGGTGGGTCTGCCTTCTTCAAATTTTGCCAAAGTCCTGTTTCAGCTTTGATCACACTCGTCCCAAATATTGCCTTTCTCCCATGTGTCAGTGATTTATCACAATGACAAAATACTTGAGATATACAATGCAAAGAAGGAAAGATTTATTTTGGCTCACAGTTTCAGAGGTATTAGTCCATAGTTGGCTGGCACCACTGATTTTAGACTTGTGGCAAGGCAGTATATTATAACAGAGAGCATGTGGTAGAAGAGAGCCATTCATTTCATGACAGCCAATAAGGAGAGAAAGAGATTGAGATAGCTAGCTAGGTAGGTAGGTAGATAGAGAAACCAGAGTCCTAATACATCATTCAGTGACAAGCCCCCAGTAACCTACTTCCTCTGAGCACCATTTCTTGAAGTTTTCACCACTTCCTAATTGTGGCACAAGCTGGGACTAAGCCTTTAACACATGAGCTTTTGGAGGACAATCCAGATATACACTATAAAACTCCAGCATATATTATGAATCTACACAAAGACTGGGTATTAAAAAGTAAAGTGGTAAGAAGTATGAATAAAGCATCTGTCTTTGCAGAGAACATTTTCCTACATGAATTGAAAGGCATCTTTTGAGATATTTCTGTGACAAGGATTTAGTACATGAATCCATGTAGTTGGATAATTCTGTCCCTCTTTGTTTTCTTCTCTGTAGGCCAGAAGTGAGCAAGCATTTCTGTAAAGGACCAGATAGTAATTTTTTCTAGAAAGTGGCACTGGGGATTAAGCCCAGGGCCTCAGGCATGATAGGCAGTCTTTACCACTGAGCTACATTTCAGCAGCTAGTAGACAGTTACAGGTCCATATAATCTCTGTAGCAACAGTTCAGCTGTTGTGGTATTCATAGACACCACATAAGCAAATGAAAATGGATGTGGAACAATAAAACTTTACTTATAAAAGCAGGTGGTAGGCTATATTTGGCCCATGGGCTGAGGTACATAACCTCCATGGAAAAAACCTTACATGCTCATTAATCCAAAATGAGAGTTGAATGTGGAAAAGAATGAAGCATTTATGCTTGCAGGGCAGGATGAAAATCAGAGATGTGAAGACAGATCCTACTCTAGGACTTGATGCTGAACATAAACATTGACCCAGGGACTCAAGGAAGTTGTAGTATGTCTGGAAAGTTTCCCACAGTAGAATGTAAGAGGAAAAATCAAGACTTAGTTAAGGCAAATGGTCCACGGAATGGTATTTCTGTGAGGATCTTTCTATCCTCACTGACAGATCTGAAACTCTGCTTGTCTGTGTAAGGTTACTTGTTTATTTATTTTTTGGTGGTACTGGGGATTAACCCAGAGCCTGGTTCATTCCAGGAAAGTTCTGTACCACTGAGCTACATCCTCATCCCCAAGATTTTGCTTTTCCTTCAGAAGTTTTCATCAGACTTTTGCCATAGCAATTGTCACATATGAGATGACACCAAGAACCAGTAGTCTGCAAAAATACTGCATAGTTGTCATAGGCTGTATTTTTACATTTTACTAAAATACTTCTTTGACCACATATCAATTTATCTCTATCTTTAAGGATGTGAGACTATGTTCATTTAGATGTCTGTGGTTTATGAAGTGGGACCATCTAATAAATAGTACTTTCTGAATTTCTCCAGGGGCTACACATGGACTCCAAATATTAACAATATATATATAACTCAAAATATAATAGAAAGATGAGCAAACTTGTTAGGATTATAAAACATTAATTAATTGTATCTTTTATTGAAGCATGAGCATATTTAGAGGTCAAATATTTCTTCATGTGTGGCCCTGCCTATGTTAACTACTAAAACTACATTCTACGTTTAAATTAAAGGTATCTAAATATAAACACTTTATGTTAATTGTACCAGTAGCAATCTACTTCACTCAATTATGCTTCCATTTTCATTTTGTTTTTACAGGAAGTAGAATCCTTGTGTCACCAGATAGAACTGTAGGTAAGACCAGGATTTCTTGTTTGTAATAAGTGTGTTGTTTGCATTATGCCTTTTAACATTTATCCTAAATCAACCCTTTAATCTAGGAGTCTTTGATCCTAGTTCCTTTCCAGAGTCTTCAACACCAGAACTTCCCCCGGTTATTCTTGTGTAAATCGATATCATGGATGTTAGAGGGCAATAAATGAACAATGCCACTTCTAGTATTTATAACAACAGGGATTATTAACTTAATTACCTTATCCTTTTGAAATATTTGAAGAAGACTTGTGACCTCTGGGACACCAGCAGTAGTCACCTAATCTATTTCCTCAGTTAAAGCAGCCGAGTCTGTAGCAGGCATCCCAATGTGGTCTGGCTTATTGCAACCACTGTGTGCAGCCAGCGGTGTTAGGTCTTCTCGGAATTCTAAAGGCAGAGCACTGCTTTTAGGAGGGCTGTATTGTATTAGCAAGTTAAATTTCAAAATTAAATTTGGGGACAAATGTGGAAGTGTCAGTTTTTTTTTCTTTTGTAAGAGGAGGACAATAAATCTTACATCTATCATGTCTGTAATCTTCAAAAAGAAAGGATATTTGACACCAAAATAGTACATAGGAAACCATGTCAAACAAAAGAATAGATCTTTATAGAAAAAAATCCCTTTATTGTTTTTATTTTTTTTCCACTTCAATATATATTGGGGAGCAAATGCAGAAATCCTAAAGAAAACCAAAAGAATTAGGAAATATTAAAATCTTCACTAGAATTAATAAGGTCGTGTTTAGTTCAAAATCATTGAAAACTGTTTCTTTCTGGTAGGTGAAGTTAAAAAAAGTGAATGGCTTGAAAAAGTCTTGGCTGAAAATCTGAAAGTCAACGGTCATATCTTTTCTCTCCTATGTGGAAGCTTGAGAGAAAAGAGGAAAGAAAAGGTAGGGGAATCACAGAAGGGAGACCAGTAGAGTAGAGGAAGGGGAAGTGGGGTAGGAGGGGGGAGGAAGCAGGGAATGGGGAGATACTGGGGAACAAAACTGACCAAATTACATTGTTATATTGTGTGGATGTATAAATATTTAACAATGTATACCACTGTTATGTACAATTATAATGAATCAATTTAAAAAAATGTGGGAGAAAAAGGTTTTGCTAGGAGTGTAGCTTAGTGGTAGTATAATTGCCTAACATATATGAGGCCCTGGGTTTGATTCCCAGCAATGAAGAAAGGAAGGAAGGCAGGGAGGGAGGGAGGGAGGGAGGAAGAAAGAAACAAGAAAAGAGAAAAACATAAAAAACAAAAGAAATAAATCTCAAGCTCTGTAATTCTATGGGACATGTTTCTTCAAAAGGAAGGACTGTCCTTAGACCGTCATCCCTGGAATTACACTGCAGGGAAATTCATCTGGCTATTTTGTAAACTTTTCAGGCGATCAAATGAAAGTCATTATCAAGAAGACTATAAATATAGTGATTTTTTAACTGGTAGTAATATTAATAATTAGATACAAATATTAAGAATGACAGTCTTTTCTATATATAGCACTATTTCCTGGTTGGTCTATTTTTAAAGCATTTTTAAGTGGAAAAATTATCATACCCCACAGAACAAAAACTTTACAAGAGATGTTTTCAGCTTCTTCCTATCCAATTCTCATTTCCTGTCTGCTGGCCTCAGGGGCATAACCCAACAAAATTTCAAAAGCTCTTGGAAAAAAGAGAGAGAGAGAGAGAGAGGGAGAGGGAGAGAGAAAGTGTGTGTGCTGAGAGGGTGGACATGGAAGGACAGTAAAATAAAAACAGATTAAAAATGTCCCTCTTTTGGTAATTTGTCTATTTCTTCCAAAGGTTCAGACACACACATGCTCTGGCTTTGTGAATTTTGCTGGAATAGGCAGAGGCTGATTGATGATGTGCTGTGATGAGGGAATCCAGTGGAAGCATTCACTGAAGGAACATGAATGGTTTGGGAGACACCAAAGCTATTTTATCATCAGGATTATCAATGACTAAGCTAGTATAAACATCATCACCTAATCTATTACAGGGCAAAAAACATGGAGCATACTAACGGGGACTCAATTGGGTATAATCCATGGATTCAACACCGTTTGGAGTGGGATGGCGAGGCCAAGAGAGCATCACAGAGTGGAGATGCAGGTTAGAAAGGGCAGGGGCAGCTATGTCAAGAGTACATCCAGCCACAGAAGGGAATATGGCTAGGGATGTGCTTCTGCAGAGAGCAGGAATCTTTAAAAAGTGAAATCCTCCCACTGTGAGATTCTACAGCAATACAGGAAACTGACATTAGGATCTGAGCCTTCCTGTAAATGGAGAATCTAAAAGAAAATCTAAAAGAAAAAAAAGAACCACATATTTATCAGTGGAGATGTTTTCCAAGATTTCTTATTCTGTAAGAGTCAGGGACAAACTTACGTGGAATAAAACAAGGAGTCAGAGAATAGTAATACTAGAAGATAGAAATAGAGCATATGTAAGATACTCTCTTAGAACATTGATGATGGTCTGTCAGAAGGAGTGGGTTGGTAATGAGTTAATGAAAAGAAGACCAATTAACACAGTTCATTTACTAAATAAGAATTGTTTCAGGCACCGTGCTGAAGGTTCTCTCTATTCACTAAGCAAATCTGTGCTTCTGAAAAAGAACAGGGTAGATTGATAAGGAAGTCACTTATAGATATAGCTGCCTTTTGTTACCACCATTGGCAAATTCACTATCTTTATTGTGCATTCCAAGTGACTAATATCCATAGATTGTCCTCTGGTTATTAAAAGGAAAGAAGTCTAAATACCAAAAAAGGATAAACAACACACAGATAAATATTTTGAAATGCTCCAGATTTGGAAAGTCCTAATACATTGCTAAAGTTTCAACATTTTCCTTGCCACAGAATGACTCCTCTGAGAACAAAGTAATTGTTGACTTCAAAGAATTTTGAGGAAGTTCAGTGGATGGAAAGAATTTGGTTGGCAACGGGTTGAATCAAATCTAGAGTTTTTCTTTCTATCACGTGTGTGTGTGTGTGTTTGTGTGTGTGTGTGTGTGTATGCACAAAGCATATGGATATTTCTACTTAATTCACTACCTGAAGTGTTTCTTGATATTGAAAATGCACTGGAGAAAGAAGGAACGGTGGTGGGTGCCTGTGATGCCAGCTATTCAGGAGGCTTAGGCAGGAGGATTGCTAGTTCGAGACCAGCTTGGGCAACTTAGCAAGACCCTATCTCAAAAAATAAAAAGGGCCAGGGATGCATCTCAGTAGTATGGTACTTGTCTAAGCATGAGGCCCTAGGGTCAACCCCTGCATTAAAAAAAAAAAAAAAAAAAAAGCCCAGAGAATGGCAATATTCTCCTTATTTGGTAACATGCAAAGTGGTCTCTGGGTTGTTTCTCACCTGGCACATGGACAATGTTAGTT
The DNA here is from genome assembly GCF_052094955.1 of Ictidomys tridecemlineatus. Lineage (NCBI taxonomy): Eukaryota > Metazoa > Chordata > Mammalia > Rodentia > Sciuridae > Ictidomys > Ictidomys tridecemlineatus. The sequence continues at coordinate 57,359,715 of NC_135484.1, read as the reverse complement.
ATGGACAGCGGGGTTGCCAAGCTGTCCTCTGGTTATTAAAAGGAAAGAAGTCTAAATACCAAAAAAGAATCATATGGGGAACTTCAAAAATATTCTTGGGTTTAACCACAATCCTGCTGAATCAGGCTCTCCAGAAGAGGAGAAAACAAATACATATGTATTTGTACAAGTGATATTGACACCATTCTGAATGTATACTTATATTTATTTTAGATTGGCAGTGAATCTTGGGATTTGCTCACCTAAAACAGCTTAATTGATACTCTGGGTAAGTGACGGCTACCTATTCCTATTGAAGTTATCCCCTCCATAACAACAGATCTGCACTTTAACACTATCGGAATCACGTCTCCAAATTCACCACATGAGACCCTACTTTGCTATCTCACCTGGCAAAGAACACATTCCTCTGTGAAATGCTGCAAGATCCTAGCCAATCTGGCCTCGGAATGGCCTTGACGATAGGACCCTGAAATGGCTGTAGGAATTACACCTTAATATCTCTCCTCAGCAAATGCCAACCTAGATTCCAAATAACCAATTCATACCTAGAAAAACCTCTTGAATTACACATGAGATATTAAGAATAAACTCTTGGTTTCTTCCATTGATTCTGCCTTTTAAAACTTTGGCTATTTATACAGTTTTGGGTTTTAGAAATCTACCCAGCATAAGCCCAGCCTAGCAGTTTGATGAAGTGTTCTACCAGAAAGAACTCAATGCAGAAGACAAGGGCACTCAGCTCCCTGCTGAGATCTTGAGATCCCAGCTGCTTGGAGTTTTGAGCATGAAGTATCACTGGAGGACAACCCACTTCAATTGCTGATTTTCCTTTCTTTAGACATAGTTTTGGTAAGTAAGCTCCACCAGCATCTCATGTGGTGTGTTTATGATTTTGGCAGAATAGAGCCAGGCATTTCAAGATCTCAACAATCGGTCCTTTCCTGGAGAGACAGAGAAATGCGTGCTGTTCTCCTCCCTGGGGAAATTATCCCTCATGAGTCAAAAATACTTAGGCAGTCAAAAATACCAAGGCAGCTTAAGAGACACTGCCTTTTTCTTTTCAGTACAATCCTCCCTTCCTTTTAGTTCTCAGCACTTATGGATAAGTTGGGAAGAACGAATATGTTATTGTGTTTATGCGCCAATCAATTTGCTTCAACTTTTATTTGTCATTGCTATGTGCCAAGCACTTTGAGGAATACAACCAAACCACAGAGAGAATACATTATACAGAATGTCTAATGCAAAGCAGAAAGTGATTAGTTGCAAGGAAGAATAGCACAAAGGTTGCTACATGGGCTTTGTGGTCAGGGCTCATATATCTTATAATGGAAAAGACGGTTGAGAGGAGAGGGTTCCTTTCTTTCCCTCCCTTTCTCCAGTCCCCCACATCTGAAGTATGACAGGACATAATTCCTGAAACACATGTAGAGTCTTATGTCTGAGGAGTCTTCTGTTAAAATGCCAGCATTCCGGGAGCTGACAGGGAGTGAGGCTAGCTTTGCAGCAGAATGCTTCAGAATCACCTGGGCAATTGGTTGAATTTGAAGACTCCTGAAGGTACCTCTGAGATCTGAATTCACAACAATACTAGGATGAGTCCCTCATGTCCTCTCCAGGTACACGTGCAAAATTCTCCCTGGGGTCAGGCAGTATCGCTGCCTTCTTTTTTTTTTCTTTTTCTTTTTAATTTTGATTTTTTGGTATTGGGGATTGAACCTAGGAGTGTTCTACTGAGCTACATCTTCAGCCCTTTTTCTTTTTAATTTTGAGAGAGGGTTTCCACAAAAGTAGCTTAGGGCCTAAGTTGCTGAGGCTGGCCTCAAACTTGTGATCCTCCTGCCTCAGCCTCCTGAGTTGGGAGTGTAGGCATGTGCTACCATGCCTGGAGAGACAGTAAATTTTTGAAGACCACAGTCCTGATTTAAATTGCTTTTATGTTTCTGATAACACCTAATCCAGAAACTAGGAAGAAAAGGAAAAATTGAGCACAGTGCAGTATACACTTATGGTATCAATTGTGCACTGCCACCAATTTCATAGATGCAGAGACACACTGAGAAGATCATCAAGCAATCCACCTAGGTCATAGGTGGTAAGTGATAAAATGTGACAATGGACTCAGATCTCCTGACCCAAGCCCAGAGCCACGTTCATGTCTCACCATGTGCACAGTAGTTAATCAATATCTCTGAATAGAATTCAATCAGGGACAAAGTAATGTTTCCAGAGCCCTTGTAAAGAAGCTGCACTTTGGGTAGTTTCCCAGGGGCATGGTACCCAGACCTCAGCCATACTGGGGGGTGCAGATTACTGTGCAGGCAGCTGGATAAAGTCAACAGCCCATGGCGGGGGGTGAGGTGGGGTGGGGGTGAGGGTTGGGATGGGGTTGGAGCCAGTACTTCTTTCTTCCTTCTCGATTTTGTAATTTTGACAACAACTTAGTGGAGATATAGTGTGATTGGCAAATGATTCTTTTCTGGCTTCACCTTTTGAGACAGGGAGACTGCAGGCAGTCCCACTGCTTTTCTTTCAAAGTCGCCTTTGTCTGTAATGGTTCCCTGAGAAGAACTCATACCCCTATTTCTGAACCACTTACTGCACCCATAAAAGGTACGATTATGTAACTCATCAAGGTTGCCAGGAAGTTTGTATCTGTAGCCAAGGAGGAATTTTCTACACTACATATTTACAGTGTAGTTTTCTTTCAAGAATTAAAAATCACATTTATCTTTTATCTGGAGTAATTTCCTCTAGCTAAAGGTGTTTTTTACTTTTTCTTTCTTTTTTTAATAATTGGCATTGAATCCAGGGGCACTGCATCCCCAGTTATATCTCCAGCTCTTTTAAATTTGTATTTAACAAAATAAAAATAAAATCTGGACTCAAACTTGCAGTCCTCTTGCCTCAGCCTCCTGATTTGTTGGGATTACAGGTATGCATCAGCGAACTTGGCTTAAAGAATGTTTTTACCATAGTCTATGAATCAACTATAAAAGAAAGAAATTAATTGAATATTAAGCTGATGAATGCCTACATGAAAATTTTTGGCTTGAGGTTCTAAGATGAAAACTTTATCAATTTAACTATCAATTTAAATTATTCTCATTAAGTATTTTCTGTGCTCTGAGACATGCAAAATATTTATCAGCTTTATTTTCCCTCATGGCTTGAAGCTTTTATCTTAATTTATCAAATTTTTTGATTTCTTCTTCCCTGTTATGAATCACTGGTTTCCTGCAATGTCACTCTTCGGGGTCTGGTTTTCACATTGATAGCTTGCCATATACTGTCGGCAACAAGAATTATCTCGAAGTAATCGGGGGCTGTAACTGTGGCTCCCTGACTTGTTTGGGTCAACAGGGAGATGGTTATGACCAAACAAAACAACCACCTAAGGGAAAAGCTACTGGGTCCCGTATTTGCACAGCCCAGATGTTATTTACAGCCTTGTTTATGAAGCATTTTCTTGATCCTGCTGGCTAGAATCCACACACTTTGTCATTTTGGAGCACACACGTCCTGTCACATGGTGACAATGTGCCCCTAGCGAGTAAACAGACTGGAAGACTATTATAAGGGTAGAATAGTCACTTAACATAACATCGAGCTTTCCCCACACCCCAACAAAAAAGACAAAGGAAAGTATGGGGGAAGGGAAACCAAGACTATTTTATTTTTAGATTTTCAAGTAAAAACCATAATTAATGCCACCATTTTGAAACTTCTACTGTATACAAGGTGCCATGAATAAAGAAGGTAGATAATTCATGAACCCAACACTCAAGAACCTGGAGCTCTCATTCTGGTGAGAAGTTGCTATTCAGAAACTCTGTAGACCAGATACAATGCTTTAACTCTTCAGGAGGGTGTTATGTGTTAGGCAATGTAGCAGTGTTCTGAAGTGAAAGGCTGGATTATTAGGATTCTCACCTCATCGGCTGATTAATCCATTTGATGACTTAACAATTTGGATAAACTACTGGGTGGTACCTGTAGGCAGAGCGGGAATGGCTGGAAGAAGTAGGTCACTGGAGCCTGGCTTTGGGACTTGATTCCTTACCTAATAAGTTCAGTGCTTTCCCCATTCTTCTCCATGTCATTTTCCTCTTTTTGCTCAGTCCAAACATCAACCTGTGTAAATATCTAGTGCCAAATTCTGTGAATATTCCTTTCAAACCATGAACCCTTCTAGCACCTCTACAACTGCCACCTTGGCCCAAACTTTCAGTTAACTGGTTTCCCATTGGCCTAACTAGCTCTCTTCCCATTGTTCGTGATTCATACATCATCCAGAATGGTCTTATTAAAATACAAATCAAGCTCTGCCTTTTCCCTGTAAAAATGCTCCAAAGACTTTCCTTTATACTCAGAATGAAAGGAAACCTCTATACCATGGCTCACAGGGCCCAACCTCATCTGGTCCCTTCCAATCTCTCATTTCATGTCACTCTGCTGTAGTCATCTCACCTTCCTGATGTTTCCCTTCAGGACAAGAGTCTCTAATTCAAAATTTTTGTGCTTGTGACTCTCTCTGTCTGGGATTCATTTCCCGTTTGATATTTCTATTTGTTTCCTCATTTCATTCAGGACTTCACTCAAACCCTCCTTCCTTCGGCCTTATCTGACCATATTATTTAAGATTTCAACTATCCTTTATCTAATCATTTTACATATCCTAATCTGTTTCATTTATTTATTTTCATGGCATTGATTACTACCCAGCATTACATATTTATTTGTAAAAAAATCAGTAAGCATTTTTTCATTTCTACTAGTTTATTTACCTAGTTTATTAGCTCTCTTTCCTATGGAAAAAAAAATTATTTAGCATAGAAATATCCATGGATAAGAACTTTGTCTTATTTACTATTTTAACTCTAGAACTTTTAACAAAGTAGTCATGATATCAATGTCTGTTTAGTTAATTGAGTAGAATTATGTCTATGGAAAATTTAAGAGTATGCAGAAAATTTATAAAAAGGAATGTACACCAGGGAGTCTGCTGGGTACTTAACAAATAGGATCTCTTTAATCCTTATATACTATGAACACGAGAGCTGAGAGTATTCTTATATCCATCTTACAAATGAGGAAGGCAGAGTTTAAAAAGTCTAAGAAACTTGGGGCAGATAGCAAGGAGGCAGATAGCATGTGACCTTCACAGGTCACATGATGTACTTTCATGGGGAGTCTGGAGTTAAACCTTTCTGAGACAATCAGCATTACTCTTCTGGAAGTCAGTCCTCCTTAAAAAACACAACCAAGGAACAAGCCAGATTTACTGAGGCCATACCGTAATAGGTCAGTGATCTGGGATTCTGACCTCCATTTGTCTGATTCCAAAGCCCCAGTATTCAAAACCTCAACTATGTAAATGTTTATTCTTATTTGTGATAGAGAAAGGATATGTGTTTTCCATGGTATTTTGTAGTAACTACCATGGACGATATTCTGGACTAAAGCAAAATCTTGGACAGAATGAAAGTGCTCCGTTGAGATGACACAAAAGCAAAGGATTCACCAAGCACATGAAAGCCCAGGGAGGTAAGTAAGCACACGCTAAAGATGGCTTCTTGGTCATTCAGCAGGGGACCTTGAACTTCCCTGTCTGCTACTTGATGTAAAGATAAACCTCAGAGCTTGGCCAAGGTGGGAGGTAGAAAGAAAGATCTTTCTTTGTAGAAAGAAAGGATCTCAAATGGCTTCATTCTCTATGAAAGGGAAAAAAAAAAAAAACTTTACTCTGCCCAAGAGGTATGACATGACTTGCCGTGTAATCCTTCGTTCTGAAAAATAGAGGGGGCGGGGAATCTCTTCACTGAGAACTTACAATCGTCTCAGGGCTCTATGAAAAATTAGCTGGTAGATTTCATGTCTTTAGGATGCGAATTTAAGTAATTTTCAGTTGGTAGTATTTTCAGGTAGTTAGCAGAAGTAGACACAAATCTCCTCTAGAGGACTGAAAATCCAATCTAAGACTCAAAAAATTCCTTTTTTAAAAAAATTTAATTGATTTTATTTTTTTGAACACACGATAGTGGAATGCATTACAAGTCTTATTACACATATAGAGCACAGTTTTTCAGATCTTTTTACATAAAGTGTGTTCATGCCAATTCATGTCTTTATACATGTACTTTGTTTTTTTTTATTATAGTTCTTATTACGCATATATACCACAATTTTTCATATCTTTGTTTGTATATAAAGTAGGTTGACACCCAATTCGTGTCTTCATACATGTAGTTTGGATAATGATGTCTATCACATTCCACCATCCTTGCTAATCACCTGTCTCCTCCTTTCCCCTCCCACCCCTCTTTCCTATCTAGAATTCATCTATTCCTCCCATGCTCCCCTTCCCTATCCCACTATATGAGCAACTCACAGTCACAAATCACAAAACACATGAGGGGAGAACATAAAGGAAAATTTCAAAGAACAGATAATAATGGCAGATTCTGACAGACTAACCAGTTTCATTTATCAAATGCTGAAAATAAGCTTAATATGTTTGAAAGATAAATTAAAAATACATATAGGAGTCTGGGTATGGTGACACATACCTGTAATTCAGGCAACTTGGGAGGTTGAGGTAGGAGGATTGGAAGTTCAGGGACAGTCTTAGCAATTTATTAATTTTTAAATTAATTTTTAAATTTGTTTTAATTATTTATACATTACAGAAGAATGCATTTATGTACTTTGATATATAATACATAGATAGGATATAATTTCTCATTTTTCTGAGTGTATGTGTTGCAGAATCATATTGGTCATGTAATCACATATATATGTCTCCTCCCTTCACTTCCCTCTACCTAATCTAAGGTAACGCTATTCTTCTCTAGTGCCCCCTGCCTTATTGTGAATTAGCATCCGCATATTAGAGAAAACATTCTGCCTTTGGTTCAGCCTCAGCAATTTAGCAGGGCCCTCAGCAACTTAGTGAAACCTTGTCTCCAAAAAAAATATATTTAAAAAGTCTGGGGATATAGCTCAGTGATAAAGTACCCCTGGGTTAAATCTCCAGTAGCAAACAAACAAACAAACAAACAAAAATATAGGGAATAGGCAAAACTAAAAATGACTAGAACTTCTAGAAATTAAAAAGGCAATGTTTGAAAATAAATTTCTGTTGATGACTTCGTTAGCTGACCAAATAGAACCCAATAGAGAATGAGTGAGAAGGGAGATGGAACCACAGTCCAGAGGTCATTAGAGAAGGTGGAAGAGAAGAGATAGACCGTCACCAAGGGCATTCTAGCACGCCATGTGGAAGCTGAAGACACCAGATCTTGAAGACTGGAGGCCATCAAGACAAACACCTCCAGATGATAACAGTCACCTCTAAAACACAGCAAACACTCAGTATTAGTCAGAGGTCCAACATGAAGCACGTTGTCCTTTCCCACCAATTCCACAAGGTCACACACACCACACACCTTCCTCCATACGCCTGGACAATCTCTCAAGGGACAAGGAACTCTCTGAGAGTTCAAGTATTCTTATCAAAACAAGATATTATTTCCATTTTTTAATTAGTAAATTATATTAATATTAAATTAGATGGAAAAATTAGCTAATTTTTATCCATAAAGTGGTTGGGATTGTGAATAAAAGTATAGAGTTATATACACAATTACAGAACATCTGAATAAATGATATCACTACATTTTGTTTGTCTTTCTTTACAGTGCTGGGGCTCAAACTCAGGACCTCATGCATGCTACATAAACACTTTACCACTGAGCTACACTCTTAACCCATTTGTGTAATCTTCTATTTAAGCTGGCTAAAATTCCATCTAGTTATATTTAAACCTAGCCAGATGCTTGGTTCATGTGGCTTATATACAGTTGGACTTCTGGGTTCATCCAGAGCAAGTTTTTCTCCCTCCAAAGGACATTCCTGTCCTTACCTGTATTCCCTATATTCTCTTCTCTATGCTCAGTTGTTAACCCTGAATAATTTTGCAATAATCTATCCAACTTCCCTTTAACATTCTAGTAGAACTTCTCTTTTTTTTCCTTTTCTTTGTGTGTGTGTGTGTGTGTGTGTGTGTGTGTGTGTGTGTGTGTTTTACTGGGGATTTAACCTAGGGGCCTCCACACTGAGCTACATTATTTTTTATTTTGAGATAGTGCCTTACTAAATTGCCCAGGCTGGCTTCAAACAAGCAATGTTCCCTCCTCAGTTTCTGGAATAGCAGGGATTATAGGTATATGCCACCTAGAATTCTTTTTTCTAATTTGTATTTTTTTTCTTTGAAATTTCATCTGTACCATGTTAAATTCTTTCTTAAATAATATTTTTTAAAAACTACCACTAAAAATACTGAAACATTGAAAATGCATCAAAATATTTATAATGAAATTTGATATGATTCACCGCAAACTTAATATTAGATTCTCCATAAACTATAAGGAATAAATGAACAAAATTTTAAAAATGATGTAACTAAAGAGAAGTCATCGAGTTCCTTAAAGAATTCTGGCAATCATCTGTAATCTCCTCTCAGTTAATAATCTAATACCTTTAAATTCCTACCTTAGTTAAGACTTCATCTCCTGCCTGCTTTTTTTTAACTTACAATAAACTTTATTTTTAATGTATAGTTCCATGAATTTATAACATTTTGAGTTGAGTTTTGTGCATGGTGAGAGATAGGGGTTTAATTTCCTTTTGTTGCCTATGGATTTCCAGTTTTCCCAGCACCATTTGTTGAAGAGGCTATCTTTTCTCCAGTGCATGTTCTTGGCACCTTTGTCTATATAACATTATTGTATATGTGGATTAGTCTCTGTGTCCTCTATTCTGTAGCATTGGTCTACCAGCCTGTGAATTGGTGTGAATATACTTTGTATACAACTAGAGAGATGAAAAATTGTGCTCTATATGTGTAGTAAGAATTGTAATGCATCCCACTGTCATGTATAAATTAAAAGAAAGAAAGAAAGAAATATTCTTTGCGTGGATCTGTTGGGCTGAAATGAAGAGTAAAAAGACTACAGTCAGAGAGACCAATTACAATACGACCCCAAGGGTTAGTAAGACTCTCAGCTAAGACTGTTGAAGTGGAAAGGAGAGAACAGGATGAACATGAGAGATGTTCCCAGGTGAAAAAAAAGGTACCTGTGATTTATTCAGAGGGGTGGAGGGTTTGAAGAAAAGCTAGGATGGGATGAAATCAATCTGTGATGACCCTTAGGCTTCTGTCTTGAGACATTGGGTACTTGGCCTTGCCACCAAGAGGAAGAGCACACGTGGAGGGAAGACTAATTCCCTCTTGGACGTAGTGTCATCATGGGTCACTTGGGTAGAGATGAGAGGAAACAGCTGCACTTGGACTGAAATTTAGGAAAGACTTCCAGGGGAAAGATTTATAATGGGATAAATCATCAAATAAGGGATAGTCACAACAAAAGGAGTGTAACTATGAAGCTGGGTGTGATGGCGCATACCTGTAATCCCAGTCACTTAGGAGGATGATGCAGGAGGGTCATAAATTCAAGGCCAACCTAGGCAACTTACTGATACCCTATCTTAAACAAACAAACAAACAAACAAACAAACAAATAAAAAAGGTTGTGGATGTATCTCAATGGTAGAATACCCCAGGTTCAATCCTCAGCACCACCATAAATAAAAAATAAATAAATGCATTGAAAAGTAGAGAAAATATGGATGAAACTCCATATTTTTCTTTGAGTTTCTAAGGAGTGACTTCTAAGGGGAGGGATTCACTGTTAACTGCATAATATGTTTTCAGAGTAGCCCAACTGAACAGAATTGTTATAGGTCCCCGAATAAAATAAATTTCAATTTCTCCAACCTGAGGTGAGTGAGAATGACTCATCCAGAATAGGGAAGGTCCACCCTCAGATTGAGGTCATTCTGCAAATAGGATTATCTCAGTTCAAGCAATCTTCCTGGGTGATCACACCTGTAAATTTGAAATGCAAATAGTTTAATGATTAAGGTGCTTTCCTCTCTCAGGAATTACAGTAAAACCTGAAAACTTAGAAAATGTATCAAGTCATGAAATTATTTTGAAAGGAAACTACATAATCATGTTCTTCATGGTCTGGTAAAAGAGAATAGAAGAAGGATCTGTATTTCTTCAGGACTATCCTAGACAGGCCAACACAATGAATTGATGGAGCTGGCAAATTGAAAATAGAATAGTACAGAGAAACACACCCAGCAACTGCAGTGAAAAAAATTTTTTTCTTTCAGATCTGTTAGTGATGTTTGTTCTGATGAGCACACAGTAAAGACTTAACAAATGCTTGTTAAATGAATCCACGATTTATTGTTTGCTAGCAATTTTATAACCTAACTTTGTTTTTCCAAGTAAATTTCTCTTTTGAAAAGAGAAGACGTTCACTACTGGATGTAGACATTTGAGGGAGGAAAGACAGGGTGGAGAAAAGGGTGGGGAGGAGAAGGAAAGAAAGGTGAGTTGCATTGGTTTCTTCACATTGTGATCGAGGACTGCTGTTCTTAGGCTGTGTTTAAGTCATTTGAAACACACGCACATGGAGACTCATGTCAGATGCATTGATTTAGAATTTCAGGGATGACTTCAGGCCATATATATGTTTTCAACTTCTGCTGATGACTGATTCTGTTGTACAACCTGTGTTGAGAATTGCTGTCCTCAAATCTAGTAGCTCCTGGTTATATTGATAAGTGAAGTTCCAGGACTACAGAATGGAGAGATCTGTTCTTGAACTCAGAGTGAGGACATCACGAAGCTCCCCTAATCATCTGCCAGTCTCATGGTCTTGACTATGGTGAAGTCATGGTCATCTGCATCTTGCTCATAATGTATAACCCCAGCCTACCTAGCAGACTCTGGTAGAAACCTAGATCGAGTCTTGACTAATTATTATTTTTGAGGGATTGCTGATTATACCAAGCTTAACTATCCTTCCTCAGCAATGGAAAGTTTTATATTCTTGCTGCAGTTGTTGTTTTTACTTAAAATAAAAGAGGAAATTCTAGCTTGTCTGCAGCCATTAGGACATAAGAAGTGACTGAACATATTTCATATAAATTTCAGACATGGTATTGTAAAGTTATAAGTCCTTGAAGGTAGTATCACATTCCTGATGATCAAAATCAATGTTTAGGTTTAATTTTCATTTTTATAGGGAAAGAAAGCATCAACCAACCAATCATTCATCTGTACTCAGTTGTCTACAAATAATCCTTTGATAAATTCTTTCACCCTTAAATTCAAAGTTACTATTGCTGGTAAAGGAGGGAGATGGGCAGGGATTCCAGAAACAGACAAGGCTGTAGCTGAGGAAGAAGTCTTTCTATCATGCCACTCTTCAATTAAAACATGTTCTACTATCTTGGAAACTTTACTACTGGGGGAAGAATCAGAAAAAAAAACTGTACTGATCCATGTCAACAATGATCTATAATAGTCAATATTTGCTCTACCTTCAAGTAGCAAATATTCTCTTTTTCTCTTTCTCTTTCTTTCTTCACTTCTTCCATCCTTCCTCTCTTCCTTCCTTCCTTTTTTTTTTTTTTTTTTTTGAACTGGGATTTGAACCTAGGGATACTCTGCCATTAAGCTATATCCCCAGCTCTTTTTTATTTTGCAATGGAGATCTTGCTAAGTGGCTAAGGCTGGCTTCCATCGTGAGATCATCCTGCTTTACAGGGATCACAGGTATGTGCTCCTGTGTCTGGTAAATACCAAGTATTCTCTAAGTGACTGAGACTAGTTTGAGGCATATACATGTTTCTCTGCCGCCAATTTTCACTTTTACTTTCTAATGGATTAATTTAAACAGATTTGCCTAAGTAAGAGTAACAAAATAAGATTTAATAGTCCCAAATATTAGAAATATCAGAACACATGTTTTTCTTTTCTTAGGTTTTGCTAAAAAAACCATGTTTTTCTTCCTTTGTATGCAATTAGCCTCAACTAGATATAAGAATGCAATCAGAATGTTTTTCATAATACAAAATCAGCCAACAAGAAGTCCTCTAATTCCAAAGATAGACATTATATTCATTCACTGCCATTACTGGCTTTTTCAAATTCAGGTTTTTTGTTTGTTTTTTTATGGAAAGAAAAAACTGGGTTTAGTTTGAGCAGGCTGGATTTGGAGTTGGATGGGGAGAGGCCCTTTAGATGATGAAGAAGCATGAAGTTGTGTTTGGCAGGAAGGACAGGCTCAGGAAAAACTAGCCCTTATAACAGTCTTCCAGAGAAAGGTGGTTTTTTAGCCCCAGGAAAAACACCCCTAACAACAGGTGCACACGCACCCCCATTATGCTTGGGAGACCACTGGGAAAATGCTGCTTTGTTCTGTGATAGACTACTTCACATCTAAGAATCTACACTTTTTTTTTTTATAGGAAGAATCCCACTTCATTAATATACCAAAGGAAAAGAAGGCAATTTTCAGAAACTACTCGCAAAATGCAAAATCAGAACTTCCCAAATATTTTCTATATATTCCTCCTTTGTGATGATGCTTAGAAGAGATTAAAATTTCTGGGCATGGTTGATAATGACCCACAAGACAAATTTGAAAGATGAAAGATAGTCCATCTGTATAGATTCATATTTGTGAGCTTATCACATTATGTACACATACATATGCATACTCCATTAATAAAAGGATTGATCAATATCTATTGAAGAGGTCTAATGTTTAATCTCATCTTCAAAATTTGAGGTGGTGATGGATCCATGAAGCTTCCAGGAAGGAATCAGATGGCATGTTAAAAAATATTTAGCTGACACAGTTTAAAGAAGAAATTATCTATGGTGGCATGATTGATTTAAGGAAACCCAACAGAGAAGGATGGGTAGAATTTGGAGAGGTTGGAAGAGACAGGAAGGATTTCTTCAGGGGCTTAATGAGGAGAGATGCTGTGAATAAAGGTTAGGAAGCAAGGCTTTAGACTCAGCAGGAAGCTACTGCCACCACTACCAGATCTGAATGAACAAGGGGGTTCCATTATCACACAGTGGGGGCCCTGGGAGAAGGCCCCAATAGAAGCCATGGATATAGACAAATATGGCAAGGCAGGAAGGAGAAGTGATGGGAGTGGGAGGGTCCGTCCATTTCTTTCTTCTCTATCATCAATTTCATTGCCAGGCCTTTCACTGGCCCAACCCATATGGAAGCTGGAGGGCAAGAAAAATGGATGAAGCAGCCCAGAAGCTTAGTCCCTTAAAGTCCAGAGCAAAGCTGAGAATAGATATAGAGAGGTAAATGGGGAATAACCATTCTACTAGGAGAGCAAACATAGGCAGAAGAGTTAGCTATTGACACAGAACAGAAAATGGCGCTGTCAAACCCACGGTAACAATCTACATAGCAACAGGGGAAGTAGAGCCTGATAGTTGAGAAAGCTCATGGACATAGAGGATGGCAGGCATTCCTTAGAATCCAGGCCCCAGCACCCTCTACTGTATGTACCTTGGTAAGTTACTCACCTTCTCTACTTGATTCTGATGAAAATAATGGTACTTTGCCTATTAGAGTGGTTATAAGATTAAAATGAGGTAACATAGGTCAATCTTTTGACTTGGTGCCTGGTACATAGCAAGCAGTTGATCAAGGTTAATAACCATCATCATTGTTAGCCTCAGCCTCATCATTACAGAGATGTGAGTAGAGGAAGGACTTATCCATAACCATCAAAGTCAGAGAAGTGTGGGTAGAATTTGGAAAGGTAGGCCCTGGGTTTGATTCTCAGTACTGAAAAAAAAAAACAAAAAACAAAAAGAGTTTGGCTTTCATATTTTGCATTGTGGGACACAACCCAAAAATTTTAAAGCAAATGACAAGGTAAGAATAGTGTCTTGAGAAAGATGTAAAATATGGTAGAATTTGAGAATGAATTTAACCAGGGGGATTAGTCAGGTTATAACATCGCATTAACAAATTCCTTGAAAAACCATGGGAAAAATTATTCAAAGTAAAACTATTGATTAGTATGTATTGGTTATTGTAAGTACATATGCCCATTTATCCTCCTAATAGTTACTGCAATCTTCGTTTTTTTCTGGGTTTATGATATTGTGTACATTCAATTTGCTTTTACTTTAAGTGATTTGACTCATAGTAACATTTGACCATTAGTTTCTTACAACTTAAAAAGCTTAAAGAGAATAGTTACTGTATTGGGTTTCCAGGAAAAAATACTTTTCTTTACTTTCTTTTTTTTTTTGTACAAAGGACTGAACCTAGGGGTGCTTACCTCTGAGCCATATCCCAGCCCCTTTTTATAGTCTGTTTTGAGACAGGGTCTTACTAAGTTGCTTAGGGCCTCATAAAGTTGCTGATGTTGGCTTTGAACTCCCGATCCTCAGTTTCCAGAGCCACTGGGATCAACAGGCATGCGCCACATTTCCCTGTCACAGACCTTTTATTTTATTTTGAGACAGAGTCTTGATAAATTGTCTAGGCTGGCCTTGAATTTGGGATTCTCTTGGTGCCTGGTACATAACAAGCAGTCGATCAAGGTTAGTTGATCAGCATTCCAAGTAGCTAGGATACAGGCAAATGCCACCCTACTCTCCTAAAAGGAAGGCTTTTAATGATAACAGCATAACATTTTTTGAGGACTTGCAATGTTCCATGATTTGCCTTACAGGCTTCATGTATTAATCTTCACAGAAAACCTGTGAAGAAAGTCTATCCCCATTTTCATTTTACAGATGAGAAGTTTCAGTCCTTTTGAGCAACATGCACAAAACACATGACTAATGAGAATTAATAACAGAATCCAGGTCTGTACATAGGAGTCTGTGTTGCATGTTCCCCAGGAGAGATACTCACAGAGTACACCACTTCAATTTTTCAGGTTTGATTTCAATAACATCATCTATGTGAAGCTACACTCTGTTTCAATATGTGTATTGCTTATTGTTAATTATATTTTCACAGTCCTTTCTGATTTACAAGGCTTATATCCATGATCATATCTGATCCTCACAAGGACAAAACAAGCTTATTAAAATTGTAAATTAATTTCTTCAAAGTTTCCAACTAGTAGATTGCAGAGTTGAGACTCAAGTGCAGATGCTCACATTCCAGCCCAAAATCTGTATCCCAGGCTGGAATGTAGCTCTGTGGTAGGGCTCTCCTTGCCTGGTGTACACAGGTCCTGGGTTTGATTCTCAGCACTTCAAACAAAAACCAAAATGAATTCTGTGCTTTCCACCTATATCAAAGAAAATTAGGAACTGAAAGCTGATACAATCATCTATTCACTTGTGAAATAATCATAAATAACTACTTACAAATCATAGGTGGCTTCTTGTGATGGTCGTGAGAGAAAGCATTGCATGGAGATATACAGGTGAATATACTGAGTCACTTTATGACTCAGTGGAAGTGGGAATAAGGGAAGGAGAAGGATGTCCAGAATGACTCCCAGGTTGCTTGCTGGGGAAACTGTGGAGTTTAGTGAAAGTAGAAAATGGGTGGTGCAAAAGGGAGTGGTCCTAAGACGATGCTGAGATCCATTCTGCACATGCTGTGTTTGAGACGGCTGTTGAAAACCCCAAGGGAGACATCTCATAGGAAGTTGAACCATGTGTTTGTAGACAGAAAATAATGTGGGCTGGTGATAGAGATTTAGAAGTCAGCAACATGTAATTGGTGTTTAACAATAATAATAGCTCCAAATATTGGTTGATGATCATGTATTAAGCATTCATTTTTTTAAGGGGAGTGTGTATATCAAGTATTTATCATCTCATTTAATCACCATGAAAATATTTTATGGAAGAGATTATTTTCCCATTTTATGGAAGAAGAAACTAAGGTTCAAAGAGTTTATTAAATTATCATGTAAAGGGGGAGATATTACAATGATATATCACTTACCATAAGACAAACACAAAATTGAGGACAGATATTATTAGAATCTAGTTCTGAGTCATGTGTTATCTTATTTGGGTTTTGGGTAAATTAAGAATATAGATTTCTTAGGGGTTTTCTCTTTAGAGATTTTTTTTTTTAGTACTGAGGATGGAACCCAGGGCCTCACACATACTAGGCAAGAGCTCTCTCACTGAGCCACATCTCCAACCTAAGAACGTAGATTTCTTAATACCCTAAAATAGTATGTGTTATTTATTGAGGGTTAACCATGTGCCAGACCCAGTACCAAGAATGTTATAACCATTGTTTTATTTATTTGACTAATGATTGATGGTCTTTTGGCTCATATCAATTTTATAAGTTTCTGAGTATTTATTACGAGGACCTTGAGTTTTATGAAGGCTAAAATAACTTGCCCTAAGACATATAACTGATAAGTAGAATCAAAAGAAAGACTATCAAATTGCATTATATGCCCTCTCAGAGATAGAAATCCTCAGGGTACGGACCCGGGGGCCTAAACATGGATGCCTGAGCAACTTCCGGATCCTAGAGTCTCAACATGGACGTGCACCAAAGGAACTTCCGGATCCTAGAGCCTAAACATAGATGCCTGAGCAACTTCCGGATCCGAGGGCCTAAACCTGGACGCCTGAAGTACTTCCAGATCCAAGGGCCCAAAGATGGACATGC
This sequence comes from Ictidomys tridecemlineatus, assembly GCF_052094955.1. NCBI lineage: Eukaryota > Metazoa > Chordata > Mammalia > Rodentia > Sciuridae > Ictidomys > Ictidomys tridecemlineatus. Next base: position 57,343,141 of record NC_135484.1, on the reverse strand, counting down.
ACCTGAGGAGCTTCCTGATCTGGGGCCTAAAAATGGACATGCACCTGAGTAACTTCCAGATCCGGGGCCCTAAACATGAACGCCTGAGGAACTTCCGGATCCTAGAGTCTCAACATGGACGTGCACCTAAGGAACTTCCAGATCCGGGGGCCTAAACATGGACACCTGAGGAACTTCCAGATCCTAGAGTCTAAACATGGATGTGTACCTGAGGCACTTCCAGATGCAATGGCCTAAACATGGATGTGTGCCCAAGGAACTTCCAGATCCGGGCGCCTAAACATGGATGTGCACCTTTGGAACTTCCAGATCCGGATCTGGGGGCCTAAACTTGGATGTCTGAGGAACTTCCAGATCCGGGGGCCTAAACATGGATGTGTCCCTGGAACTTCTGGGTTCTTGTGCCTATAAAGGGCAGGGTGTGACTCTCAGAAGGGACATGGCCCATGAAGGGGAGCTGAGTATGGGGCTTTTGGGGAGGCAGACTGAGCTGTCGCATCCTGAACTTGAATGTGACGGTGGCCTCACTTCCCAGCCTTCCCCTGGGTGTCACTTTCTCCCCTTCTAGTCGGTGCCGGGGAGGAAGTGAGACCAGATGCAGGGGCCAGGCCCTGAGGAGGGACACCTTCTTTCTCCTTGCTTAGCCAGGCGCCTGGCCTGGATGGGGACAGGGACGTCTTGTGACACTGGTTGCCTCCTGCATCCCTGCCCCAGGACCTCAGGGACCTCAAGTGAGGACAGTCGTTGACATGATTCTCCCCTGGCTGCTGACCCTCAGCCCCGGGGTCTGCCCAGGGAGAGCGCTGTCTCCCAGAGGGTCAGGGGGCCCCTATGACCTGCTGCTCCTTACCCACTGTCATCCTGGGCGAACACAGGTCAGGACACCAGACACTACTGAGAGTGACCTCTCCTAGATGGGCGGCTGGGGACTTTGCCTCTGTCCCCAGGCCTCAAACACTGGATGATCCCCCCCAGAGACAGAAAATAACCCCACACTGCCCAAGACTTATTTTTAAGCTTTGGATTCTGAAATTTTCCTGCTGCCAACTTCTTTGTGAAGCCAGTTTTTCAACAGAGACAATACTCCAGGGGAAAAACAACCACCACAACAACATGGAGTCAATCAAACCAAGCTGACATATTTGGTCCTCCAAGAGAAATCTGGATTGGAGGGAAAAGAGCCATTCTCAACTGGTGAAATAGTGAAGTTTCCTTGTCCTTATTTTGTGTAAGCAAAATAAATACTCTGATATTAACTCATCAGATTATTTTTGATGAGTGCTTGGCTCATAGGGAAAAAAAAAAGAAATCTTCAGGGGAGAAGACAAAGAAGGTCCCTCACAACATTATCTAAGCACACTTTTGTGTTTTGCCCATATTTCGAGGTTTTCAGCAAAAAGAACTTTGACTATGCACCTTATTGTCATTATCCTCCCTGACTCCCCCATACTGGGGACTGAATCCAGGGAGACTCTACCACTCAGCTACATTGCCAGCCCTTTTCATGTTTTATCTTGGATTAGGGTCTCACTAAGTTGCCCAGGTTGACCTGGAACTTGCCTCAGTCCCCTGAGTAGCTGGGTTACAGGTGTGTGCCACCACTTTATAACCAACCTTTTCCACAGACAGCTTTACCATCTTTCTCACATACTCATTATTCTCAAAATATGAATACCCACTGGGCAGAGCCAGGTTGAGTCAAAAGCAGGAGCTATAGAGAGACAGGTTTTTTTCTTTCCCATAGACTTATCGCCTAAGAGGCTAAAAATCGCTCAAATTGTCCCTTAATCTCCTGGCTGTTAGCAAGCCTAGCATCATGCAGCTACATAAAAAGAAAATGTGTCATGAGACACAAGCTGAGGGGGAAAAGTGAATTTAGAGGAAATTACTACACTTATTTTGCTTGGGAAACTGTCTCTTCTAATTAATTAATATAAGAGGTTTCATGGAAGAGGTGGAATTTCAGGAAATGTATGGTAATTTCACATTTCATTGGATGAATCATTGTGCCTGACTGCTACAACAGGATTTGTATGCAAATAATACACAAGCTTTTTTTTTTTTTTTTTTTGACATGGTGACCCTCTGTGGTTTTCTCTTATTATGCTGGCTACTCTGTGGCTTCTATAATGCTCACCCACATAAGTTGTCTGGATTATCATATTGCAGAAATATATTGGATGAAATAAAATAGTTCCAGTGCAATACAAAACATTTAAATTTTAGCATTTGCTAAATCTTTATTGAACAGCATGACAGTTCCCTTTGTCCCTTATTTATTAGTGGCAACGTAGTTTAGATGGAAAAATACTGTCATGGGAAATATTATTCATTAAGATGATTAAGCTGGTTACTTTTTCCTTGAATGTGTCTTCTTTGAATTCTTAAAGGAACTTTGCAAATATTTATGGTCCAAAGGACAATGTATATTATGTATCTATTTTTTCTATTGTAAGTAAAATATTTAAAGCTCATATGAAGTTTCAAGTAGTTTTGTTTGCTTTTTACCACAACTTGTTTGACTTTTTAAAAAAAATATTCAGCTACTTGTTTTGGAATTAATTTAACATGCTTAATGATTTCCCTATATTATATTAGAAGGATAAACAACTCAAAATGCAATCTAAACCAATCAGAAAATTAAATATTTGCTTGGATTCATCCTTAATCATTCTCTGGTTATATAGTTATTTCTAATATTTTATATATGTATATATGCATAACATAAGGTATATACACACACACACACACACTTTATTCATATAGTGACAAAATTATGATTGATGGTCTTTTGGCTTATATCAATCTTATAAGTTTCTGATATTTATTATGAGGACCTTGAGTTTTATGAAGGCTGATATTAGGCACAATAATAATAGCAACAGTTATTATTATTGAGTTATTCTTACCATTATATTTTCATATCTGAAAAGCAGCTTCCAGCAAATGCCTTTTGTAGAAGAAAAAACAACAGCTGGATGTAGTGGTCCTTGTCTATAATCCTAGCAACTCGGGAGATTGAGGTAGGGGCCACAAGTTCAAGGCCAGCCTCAAAAAGGCTTAGGGAGGCCCTGTCTCAAAATAAAAGATTAAAAAAAAGGGCTTGGGATGTAGTTCGGTGGTGGACTGTCCCTGAATTCAATTCCCAGTACCATAAATAGAAAAGTAAAGAAAAGAACAAATTCACTTATTAAGTTCATGCTTCTTGTTTCATTGCAATCCTTTGTTAGTTTTAACTGAAATGTTAAATTCATCAAAAATGTGCTTAAATTTCACAAATGTGAGTAAATTTCATTCTTTGGTAGTTCCTGATAGGAACTTTCCTAATCAATGTATTCATACTTAATTGGTGTAATCACAGCAAAATATTTTTTTTTCTTTTCTCCCTCTGTCTTCCTCTTTTCTACTAGTGATTGGACACAAAGGCACTTTATCACTGAGATACACTCCCAGGCATTTATTTTTATTTCTTATTTCAAGACAGGGTCTTGCTAAGTGCTGAGGCTGGCCTCGAATTTATAATGCTCCTGCCTCAGCTTCCTGAGTTGCTGGAATTACAGATGTGTGCCACCTCACTGGGCCAAAAGATCTTTCTTAAATGCAAGAAATTATCACCCTCTACAACATATCTACTAGAATCATAGTTAAAACAATTCTTCATCTTTTCTTATATGCTTCTATATTGGTCATTGACTTAAAAATATCTTGAATTCATCAATCATTTATACTGGGATTGATGATACAATTGGTGAATTAAGCATATACTTCTTTTTAAATTTTTTATTTCTGAATATTTAAGTTTGTTTTTCTTTTAATTAATTGGGCTGCATAATTTCTCAGCAAGGTTGTGGCAGAACCAAAATTATGAACAGGGTACCCTTATTTAATTATAAGATCTTATTTTTTCTTGTGTATATTTTCCATGAAAATACACTGACTAAAATATGGAGTAAAAATTGTTTGGGGAGTTTTCCAAGGACTTAAAAATCAAGCACAACATGTTCCTATCCAAATGCCCTTCAGGTAACATTTCAAGGCAGTATCCATAGCAATATGTTCTCTCCATAGTGACATAGGTGATTACCAAGATGTTTGTTGTTTTAATCTATAGTAAAATAGGGATAAGATCATTTCAATTCCCCCCAAATATTCAACCCCAAAGGGCAGTTCTGAAGAACTGCAATGATCAAATCCACTGTTTGCATTTAGGGAAGGGAGTGGTACTATAGATGGCTCATGCACCAGTTCTTCCTGGGAAAGTTACCTCTAGTTAAAGTAAAAGGAAGCAAATCATGTCACAACTTGCATATTGTCATCAGAGTTTCCAGGTAAGAATGTTTGGCTTCCAGACAAGTGAATGAGACTGAGACATTGAGTGGATCACCTGAATTGTGTCTTTGAAGAGCTCCACACCCACACTCTTTTCAATAACTTATTTTAAAAAATAGTGGTGACATACTTTTGGAATTAAAACAACAGCAAACCCTCAGTACTTTCTTCCATCATGTTATATTTTCTCTTAGGTAATTGTAGTAAGACTGAATATCTCCACAACTGGTAATGTTAAGTGACAGAAGAAGTAACATTACATTATAGTTAATTGATGATCTGACATCTAAACTAATTTAGGCAGACTGGAGGGGGTAATGAGTAAAGAGAATATTACACCTTATGCAATATTGAGAATTTGTATTCTGAAATTGTCACACTTGGATACTTTGTTGCTGTAACTCAGTTACTAAAAGGGCAGTGCATTGCAGAAAGCATATCCCCACCCCCACTCCAAAAAGCAAAACAAACAAAAAACCCCCAAGGGATGAAAGGATGTGTCCTCAATAGAAAAATGGGTGGGAAAATTAAATATCATACAAATGCACAAGAGAGGAGACTATCATAGAAGCTTAAAACTGGGCAATCTCCCAAAACTATCAGACAGAATCTGTAAATAAAACTGCTGCTTATCGAAATTGAATGCATATTGGTGACAGATCTGGCCATAGGCATGTTGTATTACATCAGTTATTTTGCTCCTATTCAACCTATCATTTTCTACTTTTTAACTGAAAAAATGCTCTGAAGAATTATGGGGTTAATTGCGATACTGAAGTTTTGAATCCAAGTCCGCAACTGAGAAAAGTATTTGCATTTGATGGAGATATTTCAAATAATTTCAGATAACTCGGAGCCTTTTACATTTGTCCCATGTGTCATACATATATTAATTAATGTTTGCCTGGGCCTGTGCCATGCTTATCTGTCTGTCGAACCTACAGATATCCATTCTTCAAGATTCAGTTTAGATACCAGTCCCATGGGTAATTCCTTGCCAAAACTCCTGATTGGATTAGTGGAACATTCTAATTATCTTAACATAATACCCCTGTTCTGTCTGTTTTGTGGTTATGATTTATACCTGCTTCCTCTTGAGACTGTAAGCTTCCTGGGGATGGGTCTCCACTATTGATCACTTTCTCTCTAACATTCAAGATCAAGCCTGGTGCATAGACAATTCTCAAAATACATGAATGTCTAAATTCTGAAAACAAGAGAGATGGACATTATCACTTTTATGAAGGCTATTTTTTAGTATTAATAACTTAAGAAATTATATTGAATGCTGAAAAGTTAGAACAAAGCCCTTGTGATATTATTTTAAAACTGTTTGGGAAAACCAGCAAAGAAAGCAAAGGGCATTGAAATATTTTTATTAACATATTTTTAAGATATTTTTATGCCAAAAAATGCACCATAATATGTATTCATATCCTTAGAAAGGATAAAATTTCAATGAATACCCAAAAGGAAGGTGTACTTTGAATGGTTATTTTAATCCATGAAATGAGAACAATTTTACCATGAAAAGAATTGTTCAGTTAGATGATGCTCACTTAGGCAAAACAGTTCTCTATATATTGAGGTAGGTTCAAAGATAAATATGGAAAACTCTTATTTTCTCACAACCAAATGTTGTGACAAACAATTTTAAAAAGATAAAATGCTATGACATGACCTGGAATCACACTCCTGATAATTTGCAGAAACAATACTACTCAATGAAAAAAGATGTCTTAGAGGCAAATAGTTCTGAGTTCAAATCCCACCTCTTTCCTTTAGCTGCTTAAACTTATAGAAAGTATGAAATTCTTTTTTCAAATTTCTAAATTTCTTCATCTGTAAAGTAAGAAGAATATCACCTATATTACACAATATTACAGAGGAAAAAATGTATGAAGAGTACTTTACAATAGTATATCCTCAACCAATATAATTCATTAATATTTTATTTCAGCTTACCTCTCTATTAACTATTGTTAAGAACATAGGCACATAACTTCGATATTCTATTTATGATTTTAATATGAGAGATACTATTAAAAATTATACACATCTGATTATAAAGACTTAAAGTTAATAAGATACCATATCAGTATAATGCCATAGGTATAAAATATTATTAAAAATTGTATAAGGATAGAACATACTTTTCAAACTCAAAGAATCAAGAATGAAAATTTTTAAAGGCAGTGATCCAAGAATGGGAATTATACCAAGTTGTCATTATGGGTTTATTTACTATTCATTCCTTTTCTGGGAACATGTATAACTTATCATTATAAATTAGAAAAGCCACATTTAGTCGTGCCTTTAAAAAATCATTCAAAAGACAGATCTCAATTTGCAAGCCACGTAACCAATATAATACCCATCAAAATAATAAGTAACTCTCCAGACATCAAAGATTCTATTCAGTAACTAGTTACCTTGCCTGTATTTTTGGTAATCCTGCCTGTTGTGTTTTAGTCAGTGAGGTCTTGATTGATTTATTTTTTCTTATTTTAGATATTAGATACAGATATCACTGCTTTCTGTATTTCTGATGATTCTAAACCTTGCCTCATGAATGTGCTAAGGTATGATATAGAAACTTTGGCTCATTACAGGTAACAAATAAATCATATCCAAATATTATGGTCCTTAGAAAGGCAAATCTGAGGATTGATTATAAGATGGAATGTGAGAGGAGCTCTTCTTCTGGGTGCAGCTTAAGTACCTGTTTGCTCCCTGTGCCACAACAAGGAAGTTGCCTGATTTTTCTCTTAAAAGACAAAACAACAACAACAAAACCATAACAATTGTATATGTAGATTAACTGCACAAGAAATGCCTTCACACTCATCATTCTGCTTTCTTCTCCCCATTTTCCTTTGCGACAGAGAAGAAAGAATATTCCACCCACCCCAAATTTTCTATGTGAGGTCTTAGGCTTTGTCCAAGTGATACTTGTAAAACTCAAGGGACATGAAGTTAACCTGGAACGCCTTAGATCATGCACCTTTCTCCTGATGATCAATATTTCCAAAGTCTGTTCTATAGGATACCAGCTTTGTGCGCTATTAATATAATAAAAATATGATAAAGAGTTCCATTGTCAAAGAAGGGAGAGAATCCTATCATAAGAGAGTTCAACTGTTTTTCTCTGTTGCAAGTCCTTAACATGGCCATGTGTGGTATGAATAAGAAAGAAGAAGGAAAAATGTACTGTACTCTCTAAACTTTCTGGACCAGGATTTCCCAAAAAGTCAGATAAGATGAATACATTTTGGGAGAAACTGTCCTGTATCATGCTTATTGAAGAGCAGCGATATACAGATTTTTTTTTAGTTCAAATTCTGATTTAGTCCCTGGCTCTCTCTTCAGAAGTCAGCTGCTGTATTGTTCCCATAAGCCCTGGCAGTAGGGGACAGATGAGGAATTGGCCTTTTTTGGTCCAGGCTTCCTGATGGACTCACATTTTCACAATCAAAGACCTAAACATTGGAGAATTAAAAAAAAATCTTTTTTAAAAAAATTATTATTTGGAGAAAAATCAACTTCAGTTTTGACCATGTGTACTCCATAAAAAGTCTTGCTTTGACTTAAGTACAGAAGTTAAAATAAGCTATCCCTTGTGCCATCCCTGATGTTTTTGAGCTGTATTGAGTTTGTCAGAGGAGTTCTCAGGGCATTTCTGAAAAGGGAGATGGATGACAGCATGTGGAACTAATAGTGTTTGTAGAAAAAAAAAATTAAAAGAATATTATTCTGTATTATGTGTATACATTCCCAGGAGACCTACCCAGAAAAATAAAGAAGAAAACCTTCCCACCACTGGTAAAAACAAATGAAAGATTCTGTTTTCACTGGCTTATAAAATAATCCCCCAAATATTTAGCAACACTATTTTTTATTTCTCTCATTTCAGATGCTTCTTGGGCATAAAAGATTGAATTTACAAGTGGAAAATAGCCATACATACAATTTCAACTGTCCAAATTGAAAACTGGTAGCATCCCACATTTTTTAATTAGTAACATCACTGCCATTCACATGGGATTAATGCTAGTGAACGTGCTATAATCTCATTCCAAACAGAACTGCCAAAAAGAGAAAAGGCTGCAGAGAGAATTGCAATAGATCTATGTTAGTGAGGTTTTTTTTGTTTTTGTTTACTTAAAATAAATGAAATGCAGAGCTGGTATAAAGGAACTATGGATACAAAGGATATGCCTACATCCATGAAGATAAAGATCTACGTAAGGACCAAGAAATCATGCAATGGCAAGGCTAGAAAGCAATGTTAGCTTCTCAATGGAGCACCAAGACAGCCCTGGGTTTGAATCACAGTCCTGATTCTTCCTAACTGTGCTTCTAAACCTTTCAGTAAGCCTTAGGGGCTTATTTGCAAGACCGTGATAACCTACTTCTCAGAAGTGTGGTGAAGATGAAATAAGATTATGTATGTAAAGAATACATGTTCTGACATAGGCAATTACTCAGTAACCACTCTGTTCACCTGCAACAATAACGGGGAAGGGTGGAAGGAGACTGATCATTTGAGACACTTTTTGTAGAATTGCTGGATCTGCATTGTGAGGTCAAAGCCAAATAATGTTCCTTGTAAATGCTTCTCAGAAGCAAGTATATTTCATTTCTTTCTAGACTGTCATCTCCATGTTCACACATGAAGATCCTCTATCAAGAAGTAAGCAAAATGGATGTGTGACCTACTTCTACTTCTGAGATCCTAACCTTTATCAGTTTACTTGATGTTCCTAAAAAGATGGCCCCAAACCAAGCAAAATTGAGAAAATAATATTTTGTTTACAAAAGAACAGAAATTAAAAAGGGATCCATAAAATTATAAAATCATTCAAAGCATGAGGAGAAGAGAAAAAAAAATAGTTGACTAAATCTGATTAATAGGATGAAGAAAATAACCTGTGACCCTCAAGAGACAGGTATTTAGCTCAAACAAGAGTTAACTGTTTCACCCAGTGAAGAGTGTAACATTTTTTCTAGCAGCTTAAGGCTAGCTCCCTTCACCAATGGCAGATCCACAGTGGACTTCTGATATTCTGCATTTCATCTAGAATCTTCTGGGGTCAGCATGATGTAGAAAGGCCTCACAGTATGGCCATTAATTTTTCAAATTTATACTTTCAGTGCACTTAATTTGAAGAAGTTTTTATTTCTTTACTTTCTCCTCCCCTCCCTCCCTGTCTCTCCCTTCCCCTTCCCTTCCCTTTCCTCCCCTCCTCTCTCCTCTCTTTTCTCTTTTCTTTCTCTCTCCTTTTCTTCCAGTACCAGGAATAGAACCCAGGGCCTCCCACATGATAGGTAAGTGCTCTGCCACTGAGCTACTTTCCTAGCCCTTTTAAATTATTATTATTATTTTTATTATTATTATTTTACCTACTTATTTATGTTTTTAAATTTGAGACAGATCTTGCTAACTTTCCCAAGCTACCTAGAACTTATGATCCTGCTGTTTCAGCCTCTCAGGTTCATTTTTGATTGAAAGTTTTTTTTTCTTTTCCTGTGTATGATGAGTAGGTTATTGGTAGGCTGATTTTGTGTTTTGCTAAATTCTGGCCTCCATAAAGCCCTTCTTACTTTCCTGTACACACACTTGGTTGGAGACAGTTACTCAAGTTCCTGGAGGCAGCTGATCTCAGCCAAGAAACTGTAACTCAGCTCCTTACTCATCAAACCAGGACTACAGAGAACAATGCATGACGGATAGACAGACACATTCTTCATTCAGACTGTGGATCATAACCATAGCTTGGGGAACTATTTCATATTAGCCTGTTTACAGATTTTTTGCCTAAATTTCAAGATACTTCCTGGTGACTAGAGACATCCAAAGCTCAGAAGAGAGATAATAGAACCTCTACGAGAACAAAGAGGCACAATAGATTACTTTTCTCCAGAAAAATATCTGAATTACTTTACATCACTTGTTTTCCAAAAAAAGTTGACATTTGCCTTGGTCTAACTTTATCACAATAAATAGCAATTGTTGTTGTTGTTGTTACAATTCTCTCTTGACTGAATGGTAAATACCAGCGTTTAATATGGAAACCACCATGGCAATACACATGAGTGACATTTCTCTGGCGCCTAGTTCTGCGGTTGGTGCTTTGGGAGGAGGGCCTGGGAAAGCAGCGCGGCGATTGTTCGCTCCTCCACTCTATTTATACACAGCTATTGAAAGTTAGAGGCTTTCTCCAGGGCTTGGCCTCTTCAATTAGAGTGCGAAACACAATTCCCATTAAGATGCCACTTGAAGCAAGGAAACCGTATTCATATCCTGTGAGCAAATGTGGATTTTTCCACACTCATGCACATTTAAATGTCTCAGTTCCTGAACGCAAGAATGGGGGTGTCAAGCTTAGCATTTCCAGGATTTGGGATGGGGGAATCCTGTGAGTGCTGTCTCATGACTTGAGGAAACTTTTCTATTCTGAGAAATGCATCGTTATTTATCCTTATAATAATTACTCATTTCTAATTTGAGAGAGTCATTTGGGAGGCAAAAAGTCCTGCTGCAGTGATTCATGTCTTTCTTTCCTGGGGATTAAGTGCACTACTGGACAAAGTACAATGTGAGTTGCATCATTTTACGCTACAAATGAGAGCAATATGCGATATTAAGGAATGGACACTTTCCAAAGACTAATTCTGCTTTCTGTCAACAGCAGGATTAGCTTTAAGGGTGTTCTTTTCTTCCTTTTTCTTTTTCTCCTTATGTATCTCCCATTCTAATGCCATGTGTAAGGGACTCTTCAGAAATGCAACCCGTACTGAAAACACGTGGCAAACCTCCTGTTTCTAATCCCACAGAGGACCTTAAATGGTGGTCCTTTGAAGTTGGCCTTTGTATGAATTGTGGGAACAAGGCTCCAGGATAGGGACTGTCTCAAAGTGAAGCTCAGACCATCTGTGTGCTGGTACACAACAAGGCCACAGGGACAACGTGACCAGGTAGAGCACAAACACTCAGCCACAGAGGCAAAGACAGCCCTGTGGAAGGGGGTGTCAATTTAAAGGACAAAGGGTGCGTGTATGTGTGTGTGTTTGTGCTCTTTCGGTTATTGGCAAGAAATCTTTGGGAATTCAATGGTCAGAATTATATTCCTTTTATAATCACTAGCAACTTGCGTTAGTTTGGGGAAGAGAAAATCTTTGGTCGGAGGGAGGTGGGTAGTGGTTGGGTAGATGTTAGGAAATAAGAATTTTTGTCCTGGTCTTATGATTAGACAAGTTTCCTGACCTGTCTGAGCCTCGATTTTCCCAGCTATAATAGCATGTGATGGGTTCTAAGTTTCCTCCCATTGCTCAGGTAATTAACAGAAAATTATAACTTTTTTTGGGGGGGGTATTGAGGATTGAAGATTGAACACCCAGGATAACCAAGAGTGTTTTACCACTGAGCTATATCCCCAGTCCTTCCTTTCTTTCTTTTAGACAGGATCTTGCTAAATTACTGAGTTACCTCAAAATTACAATCCTCCTGTCTCAGCCTCATAAATCCCTGAGATTACAGGAATGTGTCACCAGAAATTATAATTTTTAAAGAGCATGTGTGACCTTTCTTCTTATAAAAACTAAATTCCTCTCATTCTTCCTATTCACTTTAACTTCTATATATTTCCTTAAAACATACCTGTAAATGATTTGTTCGTTTTTTCAAAAGTAGGCCTCCATATAAAAGATATGAACTCTAAACGAAGTAAACAGAAGTATTTGGATTTGGGGTTACAAATTTGTGTTATTGCTCTTATCTGGATCTTTCTTCACTCATTAATGTCTAAAATGTTCTGCTTATGCCTGTTAGGTAGATATTTCAAGAGGTTATTGCTGTGGCCTAAACTCTTGTGCTAGACTCCAAGAGACAAGGCCAAAAAATAAAAATGGAGTCACTCCTGCTCAAATTCCAGGTCACCAAGCTGAAACCTTATCTGGCTTATCTGACTTCCTGAGAAATCAGGATTAAAAGATAAGAGACAAAGTCCTCAATCAGGCTCTTTCAACTGGCATGATAATAAGTTCCCTCTGCCTTAATCCTCACACAAAAGAGGTAACCCAATGTTAACCAGTTATATTTCTATTGTGTCCTCTTCCTGTCCCTCCCTTACAAGGAAAGGAACATTGGAATGACCAATCTGCTTTTTTACTGCCCTGGTTCTGCTTCCTTTAGTTTAGCTCTTTTCTATCTGTAACACCAACCTCTGCTTCTCTGCTCATTGGAGCACTATTAATGGAGTGATGCCTGATTCTGGAATTGAAAATAAAACCAATGTAAGATTATTAAACTGTTGCAGTTTTATCTTTGGCATACCCTTGATTTTTGTATTTTTTTTTCCTGCTTACTGAAGATAATTTGTTATCTCTTCTTGTATAGAAAAGGAGGTAAGAAAAGAGGAAGGAAAGAAGGAAGGAAGGAAGGAAGGAAGGGAGGGAGGGAGACCAAGTGGAAGGAAGGGAGGGAGAGGAAGAAGGAGGGAATGAAAGGAGAAAAGGAGAGAGGGGGAAAAAGGAAGAAAGTATTTTAAAAATTTAGATCTATTGCTGCAATTGTAAGTTGCCAACATCATTCTATCACTCCCAAGCTAGAGCAATAGCACAAATGACAGGCTTTCTTTTGTGTGGGCAGGTATTACTTTACTCCAGAGCACACTCTCACATAGCTGCATATTTACTAACCCTTCTCTCCTTTCCTAAGGACAGAGCCTCAGAAAAGTGTACACTTCTTGTTTCTGCTTCCTGGCCTCTAATTAACTCCTCATCCTACCTGCAGGCTCACTCCCGGTCCCACCCTCCCACTGAAGTGTCCTGCCAAGGTCACCTAATGGCCACACCACCCTCACTCTCCACAGCAAGTAACACTCTGAACCGTGTTTTCCTTCCTGACATTTTCTCCACCCTGTGGTCCCATGACTCTTATCTTTCCTGTTCTTCATTTTCCTTATTTCTTTGTCATCTGCTAGAATTCCTCTTTGTCTGCTCAGCCCTTAAATGTCTGTGTTTACCAGTCCTGTGTCCTTGACCCTCTTTTTTTCCTCACATGTTCACACGGAATGATTTCCCTCACACATTTTTTGTTTTTTCTTTTTTAATCTCAAGTCTAGATCTCTTCTCTGAGGCTCCAGGCCAGTGTTTCCAGCTGCCTGCTGCAATTCACCACCCACAGACATCTTGCACACAAATTTCAGAATTTGACTCTGTCTTTCACTAAATCCTGCTTTCTCTTCGGGCAGTTCCTATCTCAGCCAATGATCCTGCCATCTACCCCATTATCTAATTCAATATGGAGCCATCCTCTCATCTCTGATCTCTGTTGTATTAGACAGCCTAATCCTCCTCTCTGTTTCCATTGTCATGGTTCAGGATTTTGCAATCATGTCTATTTGAATTGCTGTGAAGGCCTCCTATTTATAGCTGATTCCTGTCTTCCCTTTCTCTGATGAGTCCTCTACCACACAACCATAAAGATCTTTCTAAAAAGAAATCTAACAATGTCATTCCCCTCCTTCACTTCCAGGGTTTGAAACCCTTCTGAGGTTCTCCACTGGCTTTCTGTTAAAATTATCCTGATTTGTAGGTACTCTAGTTTGCCTTCTGGGTCATACCTTCTGCTCTGCAACCTGTATTAATCAGTTGCAGCCCCAAGAACCAACCATGTTCTTTACATAATTGTGTTTTACAAATGTCCTTTGATGGTGGTGGGGTGTCTTCTTGCCCCAGACTGACATGGTGTATTAGGACTGCCTTCTTGTCTTCTATACCACCTGACAGGGAGCTGTTGAAGGAGTCTTACATCTCTCATGCCAGTGCTGAATAAAACAGAATTCAATACATAAACTGGAATCTCGAACTTAAATTTCAAGTTGCTTGTTGAAGATATTGCAGAATTACTACAGGGTGGAAACATGTCTTCTTAACCTTTTGTTTTATTAAATTATATACTTTCAACTTTTTTTTTCCTGATAGGAATGAATTAAACTTTTTTCCCCCCATGTCTAGTTCCTAGTAGACATACTTAAATCATGTCCTTTAATAATCATCCACAATTTCCTCTAGAAGATCCTAACTGGCGATCATGAATTGTTTGGACACTCTTCTTTACTGTTGAGACCCAAGTATCAAAACTGAGTTTCTTGAGGCTGGAGGAGGGCAAGTTGGAGGCCAGTTTTAGCAATTTAGCAAGATCTTAAGCAACTAAATGAGATCCTATTTCAAAAGTTTTTAAAATTAAAAAATAAAAAGGACTGCTCAGTTAGTATAGTGTCTCAGGGTGCAATTCCCAGCAAGGAAAAAAAAAGTTTCTTGCTATCAAACTAAGGAAAAGACAAGTGATAAATTTTCATAAAATGAATGCAAAATCCATGTACAGATTTTCTTCCAAGAGAATTAGTATTTAAAATTCTTCCTTTACCATTGTTCCTTGATTTATTTTATGAATAATGAACAGAACTTAAGATGTTTGACTGTTTCCTGTCATTTAGTTGCCTCTCTCTCTTGCACTCTGAGCTCCACAAGGGCAGGAGACATGTCTATCTTTTCAATGCCTCATCTCTAGCTCCAAGTCGTAGCCATAATGGGCTTTAAATAATTATTTGTTTAATGAATGTCAAAATATTTTGATTTTGTTTTATGTGTTGTCTAATAAAGTCATATTTTTATACACATAAAAGACAAAATTCATTTGTCAAAAATAAGAGAAAATGTCACACATGTTTATAAAAATCATACTAGGTTGAATCTATTATAAAATGCCCAAACTAGTTTTTTTTCTTCAATTCCATTTGTATCCTTCTGAATTTGACTCTTATACATGGTTTGGTTGAAATTTTGAAAGTTGAAGTTATCTGTTGGTCAGCCATGGACAGTGTACTAAATAAATCTGGGATGAGTTTAGTACTGATTAAACTTGGCAAGTATCTCTATGGGAAACACAGCACAACAGAGTGGATTTCTATTTCTAAGTCAGGAAGCAAAGAAACACTTTTCAAGAACAACTCCACCTATAACAATATGAACATTGGGTTCGGAAGAAGTACCCATTAACCCAAATGAATTATTCAACAATAAACTTTCCCAGTATTATAAAATAAGTTCTCCTTCTTCAGTTTCTTCATTAGTGACCATTCATCAGGAAGTTGAACCACATCAAGGGATACCCACAATAGACTCAATATTCTCCATTTAATAACATTTAAGCAAGCCATTGTCTTCATGTTATGGTTGTTAAGAAAGAAGGGAGTCTTTTCAAAGTATGTGCATCTGGTTAGGAGAGAATAGGATAAACCCAAAGTTACAAAAAAGTGACATTTTTGTTTCCTGATTCAGCACAAGGAAAGCCAAAATCTGCAAGTCCCAAGCTTTCTCTTGTGTGGGGTCTTTGAGCCCAAGCTCTGATCCAGACATGGGTATTGCAAAAACAGAATGAGGTATCTTACTAAGGTGGCAATGCTCGGAATGGTCAAAATATGTTCCATCTTTCTGGGAAGTGTCACTCTGTTTTGTAATAAAGCTGGAATGACTTCCCAACCAAGATGCAGTCAATGCAGAAAAGCAAGGACTTTCCAATTTTCCAAATGCAGGAAGAAAACAAATTAGACAACTGTTTATAAAAATGAATCCAGTGAAAAGGGGGCTCTGTCCATGATAAACATTTATTTTATTCGGCATGTTTAGTATGGGAAAACATTGAAAGTTGGCCAAACGTGATAAGTATTAGTTTCTGCAATCCCTAAACCTTGTGCTGAGAATGTTTGCTCAGGCATTTTAATTTTATTGCCAAATGGATTAATAGTAGGCAGACAAGGTGGTGGGGGAGGAAGCAAGGGTGAACTAAAATATCACGAGAATCAGTGTACTATGTGACTTACGTGATACTCTGTCTTTTTTCTAACTCTATTGTGTAAATTCTAAGTCCAGAGGCCAACTCCTCTCTGACTCAACTGGATGTCACCTCCAGCATTTTATACCCTTGGATACAAACCTGTGTTCCATATTATAAGACTTATTGTCTGTGTACTTACACTACTGAGTTCCATGTTGACATCCTTACTTCTGCAATACCCAGTGTGGTTCCTTAACACCCAGTGTGGTTCCTTAACAATGGAAAACAACTTTCTTGAGTAATTGTTCCTTTAGTTTTTAAAATTTGTGAACATTTGACCAAATTACAGTTGCTATAAATCACATAAATCTATATGAAACTTGCATATAATAGAGAAATATTCAATGATATCTTTCATGTAAACTGCTTATATAAATGAAGGCAATTAGCATAAAAATGGTCTGATTTTCTTTCTTTCTTTCCTTTTTTTTTTTACTTCATTGGTTCCTATGCCTAGAAAAGCATTTTTATTGAAAATCTTTCTTTCCACTATGTTCTCTTTAACCCTGTCATTTTTTTACACTAGTGATTCTCATATGGGTCTAATATCTCATCCCCCAACATCTGAAGTTCCTTTTATTTTGAATCCCATTGTGGTCATCCTTTTGGGTGTGTTGCTCATATGTTTCATCTACCTTCTTAGTTTTTTATTTGATCTCTTTTATGATTCCAAATACCCAAGGGCTCTTACCTTGGTTGGTATATAGTTCTGGGGAAGTTAAGACAAAAGAAATCATAGCCCTTGCTTGGTAGATGGGTGGAAATAACTTTCAGATTATCATTCTGAAGCAGGAGATGCAGGTTAGTGGTGATATTATAAGGGAAATGGAGAGGATTCAAGAGAATGAACACTGGATACTGGGATCTGGAGTAAAAAGAGATAAAATTATAAAAGGCTATGTTGGAAGAAAGAAGTACTATAATCCATATGGTTTGGGCTCTGACATCTACTGGAGGTCTGCCTGGAAAAAGGACTAAAGTACAAATAAAGGATCAACTATTTGGAGAAAGCCTGACAGCTATGGGGCCAATCTCCTAAGAGGAGTGGCCAGCAGATTCCTGTTGAAGTGGCCCAAGGGCTAAACTCAGACCCGAGGTAGGCTGAAGTCTATGACTAAAAGTCAAATACAGCAATTAGAAAAGGAAACCCTGCAGGAATAGCTGGGTAGGGACAGTACTTCTTCTCCAACAGGCAGGACAGTCAGATTCTTGGAGGTCTCTATGTTTTAGAAGGAACTTCCTGAATGGCAACTGACTGAAGCATAAAGAAGAGTTTTAGCCATCACTGAAGACTGAGTGCAAACTAGGAACCAGAATACCAGTTCCATGAGACAAAATAGAGGACAAGTAGTGGAAGATGAATTATGATAGTGCAGACACGAGCATCCAGGGCATGCCATAAACTCCACTGGGAAGAGAAAATTAGCACCAAACCCATTCCCTTCAGGAAGGTGGAATTCTGAATTTATTATCTCTTTTGTTTCAATTAGTTGGCAGGATTATGACTATAATACCATTCGTACCTGTGTTGCTTGACTCAGGAACATGCAGGTAAAAGCAGGGAAGGCAGACAGGAGGTGTGGCCTAAGCTTTTTGGATGCTCCTGTCATCCCCTACAGCCTGAAATACCTGACACCCTCTTTATAGGCTCTTCAAGACCCAGAACTAATCTTCTGTGTCACAGAAGGCTTTCTCCAAGTACAGTGGGCAGTTGGGAGGTAACCACTGCTGCCACCACCACCACCACCACCATCGCCATCATTGTCACTATTATTTCCTTTAAGGTCAATAGCATCATCTCAGGAACTGGATGATAACCCCTCTGCCCTTAAAATATGATCCAAGTACTCAGGACTGATTGATAATCTTTTTAAAAATTTTTTTTTGTTCCTGTGAAATGATGTGAACAATGTTTGGAGAATGAATCAAGTACTCCAGTTTGGATGCTTTGGGCTAGAGATAGCAAACCTGTCCATCTTTCATTAACCTACAATAGGAAAACTGAATGGATCAAGTGAGAAGTCCACAGGGGGAGCTGATTTCAGATGTGGCCTGAACTAGTGACTTAGAGCCTTGGGTTTCTTTCTTTTCTTCTGTGATTGGCTTCTCTTAGAGGAAAGCTTGCCAAAATCATTAGGCTACAGGCATTTTTACTTATGTACCTCTAGAAAGAGACACTCTGCCTCAGCATCCCTACAAAAACACTGGTGCTTGACTGTGATTGGATCATCTTTAGGAACTTGCTCACTTTGGAACCAATCACAGTGTTGATTGGCTGACCAGAAGTCACATGGTCTTCCCTGGGTGCGGGGGAAGGGGGGGGAGCTAATTTCCCCAGAACCATGTGAATCATAAGATGGAAATTTGAGCTGTTGGGATGGATAAAGGGAAGAGTGAGTACAAAAGGAAATGTCAAACAGGGGCTGAAGGAATTAACAAGAAGAATCAAATCCAGTTAAAGAAAGGAAATTATTAGAAGGATTTTTGGTAGCTCAACAAAGATCAGAGAGGCTGAAAAACAAGGTTGGGTAAAAATGCATGTATTAGTTTGCTAGAGTTGTCATAACAAAATGTCGCAAACCAATGGCTTAAAAAATAGAAATGTGTTGTCTAACACTTCTGGAGACTGGAATCTGAGATCAAGACATTGGCAGGGTTGGTTCCTTCTGAGTGGAACACCTGTTCCAGGGCTCTGACCTTGTTTCTGTGATTTTCTGACGGTGTTTGCTGTTCCTTAGTTTGATTTAGGACTCAATCTCTGCCTTCTTGTTCACATGGTGTTCTTCTGGTATGTGTGTTTGGTTGGGTTCAAATTTCCCTTTTTCATAAAGCCATAGTCATACTGATTTAGGGCCCACTCTAGTGAACTCATCTTAACTTGATGATCTTCAAAAACCCCATTTCCAAGTAGTATCCACAGGGACGGAGAGAATGTTAACATCTTTTGGTGGGAAACAAGTTGAACCATGGCATTATGGGAGTCGTCGCACACCACAGCAACCATGTTGCTAAGTACTGCTGGTGGTATCTCATTCCCTGGCTGCTTGATGCTGCTCCTGCTAGGTCTAGCAGCCATCCTTGCTTCTCAGGGTCACTACCTCATGTCTACTCCTTGACATCAGGGGATGAGGTGAGAGAATATCTGGTTCTTCTGTCCCTCTTTTCTTCTTCAGATTCTAAAAATGGGATGCTCTCCCAACACAAGAAAGCTTCAGCTGCTAGGCAACCAAAACTCAAGGCTGTCTATTCTGCATGGAAATCTATAAAATACCATGTGGGTTCTTTCCTGATGTCTAAGGAAAGGGCTGGGGAGTAGGTATGAATGTTGTTGTGAAAGGGTCAAGGGACTTGATTTCTATTAGGAGTAAAAAGGATCAGAGATGACAGGCTGGAAAAGTCAAACTTCTCCTTTTATGCATTTGTCCTCAATGTGACTCAGTCTGTCTTCCTCTGCCATGGAAGAAAAAACACAGTGTTTAGTGGTTCCTTTTATGCACGGCGGAGCACATGAGTAGACGTTGACCACACTATGCTTTAGGGCTTCTGTTGGAGATGTTCACAGAGGAGTAGCAGAGGCTGGTGTCCTGGTGTCTGCACATTGCAAACCCATGAGGCATCTTCATTAGCCCCTATCCAACCCTGACTCATTTACTTTTGAATGATGCTAACATGACTATGTCTCTGAGATAAGCTTACTCGGTGATATATTAATTCTTGTATTCTAATAATGCTTTGATTCATTTCAAAAAACATTGTTCCCACTTCCTCCTGGTGACAATCTATCTCTATATATCCATCTCCCTTAGAAAGTTCTATTTTTCTGGAGGATAGAGGCTCTCTTATTTATTGTAGTGTTCTCAGTACCTATGCCAGCACCTGGCACTGGATGTTAAGCAATATCAGATTCACTTACTCAATGTCATCTGACTGAATGAATGGTTAAAAAGGTTTCAGGGGGGGCTGGGGATGTGGCTCAAGCGGTAGCGCGCTCGCCTGGCATGTGTGCGGCCCAGGTTCGATCCTCAGCACCACATACAAAGATGTTGTGTCCCCTGAAAACTTAAAAATAAATAAATAAAATTTAAAAAAAAAAAGGTTTCAGGGGAAGAAGCAAGGGCAGTGGAATTTATTAAACAGCTCTCTTTCTTTTTGTTTTTGTACCAAGGACTGAACCCAGAGGCACTTTAACACTAAATTATGCCCTTAGGACCTTGCTAAATTTCTGAGGCTGGCCTCAAGTCTCTGGAGTTGCTGGGATTACAGGCATGCATCACCATGCTCTGCTAAACAGCTTTATAAGGCTCTAAATTACCTCAGAGCACTTCTATAATCCATGATGTTGTCTTATTTTTTTTTTATCATAGCCATGTACACAATAAAATGGTAAGAAACGAACAGAGATAGTGGGATGTATAGTTACTCTTCCAGAAATGCAGGCCTGCCTGGTCCTGTGTGTATCTGAGCAGAGGTTTATAACACTGAGGCTTCAGGATCTCCCTGCACTAAGAAACCCTGGATAATATGAACAGAGAGACAGACTTGACCAATGTGCACCTTCCTAACACGAGCCAATTTGTTTCAGATTGTCACTTATTATAATGTATTTTTATATGGTATGTGTTTTTTATTCATATTCTGGAAATTAAACACATAAAAATTAAAGTAAAATAATTTCAAATATGAACAGAGTACAGAATTTGAACCATTTTAGTCTGTGTTCTCTTCAACTCTGGAAATGCATTAACCTAATCTTTTGAATTTGAAAATTCCCTAATAGTTCTAGAAACTAGCAGAAATTAATTTCAAATAAAAATCTGTCTAATTTGTATAATACAAGTTTGAACTAGAAAAAATGATTCAATGTTTTAAAAATTAAGTCTTTATTTTTCAAAAAGCAAAATTTTATGGAAATAAAAATGGCTTTAGGGCTTTATGAGAAATTCCTGATATGGCTGAAGTCTCCTTGCCTTCAAGCACAGTAGGAGTTGGTCTGTGCACTCTTGCCACCCCAATGTAAAAGGTGACATATACTTAGTCCCTAGGCTTCTGATTGTTATTGGCCATTCAAATGTGTGTGCTCTACACTAAGAAGTAAATGTCTAAAATGGTTCTATTTGCAATATCAAATCATTTGCACTTTAATTGAAGATCACAATCAAAGATAGATGGGATGAGTCAGGGTAATAAAGAAATGAGTAATTCCTTATTGAAATCTCCAGAGAGGTTCCCTTTTTAATGGTGGCAGGGGAGGTGGATATATAGAGAGGGTTAAAATGTCTTCAAAGGTGAAACATAAAATAACTGAACGACAATTTAAAAGAATATATTTAGGAATATTTACTTGCAAGCAGGCATTGTTAACTATGTAAATGTTGTTCTATTAGGTGCATGCTCAACAAGAAAGATTTTTAAAATATATTCCTGTATATTATTTTTGCAATCATAATTCATATCTTACTTCAGACTTTGCTTTGAGACTTCTAGAATAATATTCTCCTTTGTTTATAATGGTGCTCAGTTTTCTTCATGAAGTATCTTGTGATTATTTGCCTCTTCCATTCAACAGTGTTACTGTGCCAAAATTCTGCTTGTTGCTACAGCCACCTTTAATCAATGGGCCTGTTAGGATCCCCACTAGTTTATAATATTAGTAATAATGGTTATTAATTATAAAATTATTATTATGTCTCCTAATGATCTAAGTAAGGTTTGTAAACGCAAATGCAGTTACTGACTAGAATGGCAACATAAAATGTGAAATAAATAATAGGGAGTGGTTGGCCTTTGGCAAACTTCGGAGTATATGCTGTGCCCCAAAGTATTCAATACATTCTACTATCCGGGTAGCAAATTTTGTTTGTTCATGGATTATCGTTTTGTTTCTTACATTTTATAAAGCAATAATAAGATAAGAAATCTCTACCCTCTTAAACCACAGAGATACAAGAAATTTGGCTTATCCTAATAATGCTCAAAGTAAGCATTTTAAAGCATTTTCTGGTTAGATAAAATAATTAAAATGCTAATAACTGAAAACCAATTTTCATTGACAGATTAACCTGCAAAGAGCCACACAGCATATTGAATTCCCAAGAAATTTAGGATTTGCTCTTTTGATTTATTATGATTATTTATTTGCTCTTTTGATTTATTATTTATTTATTATTTTAATTTATTATGAATTAATTGTTCGAGAGTTCTTAAGGGCAAAATTTGCTCTGAATATTCACTAGGAACCATCAGACATGGTGTTTGCTATGGTTTTGATTCTAGCATCAGCCTGACACTCTTCAAATTGTCATCCCTGAAATTCAGCCTAAATTCAGAGGAAATGGTCAATTGAACCACAGAGAAGGAATTGATCTCAAAAGAATAATGGGAAGGAACAACAGATGCTCTAAAAGAATCTTACAAACATAATTTAACATAGACACAGAACAGGAGAAGAAAATAAGGATTGACGAATTGCCTGTGGACCAGGGTGTGCCCCAAAGCCTTGAATCTGGAAATTATTAATTCCTGTTTTTTTTTTTTCTCACCTCCCCAAAGGTTCAGTGCATACATTGATGTCTGGTGCAAAATCCACACAAGATGCCTTTCCACAGCATCTGGTGTTCCAGGAACCCCATTGCTGCTTTCTTGAAGCTTTCACCTTTTGTCTGAAGTATGTTCTGGCAGCCAAAGCTGTGTCTGAATTACTTTGTGTTTTTAGGAATCCCACTTTCTCTTCACTCATAAAATCTGCAACCTGGTGTGGGGATGTTAGAAATATGTTTCCTGAGGCTGTACATTTTGGGGGAGGGTAATTCAACTGTTCCTTTAGATACATTCACATTGCAATTCTCATCCCACCCCGAGAGGGAGGGGGGTCCTTTTGTAAAAAGAGTTTGCAGTTAAAACCACAAGCCCTCTGGTGATCAGTGAAATCATGTCTTTGTCCTCTTTGCCTGATGCATGAGGTAGCTATCAAATCTCTGTGCTTTTCTAAAAAGAACAGAATACAAAACAAAGTGAACATACAAAGGAAAACCCATACTGTTTTTAAGAGCAAAAGTACTCAAGTTTGAAAAAGTAATTTGGATTTATTATATTATTTTTGGCATCAAACCCAAATGCTTTATTATATTAAAAACATCTTTGTAAAAGTCTACCATTTTAAGAAGGATATGAAGATCTTAAAATGTATCTCCCAAGTACGCACTTTTTTTTCCCCTAAACTAAAACCAAATACTGTATGTTACATAACGTGAATAAGATAAAACCACAATCAGCAGCCTTTCTCTTCAAATAGATATAATTTCTCTAAAAGTCACAGTAGAGCTGTAAGATTTTCAGTGTTTGAGGATCATGTGGAAGATCATAGGCCCAATGATTACAGTTTTCCAAAGGATGTTTTAAAAATCTTTTTAGAAATAATTTTTCTATGTTGATTCCAGGACAATGAAGGTTACTAATAGCTTAACATTTCTTTCTTTCTTAAGTGTTATCTTCCATTTTTTTTTCAAATGACGCTTTTAGAAAATGATACCATGGTGATATACTGAAAGTAGCTAGGTTTGTCAGCTTCACATTGACCAGTACATAAAGTTGAATGTTTAATGAGCCTTATGACTCTTGCAAAGTACTTTCCTGATCATTCGAGGGAACACTATTTAAAGGCTTATTTCTTAGTACAAAAGTACTGTAAGTACCTATTCTACCAATAAAATACTATAAATAGTATTTGTGGATGGTACTTGTTATCATATATAAATATTAAGCTATAATCTATCTTTGGAAGGTTTGTATGCAAACCAATGCAGGTATAACTGCATTTATTCTAAAAGAAAAACTGAAAATCTTTCAAACTGCTTGAGCAAACCAACAATGCTCTACTGAAATAAATTTAATCTTATACATATGAGGCAGTTGGGCTTAAACAATTTAAGTGATGTTGTTTAAGGTTATTAAGAATAATAGATGGAAATAGGTTTGAAAAACCTATGTTCTGAATCCAGAATCCGTGGGCTAGTCCTTAGAATAGTTGTTCCAGTGACAAAGAGCAAGGAATAGATTCATAGATACTCATATTTAAACCACAAGTTTCAGACAATATGATTGATGTATGTACTATGCATTATATGTCAAAATACATTTTACTGAATAAATATAAATAAATAAATAAATAAACCACAAGTTTCACAAAACAATGCTTATCTTTATTATTTGTAAAACACTTCTGTTTTCCAAGTATGTGTGTATGTGTTAAAGCAGATCACAACCCCCATTTACATTGATTTAAAAACCACCAACAGGTCATAATTCACAAATGAACTCTGAGCCACATTTTGAAAAACCATACCAGGGGTCATTGGTTACAGGGCAGCATCATGTCATCTGTGTAGTCACACAGGTCCTGTGCTCAGAAAGGCTCCATGCATGGTTGGATGCTCTAATGCCATCTTGCTATTCTTAGTGATTTTATCTTTCAACTTGTGCTATGGAAGTGGAATCCAATGGAGCAATGGAGCATACACTTGAGCAGAGATACACCTGAACTATGTGTCTACGGTTCCTTGCTATCCATTGATAGTATCTACAATGGCCAATTAGCATAGTATCCTGGTGGACTTGCAAAGTGTGGGAATTCGGTGAGGTGCCAAGTGAATACAAGGTATGTGTGTTACAATATGGCTGAGTGCACTGACAGCCTAGACAGACTAGAGAGACCACGCTTTCCATGAAAGCGAGAAATGGCTTCAACTGAGAAAGAAGGCAATGGCATTCTAAGAAACCGACACTACCAGAGGCCTTATCATGTCTTTTCTCACCCACACTCCTTCTCTGTATTGGCCAACCATTATGCTGAAAACAATGACATTGAAAGAATGGCAACCCAGACTTCTTTTTCCTTCCTGTTCTTCCTCAATTATCAGTAAGCCAAACACAGAAAGTGATGCAGTATTTTCACTGTTCTGGTAAAAATAAAACATATGCACTTGTATTAGTTATGGAATACAAATTGGATAACTTTGGGGATTCTACATATGAGTTAAATGTATTTCATCTAAAACTGGCATTGGAAAATGTAAATGTGAATGGTGAAATTCATACAATTTATTTAAAATTCAAAATTTTCTTTCTTGGAATGACATGGAATAGCCAAAATAAATAAATAAATAAATAAAATCCCCAAACCATGAAAAGTGAAGAGACCAATGAAGAAAGAAAAAAGAAAAAGCTTTTTTAGTACCTTTAATAGTACCAATATGTTTTTTGAATGTGGGGTCCAACATTTTCATTTTGTACCGAGCCATACAAATTCTGTGGCTGGTTGTGGAGGGTTGAATGGTGGCCCCCAAAATGATTTCTCCATGTACTAATTCCTGGAACTTGTGAATGGAGGAGCTTATTCTGGATTATCTAGAGTAGGCCTAAATGCAATTGTATACATCTTTATAGACAGACACAGAATAGAAGGCACAGAGAAAAAAAGGCAATGCAATCATGAAGCAGAGATTGGAATGATGTGACCACAAGCCAAAGAATGTCTGGGGCCACCAGAAGCTGAAAGAGGTAAGGAAACAGGATCTCCTCTAGTGCCTCTGGAGGGAGCATGGCCCTGCAGACACCTTAATTTCAGACTTCTTGCCTCTAGAACTGTGGAAGAATAAATTTCTGTTATTTTACACTACACAGTCTGTAGTAGTTTGTTACAGCCACCCTAGGGGATTCAGACAGTTGTTCACCGTCTGTGAACCCCTTTTCTCAAACAAGACATGTGGATTATGCTCTGGAAAACCTTCTCTATTTTACTGGCCCATTGGAATCTCCTCTTCTCTAGGTGAGGTTTAAACTTATCAGGAAAGAAGAGCAGATCTCAATGCCCTTTACAACCTCTGGACTGCCTTGATCAATATTAGCTTCATAGCTAATGCTCAATGAACTCATGTTGATTGATCAAATACTTGAAATATTAATGAGGTTTTAAAAAAATTAATTATTTTTTCCATTTAATATGTAGGGAACAAAGTCTTCATCTCTTTTGGAGATGCATAAAGAAACCCTTCATATTAAATTTCAGGCAAATATATTTCTTTTTCACAAAGAGACTGCTGTTGAAAGCCAAAAGACGATTTAAACCTAAAAGGCCTAATGACCTAACTTTTGCTATTGAAGAGGGGCAACCCCAGGTCGCGTGTACAATAGAGGTCCTTTTCTTATGCTGTATCAGATATCATTGACTCAATTGCACATGGCGGAAATTAAAGCTGATTCAGGAAACATTTTGGGACAAGAGCCATTCTACAACCTTTAAATAGCAACTTGGAATAGAACAACCTACCTGTAGAAACAGCACACAAGTCTTGTTTAAACATAGACCTTTTAAAGATTATTTATTTATTTATTTATTTTGCGGTACTCAAGCCAAAATCCAGGCCTCCTGCATGCTAAGGAAGGTCTCTACAACAGAGCTGCATCCACAGACTTCAGTTTTATTTTAATTGTATGTAATTACTTTTTCTTAAACTTTAGAAAATGGCCTAAATTAAATTTAGTTCACCAAATATTTACTTTGTATTTTCTTGGTGAGAGGCCCTTCATTAGTGGGATGTGGATTTAATAAAAAGTAATAAGACAGTTCATGTTCTGAAGTGGCTGACTCTTTAGCACAGTCAAGCATTTCCATAAGTACTTTCAATTTTATCAGTAAGTCTATTAAGATACATTCATATATGTATGTGCATGCACACCAAGAGGTGCCAAGGAGAAAAGTGATTAATTTTGAGAGGAATGATTGGAGATGGGTTTATATAGATTGTAAAATTTGGGCCAGGTCTTAACAATGAAAATTTGTCACTAGTCAAACAATTTTGGAAGAAAGGTATACTATGAAGAGGCCTAACACAAGCCAGAAGAAGGTAAGCAATTGGTCTTTGTAGGGTCCTACAAGAATATTGATCATGGTTGTGGTTTTGATATAAGTTGTCCCTCAAAGCTCATGTGTTCTCATGTAAGAATATTCAGAGCTAAAATGATTAGGTTATGTGTAATCTAATTGATGGCTTAATGTGCTGATATGGATTAACTGGGTGATAACTGTAGGCAGGCAGTGTATGGCTGGAGGAGGTGGGTTTCTGGGAGTATACCTTTGAGGTTTGTATTTTGTCCCTGGTGACCCAAGCTGTTCCTCTGCTTCCTATTGCCATGTCCGGAACTGCTTTCCTCGGCCATGCTTTTCTACCTTGATGTTCTGTACCATCTTGAGTCCAGAGCTATGGAGTCATCCATCTTGACTGAGACCTCTGAAACTATGAGTCCAATAAATGTTTTTCCCTCTAATTATTCTTGTCCATTCTTTTGATCATAGTGATGAAGAAGGCAACATATACACTCACGTTTCTGGAGGCTAGTACGTGTAAAACAATATCATAGGAGATGGAATGTGAAAAGGTGATGTAAAAATTGGAATTAACCAATATGGCAACTGTGCTTGAATCCCAGAGAGAGGAAAAGTGTTTGGGAAGAAAGATTAGAGGGGAGAGGAAGGAAAAACGGGAAGAGGCTTTTGTATTAGAAGTCCTAACCTGGCATCCCTGGATCACAAAAGCCCTGCAATTGTAAGCCAAAAAACCTTTTTTTTCTATTCAGGTTTATTGAAGTGTAAGTTTACACAATGACATTTATTTTTTGTAGACTGTACAGTTTTATGAGTTATGACAACGACATTTAGGCCAACCCAAACTAATCCCTGTTAGCAGAAAAATCACATAGGGATTCCTGAGAGGATGTAATTTTGGTAACAGTGAACAAGATTACTGGCATTAACATTATTATTATTATTATTTTTGTACTGTGGCTCTTTAATGTGCACTTTGTTTTACTGGTATTTGTTCCAAGTTTTCCCATGGAGCAAATTCACTTTACCACTGATGCCACTAACTTGGCTGAGAAGAACTTTTGGGCACAGAAAGTGCTATTGTGGTCATAAGAGTGTTCCCTGAGTCCATGTCCAAGGATTTTACAACATGCAGCAAGTGTGCTGTCAGGAAACTTCAGCAGTCAGCTGACGTGAGCTGCAGCAACACGATCGTCACCCGTTCAGCGTGTGGTCATGCACAGCCTCAGCTCAGGTCTGACCGTGTTCCTCCCCCAAATAAAGCATGCCCAGGCTGAAACAAGAAAACAGTCAGCAGGAGTAAGGATCAGCCAGTCTAGTTTTGACTTCTGGCCAGATTATGAGAAAAGACGTGGAAGGAAAGGAGAAGAAATAAATTAGTAGAACTTAGATGTCTGCGTACAGAGAATATTTTCTCAATCATGACGTCAAATTTGTATCAGAATGGTCCATTTCTGAGTCTTTCTCTGTCTCTCTCTCTGCTTTTTGAACACAGTATGGAAACTAGGAAGTGAAATGCACACAGGTGTATTCTCCTTAACCATCCCCTGACTCCATGCAAGCACATGGAATATAGCATCTATATTCTAATTCATGCTAGCTTCATATCTATTTTTCCACTGTTTTTGTTTGAAACTTGGTCAGGCAGGTACATGGTATTGGGACTGTCAGTATTTGTCCTCTGTGAGTTTATCTAAGGGGCTAGAATAAAAGCATCCCATTAATTCAATTTAGAAGACTGGAATTCTGGTCTAAAGTCTACTTCTTTTCCTGTATTTATCTCAGATGCTATGTTTCACTTGAATTTTAAACATGCCCACACTACACCCTGAGCTGTGAACATGGCACAAAATAGGTTGCTACAGCAACAGTGGTCCCTGAAAGAGCATAGGAAACTGGGCATGGTGGTGTATGCATAAATCCTAGACACTCTGGAAACTGAGGCAGGGGGACTGCTAATTTGAGGTCAGCCTCCGCAAGTTAGCAAGGCCCTAAACAACTTAGTGAGATCCTGTCTCAAAAAAAAAAAAAAAAAAAAAAAGGCTAGGGATGTGATTCAGTAGTAAAGCATCCATGGGTTCAATCCCCGTACGAGAGAAAGAGAGAGAGAGAGAGAGAGAGAGAGAGAGAGAGAGAGAGAGAGAGATATGAAGAAAAGGATGTGGAATCCATAGGAACAAATCTGAGTCACAGCTCTGTCACTTACTAGCTATAAGTAGGTCACTAATTTTTCTTCTGCCTTGGGACTTTCATCAATAAGTTGGAAATAGCTCCTGATTCATACCTCTTGGTTTCGGCATTCGAAAGGTGTTGTGAATGCTACAGTGAACTCCAGAGGGTTCAACAATGACTGGGCTTTGTTATTATCACTCTCTGGAAATGTGGAAGGCAACATGCCTGCCAGCCTGCTAGGAGAGCTGCCAGGCTCTCACAGTCTTGCTTTCTCTTCAACTCTTCCTCCAGGGGAGCTGCCATTGGAGCAATGGGAATTCTGTTCCCATCTCCTCCCAAAACAGACTAACTCACATTGAATACTATGCTTCCTAATGTGGACATCCTTAAAGCACACGAGTTACCATATTTGCTGGGCTCTGTTGCTCTCTTTTCTTTCCCTCACTTTATTTTTATAATTATGATTTTTTAAAGTACCCCTCCCCCATACTGTCTGCGATTCCTTGCACCCATAGCATCAATGTCAGTCAATGGGTGAGATGTCCTCAAATGGAGAAATTAGGGAGTCACTGATGAAAGTGAGCCCCTCTGCTGAACTTTGGTTCCAGCTTCTTTGATATAGTTAAGAGTAGATAGTTGTTTTCCCAAGATGAGTTTCTTTGCCTGACATCATTTGTCCATAAACATTCCAATCTCTGCTTGACATTTTCTAAATAAATGTTCCATCTGGATTTACTTGATACTGAATAAGCCTTAAGAAAAGTTTATGAGAATGAAAACCCTTATCAATCCAGAGTTTTAGACAAAGCACTGTATGGCCAGACTGGTAGAAACAGAAAACTTGTCAAGGTGCATGATAGATAAGATAAGTTAGCTTATGAGAAGCCAGGACTAAGATAATGTTGATATGAATCATGTTTTTTTTTCTTGCAGAATTAGGGCTACAAATTGCCCTTTGCCTGTTAGAATATATCCCACTATATTAACGAGAATGGTATGCTTGGGCCAAGGACAGTTGTGACCCTTTGAGATTTCAAAATCGGGTGAAGATTTTGAAATAATGGCTAAGTACCTGGTCAATATGTTGATCATCACATGACTGAGTTAAGCCTATAATCTCTTTCTGCTTCAAAGTCTAGAGAAGTGATGCGTTTCTTATTTATATTCGTTTATCTCTGCTATATCAAAAAGTAATGTTCAGAGTAGAAAGAAGATAGATGATTAAGCACAGCAAGAAAATTCTGATATTTTTGCTTTATTGGACAAAATTGGGTGCATTTACTTTTTTAAAAAACCTTCATTTGATAAACCTTATTTCAGTGCACAGAATCAAGTGGACAAAAGACATTGGTTAAACATGTAGTGAGTGAAATAATATATGATACTGACTTTTGTCTCTGCCAGGAAGGTCTGCAGAATGATATTTACTCATTAACTTGGCCTTTCTCATCATCATTTTATGTAGTAAATTATCCTTACACTATTCCAAATGCCAGCAAAGAATGAATAAGCTCCCCAAAGAAATTTCAGAGGGAAGTAATAAAATTCCAGCATCTCTCGAATCTTCAACAAGTTCCTGTTCTTATTTTATCTACTCTCAAAGTCTAAATTGCTCTGCAGTTAGATTACCCTGAGGTCAGCCATAGTCCCAGCAGAATCAACAGAAGTACCACGAAGCCTCTTACAGATATTCTATTCCAGTCATGCATGTTACAGAAGGTAAACTGAATCCAGAGAGATGAGTGATTTGGCCATTTTTTGTTATCTATGTTGGGAAGAATTTGACTTTGGATATTCCATCACCGTCTAACTGAAATGGTGAATTACTACATTTGCTCAGGCTTACCTCTCAGGAGGAAAGTGCCTCAAGTTCTAAGCTTTCATGGCCCAAGAGTTCTGTGATAACTTCATTTATGGTCAAGCTTCCTTGGAGGGTTATTTGCAGATAGGGAGGTCCCTATAGGAGCTGACCTATGGGAGCCCCCTTTGGTGGCATGTTCCTCTCATTTCAAAAGACAAACCTTCTCTGGCATCATTGCCAAATAAAACAACAGGCTTCTTACTGATTGGATGAAAAGCGAATAACCTCATGATAGAATCTGATTTCTTAGGAGCAAAGTGTCTTGGTAGAAAATTTAGATGAGAAAACATTCTCCGGCTGGGGTTGTGGCTCAGTGGTAGAGCGCTTCCCTAGCATGTGCGGGGCCCTGGGTTCGATCCTCTGCACCTCATAAGAATAAATGAATGGAATAAAGGTATTGTGTCCAACTACAACTAAAAAATAAATATTAAAAAAGAAAACATTCTGTCTCAGCAAGGAGTATAAATACTGTAGGCCAGGCATGGCATTTTCATGTGTGGTTGACTTTATAGGATTAGCTTTATTGAATGAGCCAAAGGCACACTCAAGGCTCAGCTGAATTTGACTTTAAAAGTCAGCAGGGAACATATAATATGGAGTATTCAATTTTAGGAAGTGGAGACTTGTGGGTAAAGATGGAGTAGCTATGAAATAGTTAATACTCAGGTCTACTATAATCCTGGGCAGTCATTTATGATATGATTCACGAATGCCAAGTAGAAGGAAAAAGTTCACTTTTAAAACCATTAGCCTGACGATAAGATCTTTGAGAATTTCATCTCAAACACCGTTCTCTGACTATCCAGAGTCCCTTAATGTTTGTGCTAGATAACCTCTTGACTTTTTTCTGCAATATGCCTTGTCTGGTGAACCTGGAGTTCAGCAGAAAAAGATAACACCTTCCATCCTGTGGACTTTGACAAAAGGCAAGTAATGAGTTGACTGGAATCACTTTACCCTTATCCAGAGACATCTGAGTCTCAGCATGTTCTTTTTAGTTAAATAGCTCACTTTCTAATTTTTTGCTTAACCTTTGACAAAGCATTTTGTTATGGGGCTACAGATTCTTGGCAGTTTTAGCAAAGAGTCTGGTACTAATAAGGTAAAAATTAATAAAGATGTTAATTGCATATGAGTTTGTGAAATTCGATAATAAGGAATAAAACTGTTCTGCGATGAGGGTTGGAGACGGGGTGGGGAGCAGTTTTCACATGAGAAGCTAGCACCCAGAAGTTATCTTAGAAAGATGTTAAACCCACTGGGGACCCTGTGTGGTGTATGTGATTGACTGTAAGCCCTGTAGTCACCCTGGACCAGTGTTTAAATCTTTATGTTTCTGATTGTGTCTTCTTTTTGACAAACTATTTGGTTTGGTTATGTTCAGTTTTTTTTGTGTCTATTAAAATGGAGCTACGATTCCTACTTTGCAGAGTTAACGTGATAATTCAATAAGACATATTCAAATAAACTTCTATAGCTAGTGCTTGATAGACATTAAGAACTCAAATGTGAGGTAATTTTCTGATCTTTTCATCTTAAGCCATCAAATGGGTTTCTAGAGTCAGAAGTTCATCATCATGTAGTTTCAGTTTTACACTGATCCTAGAATATAAGCCTCAAGAATGGCATAAGAATAAAGCTCTAATAACCACAGCTTTTAAATGGGATAGCTATTTAAGTTTGTTTGATTGTGAAAACTTGCAATGCCTTGGAAACAAAAGTTTCATACCACCTTAGAGGATGCCTTCGTGGAAACATGTGTTTCAATTGCTAAAACTGCCTTTCTTAGCCATCATTTTTGTCTCTGCAAATAGATGGAGAAGTTTGCTTTATAATCCCCTCTGCCACCAAAAAATAAAATACAAAAAAATCAATAACAACAATAAAACAAAACAGCCTTTACTGGGTAGTAGATATTTACCATCATCAATCCTAGAACCCTTCTCTTCCTCATCGAAGTGGAATCTATTCGTAGCACAGGGACTTAGATAAAGCAGATGCACAGAGAAATCAATGGTGTTTCTATCAGTTTTGGTAAAGATGGCTAATATTTATTAAGTAATTTGCTAAGTACTTTGTTAAGGATATCTTCAAATCTTCTTGTATCACTGGCCACTGACCAGGGCCCACTCTTCTTATTCTTTAATTAATGGTCATAACTTTTTTTTACATGAGTTTTGTATAATCCTTGTTACAGCAGAAAAGGAACATTTTCAGATTCTGACAAGCATTAGTTGATCATCTATACCAAGTGTTATGTGATAATTGTCCATATAATCTTGACCATGGCCATCTTCATTAGTCGCCTGGAAATTTCCTAGAGGAGGTGCAGGTGCAGGTCCTAGCTGAGAGTTTGGGCTTTGGGGCCAGACTGTGAAGCCTGGTTGTACTGTTCATTAGTTATGTGCCTTCAGCAAGCAACCCAACTCTTTTTTTCTGTACATTGAGAATAATAATATGGATTTGCCTCCACTTATAATGGGGTTAGGTCTCCACAAACCCACTGTAAATTGAAAATATTGTAAGTTGAAAACAAATTTAGTTAATAGTCATAGTCTGAATAATCCTGAGTAATTATATCAAGTTCAAAAAGAAAGAAAGAAAGAAAACACATTTAGTGCACCTAACCTACCAAACATGACACAAAACGTGGCATTGCAGTACACCAAAGCATATCCATGTGGGAGCGCCTGGCTAGCTGGACCTCAGCTCACTTTTGCTATCCAGCTTCACTGGGGAGGATTGTCCCACATATTGCTAGCTAGGGAAAAGATCAAAATTCAAAATTTGAAGTTTGGTTTCTACATAATTCATATTGCTTTCTCAGTGTCATAAAATTGAAAAGTCTTAATTTAGAGCATCATCAGAACAGCAGTAGTACCTACTTCACAAAGTACCTACCAGGATCAAATGATATCAGGGATTCCTAACCTCTTGTGGTATGAATCCATTTTGCAATCTGGAGAAGCCCTTGGAATCCATTTCAGAATAATATTTTAAGCACAAAAAATAAAAGCTATAAATTCATCATTCTAGCTATGAAAATATTTTAAAAAACTAATTTATGATTAGCAATAAAAGCATTGAATAACAAGGTCTGAAAGTGGTTCTGACTGATATCAACTTGAAATTTCAAGTTTCTGATGAATGTAGATATTTTGAACTATCAATGACAACTATAATGTAATATGAAAATAATATGATTTCTATTGGTCACAGTAACAAAAGTACCACCAATGTTACCGAGATTTGCTGTTTATATCTATTTTTGAAACAAATGCTAAATTTCAGTTAAAAGTTCATGAAACTAATTATACAATTTTTTTTTTTTGCATCCAAGTTCAAAGACTTTCCTCAATTGTAGTCTCAGAATTTTTGGACCTCAGATAAAGATCTTGAATTTAAGTCATACAGAGATGAGCAGTGTCTGGCTAATAGAGAGAGCTCTATGAATTACTCATTGCTCACAAATTTTTTCCTAAGAAGTGAAATGATACCATGCTATTAGGGTGAGCCACGTAAAATTGTCAATTTCTTAGGTAAAAAGAAAAACTCAACAAAAACAAGTTTCAGCAACTTCATATGGTTCAATCTAATATAATTTAAGAACTATATAAAATAACCCGAGAAGCTAATTATTCAGGATACAGTATGAATTTATTATTATTTTTTCCTAAGAAAGTACATGTTAGCTTAGTAAGTTTTTAAAAGCATAGACTATTTGAAACTACTTGTTTGACTATTCATTTCTTTTGGTTCTTTCCAGTATTTGTTGACTAAGACAAATAGACACATTTGGGGCTTATCCTGAGATTTATTATGCTTCTTAACATACAGCTTTATCTTTTTAATTATAGAACATTTGTTATGTCTGAGACTTACTCATGTCTAATGATTCATTTAGACTTAGAAAATGTCTTCCTTGTTGCCAAAAGTTTAGCTTTACTAATTTGGAGGAGGTCCATAACCTAGCTGCATTAGGTATTACATATGATATAGAAAGATACTTTAATCAGGTGACTGAATCACCCCCAAAGCAGTTTCCAGTCTAGTTTCAGAAGCAATATGCCACCCTGGGCAGCACTACTTGGTTCCTGGATTGAAAGAATGAAGGCAGGGGAAGATTTTAGATGACTTGACACAAACACAAGTTCTTATCACAAACTGTTATCATTGCAGTGTACTTTCTGGGCCCAGATGGATGTAAAATAGGAAGGTACGGAATCCTCTCTGCTGTTCATTAAGTGTTCCCAGGACCTAGCTCTGTGCTGATACTGAGTAGATGCTCAATAAATACTTATTGAATGAAAGAATGCAGAGAGAACGAGATGAAGAAATGTTAACCTAAAGGATTCTTCTTCTTGCCTCCGGCTGATAATGGAGAAGTCAGAGGGCTACAATTCTTATTAGATTTGCCTTCGACATGCCAATGCTAACTTTGCTCTCATGTCAATATTGTCCATCCCATGAAATGTAATTTAAATGGAAGGAAAATAATTAATTTTTTGAGCATTTGAAAAAAATGAGGGTGTAGATTGGTCTTTCTCTGAAAAATATGCTAATTAAATTCATATAAATAAGATTACCAAGAGAAAGTGGACTTAAGAAAAAATAGTTTTTAAGCATTATCAAGCTCTTCAGAAGCATCTTCTTTCATTCAAACTGCCAATCATATTATTAAAAATTGATAGTTTTTTTTGGTATCAGGTATTGAACTCAGGTGTGCGTAACCCTTGAGCCACATCCCCAATTCCTTTTATTTTTTATTTTGAGACCAAGTCTTGCTAAATTGCTGAGGCTGGCTTTGAACTTGTGATCCTCCTGCCTTAGTCACCCAAGCTGCTAGGATTACAGATGTGTGCCAATGTGACCAGCAAAATTTGATAGTTTTTTTAATGGAATATATTTCCACAAGAAATATTATATAAAATATAAGACAATATTTAAACTACATGACACATAGTAAGTGCTCAAAAACAATGTTAATATAATTAATTAATTTAAGTGAAAGTTAACATCACATTATTGTTTTAGTTTTTGTTCTTTAAAATTTACCACTAAACTTGATAATTTTTCATGTTTATTAACCATGTCTATTTCTTTTTCTTGCCTTTATTATTAAAATAGGGTGCTCAGACTTTTGATTTATGGAAGCTGAATCTTTTGTCTTATAAATTGACAATAGCTTCTCCTTTTACAATTTTTTTTGGCATTTTTGTGTGTACACAAGTCTATGTGCACATGTGTGTGTACATGTGTTTTTGCCAACTCAATGATGAACATATTTCTATATTTTTAAAGTTCTTCCCAGTACAACAGTATAAAATATTTACAGTTTTGCTTAGTTATTTTTATAGTTTTATTATTTTTTATGTTCACATCTTTGCTCTATTTTGAGGATAAATAATTATATAGAAACCTAGCTTTATTATTTTCTAAATGACTATTCAGGTGTCCTAAGACTTTTTCCTGTAACCCTGCTTCCCCCCGACACTGATTGGAAACCACAGCTTTATGGAAGTTACCCATAAACTTGTGATTAGTTTTGAGTTCTTTCCATTGAGCTTTCTATTGTTGCAAACCACAATTATAGTTGGTTAATCCACACTTGTTGTTTTCTTTCCCAGAATTTTCTTTGCTATTTGCACATGTTTATTTTTCAGATAAACTTTACATTTATTTTCCCCTGAACTTCTGAGTTTGATTAGAGGCTTATGAGTATTCACCCAGTGTCTGAAATATAGTAAGATTTCCACTAAATGTAAAATATAATTGTAATTTTAATAGTAATTATGCTTATTGCATCAAATATAATGATGAATGTGAAGAGGATTAACAGCATTTTGCAATGTCAAGTTTTCCTATCCAAGAGAAAATTTGGATAATTTCCAATTATTTAAACTTAAAAAAAAATTCTCAGGGGTTGAAATGTTTTCTTAGTCTATATAAAGTCTTTTCTTGCAACGTCTATCATATACCTTCTCAATCTCCTTTCTTTAATGTCTATATTATTGTGAAGAAAGTAGATGTACCCTGACTACAACTCCTTTATGTTCCTCCACCCAAACTTGTAAGACAGTCTCCATTTACATTCCTACTTTCCTTCTTCACCCCAGTTACAAATGATGTCCATGTTGCTAAATCTAATGGTCATTTCCAGGCATCATCTGGTTTGACTTAGCACAGCATTTAACAGGGTTTATTATTTCCTTTTTGCAACTCTTTCCCCTCTCTCTTACTGTTTCTTCCCAATCTCTTTGGCATCCCCCTCTCCTCTCCTTGACCTTTATATGTTCAAGTTCATCAGAAATTTTCTCTGGTTACTTCTTTTCTTTCTCTTCCCTTCATGGCCATACCACTCTTGCCCCGCCCAAACTTCAAATGTTGTCTAGATGCCAAAGACCTAAAACTTTTGTCCTTGACCCATTTCTCTCTCTCTCTCTCTCTCTCTCTCTCTCTCTCTCTCTCTCTCTCTCTCTTTTCATGTCCCAATTGGAGATACCTCTTTGCCTTCTCGAAATCTCCATTTGGAAGTCTCACTGGCATCTTAGATTTGAAACTGAATCAAACTATCACCTGCCCCACTTCATCTCTGCTTTTCCTCCCCTTCCCTCCACAACCTAGAAACATGGCTTTTCCATCCACTCCAACATCCGTGCCAAAATCAGGATATAATCTTTGATACCATCATCTCACATCAAAACCATTATCAAATCATCCAAGATGTCTTCAATCTATTAATTTACGTCTGTCTTCACCGCCCACACCCGATTGATTCTTAGGACACCATCACAGACCTGAACTTCTACAATAGCTTCATATTCTCTCTCTCTCTCTCTCTCTCTCTCTCTCTCTCTCTCTCTCTCTCTCTCTTTCTGCATATTTAGGTATCCTCCTCAACCAAGTCATTCTCCACTTAAAAGTGAAAGTAATAATTTAAAAATATAAATTTGATATTATCACTGGATTGCTTAAAGCATTTTAGTGGCTTCCATCAATCTCATAATAAAGTGACTGTAATTTACAAGGTCCAGGGTGACCTGTCATGAAACTATTTCCCCAGCACTATCTTCTGTCAGTTTCCTCACAATCGATATTTTCTGTCTGTGCTGATATACTGCTCCTTCAAAAGTGAGTATGTTCTATCTTTCACCTTTTTTATTTGACCAATTCCTAGTCCTTCTTAACCTTCACCTTCAATGTGATATCCCCGAGGAAGCCTTTCTTGATTAGTTTCCCTCATTATATGAATTAATTATACCTGATACCTGTCTTCCAACTGCATTATAGTAGTTATTATATACTTGTTTGTGTATACATTTATTTATAACCTATTTTTATTACTAAACTATATTCTTCACGATGTCAGCTACTATGTGGTTTTAAAATTCTTTTAATTTTAATAATTATATAGTTGAACGTAGCTGAAAGGAAGAGTACAGAGAGATCCTCTATGTACTTCACCCAGTTTCCCCCAATGGCACACAATCTACCAATCTTGATTCAGATTTCACTCATTTTGTGTGCATGTGCATTTAGTAATTTTTTTTCAGTACTAGGTATTGAACACAGGGCCTTGTACATTCGAGGCAGGTGGCCTATCACTGAGCTATAGGTATCTCTTTTTATAAAATTTTGTTTTGAGACAGGGTCCAATTTGCCCAGACTGGCTTCAAACTTGCAATCCTTCTATCTCAGCCTCCCAAGTAGCTGGGATGACAAATGTGTGACATCATGCCTGGTGTGTGTTTAGCTCTATGCAATTTTTATCCCATGTATATCTGTGTGACAACACAATAAATCTACAGTGACAAAACAGTTCCGTCTCAGGGACTCATGCTGCTTTTTTATAGTTAGTCATCTCCCTCCATATAATTTTCAAAATTATATATCTTTGCAACTTAAGGCAGAGCTTAATATATAGTGAGTATTTAAAGAATATTCATCAAATGAATAAAATTAATAAGTTGTCACCGGAATCCATTAAAATAATAATTTGCTATAAGCAAAGAAGATTTATCTTAGAAAATCATGGGAGGAAATCTTTTAAAATAATGTCCCATTACAATACTTTAAAATAAAAGTTAATAACAGATGAACCATAATGAAAATTTGGTAACATTTTCAAAATAAATGCTTTTTAAAGTATAAAACTATTCTTACTTAATATGGTAAAAGGACCTGCTTAAAAGAGAAGCAACTATTAATTTTATGGTAAAACATGAGTTAGTCCTTTGAAAAAGGATGTTTGCTGTCACTATTATTATTCTATCCTGTTTTAGAGTCTGGCCAATCTCATAAAATATGAAAAAGAAATAAGAAAAAAATGTATCAATATGAAGAGACTGTCATTCTCCAGAAATGACCACCAGGAACACACCTGGGATTGGTCAATTTTACTACCACATGAAAGAAGAGCTTTCTAGAAAATAAAGTAAATGCAAAACTGTAGGTGTCTTGGGAACAAGATATTAGAAAGAACTTATTATATAATTTGGGTTTGTGTTGAGTAATTCTGGGGAGGGTTTGAGGAACCCAGGGTTGTGTCTGGATGAGACACTATAATGAAGTTGGAGTGCACTGTGACTGGGGATCTGAAGGAGTCTTATCAAAAAGGATCGGAAACTCAATCCAAGCTAAGCTGTAATAGGTAAAAATATAACATCACACAGCAGCCCAAATCGGGATATATTTGGTATTTTGTGGCTTGGACACTGTTCATGTTTTGTCTGAATTCAGACATGATTACAGAATGGTCTTGGTTTTCTCTGGATTCATGATGGTCATAGAGTCGCCTTGTCTGATGTTGGTATTCTGTGAAATTGTTTATAAATAATGAGAGAACACCAAGGCCTGCCTGATAGTACCTGGCCGGCTCCTGGATGACAGGGACTGCTTTTCTTTTCTTGAGACAATTTTCTTAAGACAATTGTCATTATCTGCAAACCAAGTTACTACATACATGATGTAATTTATTTATTATTAAATATTTATTTTTTAGTTTTAGGTGAACACAATATCTTTATCTTATTTTTATGTGGTGTTGAGGATCGAACCCAGCACCTCGCGCATGCCAGGCAAGCATGCTGCCACTTGAGCCACACCCCCAGCCCCACATGATGTAATTTATAACAATAATATTTATCAAGAGTATTATTTAGTAATATTTGTATAGAGGTAAAAAGTAAGCTACATATATCTCCAGCCCACTTTTTAAATAATGAGAAAACAGATTTTTTTTATAACAGAAAACACATCTATAAATTGGGACTAAATTGAGTAAGCTGTGTCAAGGAACTTTAGATAGAAAAAAAAAAAGAAGTTTATTGTCACACATAGAAGATGAGTCAAACATCTAGATATGTTTTCAATAAAATGTTCTTCTGTTTAGACATTTCAAAATACCTCAACTGCTTTGTAAACCTGCTTCTCTACCCATGCCATTGTTGTATCAGAAAGGAAAGTGGTAAGTGCCATGTGTTCTTTCCAAAGTTTATTTCAGGATCCAGTCTACCAATGGGAAATATTGGTGAGAGACTCTTAAGTCTTTGTGAGCAAGACATTTCTAAGAATTGAATTCTAAGGTTAATCTATGAATTCAGCATCTAAAATGTGCAGCATGAGACGGGGAGTATGTTGTCTATAAATTGAGACTAAATCATTATCTTGTCAAACCACAATGTCTTAATGATAGGGAAAGTTTTTCTCCATTTTTATTTATTAAACAGGATGTAAATAAAAGGTAAGATGAGTAAAGATGATAAAAAAGAGAGAGAGAGAAAATTATTTTGCCAAATGATAACATCAGATTCTTCTCTAACACGTGAGCTTATGTTTCCCCTGTGCAGCTGTTGTGGAGGAAGGAACATGATTATGGAGGAGAATTTGCTAGGCTCTAGGACCTTGGGTGGATTAACTTCTTGGAATTTTAGTTTACTCATCTGGAAACGGAGTTCATGCCCAGTGTGTTGCACTCTAACAAATGATGAAATGAGATAATGTGTTAAATCAAGAATGGCAGAAACTGAGTCTTTAGCATACATCAAGTCCTAAAGAAGGAGGAGGAAGGGGAGGAAGAGGAGGAGGAGGATCGGGGATAAAGAACACATACAGTTTCCACTGGAGATTGGTTCATTTAGAAGAAAGAGTAATTTATGTTACCGTTCTGAACAAATACCTGATGTTAAACGTTGTGAACCCTAAGGCTAACTCTAAGTGCAATAAAACTATGACTTAGGGTGGTAAACTCATAAAGGAAGAAGGAAAGACATTCAGACAAGCACCTTTTCTGAGATACTTTCATGTCAGGCCATGCTAACT
The DNA here is from genome assembly GCF_052094955.1 of Ictidomys tridecemlineatus. Taxonomy (NCBI): domain Eukaryota; kingdom Metazoa; phylum Chordata; class Mammalia; order Rodentia; family Sciuridae; genus Ictidomys; species Ictidomys tridecemlineatus. Next base: position 57,301,678 of record NC_135484.1, on the reverse strand, counting down.
TTTCTGCTCCTCCTGGTGAAAAGATACCTTTCTACTCCAGGTCCCCAATCCGTACTTCCTACTTTGAAGTACCAACTAACATGCCTGTAGAAATCCCAGGTATTTCAATGGCACTCTGACCCCCTGGTGTCACCTCACTGGAATGCTGGGACAGAATTGTGACTCTAATATTTTCCACTTGGCTTTCATGGAAAGACCTTGATCAACCACCTCTGGAGAGTTGCCTGTCTTGATTATCTTGTGGAACTACTCAAGTCATGGATTTCCCTCAGCCTGAGAAGGTGTCAAGCCCTGCTTCTTCATAGTACCCTCCTCCTTCCCACAGTACTCTCCTCCCCACCCCAGGCTAGGCCTCACCTGGGGCTAGGGAGCTACTGGGAAAGGCAGTCTTGCCACTTTCCCTCTCTCTGGTGACTCGCACCAGCTCCTTGACTCTACTGCCTCCGCCCTGGGGTGGCCCTGTCTGGTCTGGCTTTGTGGTGCCTTCCCTTATCTCTGTGTTTCTCTAAAGCCGAACACCAAAGACATTTACAAACTTCCCTGGCAATGAACTTGTAGGCACCAAGCTCAAGTCTCCCGTGAACCTAGTCATTATTTAATCATGCTGGTGGATGTGGAAGAGCAAAACCACTTAAATATGGACCAGAATAGTCCCTGACTTCACCTCTATTTGTGAGAAATAATCACTCTTTCCAGTGACACATACAGTAAGTCAGAAGATTGCCATTTACTGTTCTTGCTTTTAGTGGATTCCTCATCATTATATATAGCATTCCATCTATCATCCAAAAATTGGATTTCATTGACATATAGGTTATAAATTCATCTTCAAAATAACTACTCATTCCCTGGCATGGGATATAATATATGGATTTATATGATTTAATTCAGCCTTAATTATAATATTTAGTCTCTCATAACTTATTTGTGTTTTCATCTACACTTTTTTTTTTTAATGTTCAAAGTCTCTGGATGCATGACTTTCTGCCTATTCTACATTTTTTGAGTCAAGACTTTAAAATTGGTGAACTATCTTTCTTTAATTCTTCTATATATAGTGCCAAATGATCTTTAGGACTTTAAATTAATTTTAGAAAGACTAATATGAAATGTAGTAGGAAAATAATATTTTTCTTGTTGTCAAAAATTATAAGATCATTACTAATTTGCCTACATAAATTTTAAGGTTCCTTAGTCCTGAAGAAGGTCTATTCTATTGATATATGATAGCTATTACTGCCAAATACTTTGTAGACATTATCTCAGTTATCTTCACATCAACCCAACAGGGTAGGTAATATTATTTTACCTATTTTTAAGATATGTGATATACCTGAGACAAAAAGTGAAACAATTTTCTTCAAATTACCCAATTAATAAGTGCAAGGCCAGAATTCAAAATTATATAATATACTCTCTTTTAACATGATGAGTCATGAACTCCCCCACCCCCCATCTTGGATGTGACAGGCAATTATTTTTCCAAGCTTCCATAAATATTAAGGTAATCAATTTAACAAATATAGCAGATATCAATTCACCTATATGCAAGATGTGTAGAATAGTACCTTCCCTATGAATTATTACAGCAATTGAATTTTTGATTCCAAATTCCATTCTACCTAATCCTTCTAGCATCCTCACCTTCATCCCTGGGTCCCAAGGATACAGGATGTACTATGGTCATCTACTATGGTCACTGAGTGCAGGGGCTTTTTGACGGCTGCTGGCCAGTCAGCATAGATAGGCTTTGTATCAATTCTGTTGGGAAGGGTTGTCACCTCCTTGGAACTGCTGTCTTGCATGCAGACCCTGGAACTCTCTCCTCTCCACGCTCTTCACCCTGTCTTTTCCACCTAGACTCTGCCAATCAACTGCTCTTCCCACTCACCAGTAGCTCCATCTATACCTAGGAATCCCACTTTTTATTTACCACATCCAACTTTCTCCCTTCACCTAAGAGTTTAGGCTTTAGTCAATGATGGTGTTCCCCTTCACACAGGTCTCTATTCTTCCCTGAGACAGTGAAGTTCAGAGCCACATGAACTTCTTGAATGGGAGAAAATGGGGGTGAGAGAAATAAGAAGAAAATATAGGTTATAATCTCAAAATAGAGTCAAACCCTACAGATATTTAGGTAATAAGAGGATTGTCTTAAAGTCTGAAGGAGGACGGGAGTGGGATGGAGGGTGCCAACATAGTAAAATAGATAGTCCCTGTCTCTAGGAGCTCACAGTTTATTAATAGTTGGGTTAAAAAGGAAAAAGATACAGTCAGCCTTCTGTGTCTGTGGGTTTCATATCTGTGGGTTCTGGTATCCATGGATGGAAATAATCACACACAAAAATATCAGTCTTGAATATACACAGATCTTTTTTTCTTCTTCTTCCCTAAACAATACAGTATAACATATATTTACATAGCATTTTCATTGCATTAAGTAAATAAATAATATTGAGATCATTTAAAGTACAAGGGAGGATATATGTAAGTTCTGTTCCAATATTATGGCTCCCCCCCCCATGGGAGTGCTAGGGATTGAACCCAGAGCCTCATGCATGTTAGGCAAGTGCTGTACCACCAAGCTACATCCCCAGCCCAATTCCATGCCATTTTATATGAGGGACTTGAGCATCTGTACATTTGGGTATCCAGAGGGGGTCCTAGACCCTGACAGTAGATACTGAGGGAAGACTTTACTAACACCTATGAAAATGTCAGAGAACAACAGTACTCAGGTGTGCACTAGAAATTCACATAGGGGATTTAGAAAGAGTTGAAACCATGGAAATATTAATGTATTTAAATAACATCTACTTTCAAATTAATTAGGTACTAGCAACGTAATTCAAAATCACTAAGCATCCCCTATATACTGAGCTCTTTTGTAAGCACCAGGAATAGGAAGAGGGAGTTTTACCCCCAAGCAAAGGGAGTGATGATGGGGAGAGGAAGAAGGTGAGACATTAGCAAATGCTTTTAAAAGGATATGATGTTGAGCCAAGTATTAAAGAAATAGTAGCATCTTACAGTGGAATTATAATTGGAGAAAACACAGTGTGTAACAATGTGCAACAACAGTGATAGAATGGATTTAGTCCTGGGTTCCTCCTTTCCCACCAAGTTTGAAAGTGAGTCTTATTAGAAAAACTGAACAGCATCAGTGGAGGGAAGGGATTTTTTTCTTTTTTTTCCATGAGGTCACCTTGGCTACGGAGTTCTTCCTAAGACATAAGGAATTGAAAGGAGTTAGTTCAGATTCCATTGAGATGAGTCTTAAAACAAAAACTGTAGCTTGCAAAATGATGTGCGCTAAGGCAGACAAATGACTTAAGGTCAAAATGATATAATTCCTGTTTGTTCAGATTGGTGTATTCCAAGAGGACCAAGGTCAGGTAGAAGAAAATAGCAACTCTGCAAAGACTCGTGTTCTAAGCATAAGACCGCTGACTATCCCAGCAGCTTGACTCATTGACAAAATTGAAAAACCCAGGCCAGGATCATCTTGCAACAAATTCCAGCCCCTAGACTCTACAAGTATTCTAAGCTCTTCCTTTTTTGATCTATAGTTTCTTTTTTTTTGCCATTCCCCTTAGGGCAGCAAGCTAAATTGGTCTTTTTCTTCCCACCTTCTTTTTTTGCAACAGGTGTGTTCCTGATGTTCTCTGGACTGTGGGTTCTAATCAACAAGGTACTATCAAGATTTGTCTGAGACCCTCACTAGTGTGGACCAGGATTTATATTGATATCCTCACCTGAGAGGCCTTGTGTCTCTACTTCCCCCAGGGTCACTTACAAGCTAATTCTCACCACCAATAAGAACACCAAGTATTTTATTGAACAATTTAGCATTGATTTTATTTTGTCTTTTTTTTAAATATATGCCACATTTTTTTAAATTTATTTTTTATTGGTTGTTCACAACATTACAAAGCTCTTGACATATCATATTACATACATTAGATTGAAGTGGGTTATGAACTCCCAATTTTACCCCAAATGCAGATTGCAGAATCACGTCGGTTACACATCCACAATTTTACATAATGCCCTATTAGTAATTGTTGTATTCTGCTACCTTTCCTATCCTCTACTATCCCCCCTCCCCTCCCCTCACATCTTCTCTCTCTATCCCATCTACTGTAATTCATTTTTATTTTGTTTTATGGATAAAATCTCCTGGGACTTTTTGGTTACTTGATCATACTTATGCTCATTCTCTTGTATCTCTGCCCAAGTATCGATGTGCTTTTTCTCTGCCTGTCTTATTCTCTGTGTATTGACCTCTACAAACAAGGGGGCTTTGTATCCTTTGGGGGAGGATGAATATTTGTTGAATCATTTGGTTTGCTAGAGTCTGCTAGTAGAATATCCTATTCTGGAATCCACATATTTGTTGGCTGCAACATGAACAAACACCAAGACAAGAATCATTGTTGAAGTTCGAAACATTTTCCATATGTCCCCGAACTTAGTCTTTCACTCTCTTGCTGGCCTTCTCTGAGGGAGGAGTTGCCATGTTCTAAGTTGCCCTATGGAAAAGCCTCCTTGGCAGGGAAATGCTCCCGCCAGTCAACCATTGGCAAGTTTCTAAGGCCCTAAGTGCAACAGCTCACAAGGAGTGGAATGCTGCTGCTGAGGAAGCTCAGAAGGGCAGCCTCTCCCAGTCTCCCTCCAGACCTTGATTACAGCCTTGTGGGAGAGCCTGGGCCAAAGGTACCCAGCTAAGTCTTGCCAGGTTCCTGACCCACAGAAACTTTGAGATAAAAAACCTCTGTTGTTTTAACTTGGTAAGTTTTTGGAGTGATTTGTTGTACAGTCATTTCATCTGTTACAGATAAAATGTCTGTGTAAAAGATAAAATTAGATTAAGCATTTCTGATTTGTTTTTATGATAGCAAAATAATATATGATAATATAAGGAATAAGATTAGCACGTAGGCTTTCTCTTCTATTGAGGTTTTATACATAATCATATAAATGAAGAGATTCAATCAGAAGGATATATTATGAATAATGAGGACACTGACATATCATCAATTTAACCCAGAGAGGGTATTATAAAATGTCACCAGTTCACAAGGACATTTAAATCTCTATTCAAGAGCATTTTTTTCTCTTCACCATTCTGCTGACAATCACATTAGTCTAGGTGCATTGGCATGAGTATATCTGTTTTTAACTTGAATCATATTTATAGTAAATCATTTTATTTGAACATTACTAAATTTCTTGTTCAATTTACTTATTGTTTCTTTATCCCATTGTATCCTATTTTAATTACTAAGGGAGCTACTGAAATAACTGAAAAAAGAAAAAAAATAACTTTGAGACAATTAAAATTTGGAGGATTCCAACTAAATCTAACTCCCTGCATATTTCCAAATCGAATTTTTTATTAACTTTCAACTTACACAGCAAAGAAACAAGTGTTTTGATTACCTTATGGCCATTTAGAAAAACCATTACCTTATGGCCATTTAGTTAGACTTGGTAGTGCACACCTGAAATCCCACCAACTCAGGAAGCTGAGGCAGGAGGATTGCAAGTTCAAGGCAAGCCTCTGCAATTTAGTAGGGCCCTAAGCAACTTAGCAAAAATCTGTCTCAAAATTTAAAAAGTTAAAAGGAATGGGGCATGGCTTGGAGGTTATGTGTCCCTGGGTTTAATATCTGGTAGAAGAAGAAGAAAAAGAAGGAGGAGGAAGAGGAGGAGGAGGAGGTGGAGGAGGAGGAGGAGGAGGAGAAGTAATAGTTTAAGTGTAATAGGTGTCATTAAGAGTTCTATTATTGGAGCTAAAATCTGGCAAAGACAGAATCAAAAAGTGCTATTTTCAAAAAAACAAAGAGATGTGTTATTAAGATTACTTCTCAAAGAGGCACAGAGCTAAGTTTCCAAGAAAGTCATTCAAATATTTAGGAAACAGCTATGTTATTTAAATTCTTCAGTAGCCAGGTGCAATGGTGCACACCTGTAATCCCAGCAATTTGGGAGGCTGAGGTAAGAGAACTGCAAGCTCAAGTCCAGCTTGTATGACTTAGTGAGATCCTGTCTCAAATAAAAAGTAAAAATGAGTAAAGATATAGCTCATAAGGTAGAGCATCACTGGGTTGAATTCCCAGTATCAATCAATCAATCAATATTAAAAAAAAATCCTCTTTGGAGCACAGAAAAAGGAAGCAAATGCTTCCTCTATATATTTATAAAGCTGCAATAACTTTGAAAGCAAAGTGGACAGAATGGATGAAGAGCTCATTGACAGCATACTTGAGGGGTTCCAGAGAGTAGAGTAAGAGAAAGTCACAGAGCAGCAGAAGGAAGAAAGATTTCCAGAACTTTTTTACTTGAGGATCTACAAACTCTGACCAACTGTATGCTCCAGAGGAAGATTTTGTGCTTGCTGAAGATAGTCATTAGCAACCAAACCAGTCCTGGTGCTCCTGAAAATTAGATGCATACAGTTGCCATGTGAGAGCCACATGTGTTTTTTTTCATCAAATACTAAATTTTGACAGCAGTGATAGACTCTGAGGTTCTAGTTCATTATTACAGAACAAAATTAAGTGGAAAGATTTCCCTTACAGCCATATTTTCTTATTTCATAGCTACTTCCTTGACCTGGGACCACCAATGGACAGCTGATGATTTCCGTGGAAATTCTACAGAAGCCAGCTAAATGACAAAAGTAGTTGCATGAAGCTTTCTCTACCGTTCAGGGTGCGCCTTAGTAGTAAGGTTCTTGCCTGGCTTGTGCAGGTCTTAGGTTTGGTCCCTGTAACACAAAATCAATCAATCAAGTTTTCCTGTATGATGAAGTTATTTTTATTTACAGGATAATCATCTTCACCTGTGTTTTTACATTTTCTAGGATACCAGAACTAAACTAAAGCAGTAAAAATACACAGAACTGAACACGGGAGCACATGAGTCATCATTTTCAAAGGATTGCTAGGTACTGGGAAGCAGATTCTAAGGAGCTGATACTGCATTAATAGAAAGCTATTTCTGGATCTGTTTGTTATTTAATATGTAATCTTCAGTCTCCAACTGACTTTAAGCATTCATAAGAAGTGAGGCATATCAGATACCAAATTCTATCATACACTTAAAATTCAGCTGTGTTCTTTCCTTCATTCTCTTTCTTCTTGCCCCTAACACCCTACAGCAAGGAGCCAAGGTTTCTAGACACCACGGGATGAGTCAAGGTACCGCGGCCCAGACAAGCTAAGCACTGCTGTGTCACTACATAGACACAAAGACATTCAAAAAACCACAGGCCTCTGGTTTCGCTGCCCCTGCCTTAATCAAATCGATGCAGAGCATGTATGGAGAGGTCACCCAGGACACAAACACACGATCTAAAACACCTTCACGCAGTTGGCCGGCAGGAATGCCCATGGAGCTGATTCACGGCCCAGGAGGAAGACTACCTGGACAGTCAATCAAAGTCTGACCAGGGAAAAGCCACTTGGCTCTTCCAGGAAGCGGTCTCATTATGTTACCGTAATCCTCCGGCTTGCATTTTTCAGCCACCTCAACACGAACTCACAGACTTCAACGATTATGTAATTACGGAAAACTTCACAACAAACATGAAGAGTCCTTCTGGAGGCCACATTGAAGACTGGGATGTGCATTAGAGCGTGGGAGGGAAGCACACGGCTCACAAAGGGGAGAGCAAAGAGATTTATTGAACTTAAAAGGCCACATTTTAAAAGGGGGCCTCTACCAGACCTCCCTTTTCGTGTGCACATTTTTTGCACCTGCAACTGTTTGTGGGCTCGAAAGCAATAGCCCTTCCCCCTCCTCCCAAGAGACCATGCTTTAATGCCTTGGCCCCAAATGTGTCATTTCCCTGCCAGGGGGGAGAAATCAAAAGAAACCAAGTTTTTAGAACTTTGCTGTAAAGAAAATAATAGTTCTGAAAAGGATTAGAGCCACATTTTCAGGTTAGACACAGTTGTTAGAGAAATGTCAGAAGGGAAAACATTCCTCTTCACTTTCTTTCCTAACTTGAAGTTCTTCATTTCACTGGGTTCTGGGTGACATCTGTAGCATCCATTTTCCGTGTGGGCTGCAGCAGGCTCCTGACTCTACATTTAGACCACAGTGTTCAAAGTCGAGACTCCAAATGGACCTTCCCGATTCTTCACAGAGAAGATGCCATGTAAATTATTTCCATTAAAACAAACTTTTGATACCATAAGCGAACTGTGGAATTTGGATAATGATGCTCATGAATGAAGTGTTGACAAAGGTCCTGCTTTAGATGGTGTTTGTGGGCAGGGCTTGGGGTGAGAGCTGGGATCAAAACTTGATTTTGGCCATGGATCCACTTCCTCCCTCCCCCTCCACCCACCTCATATATTGAGATGAAAGTTAGAGCAGAAAGCCTCTTTTAAACCATTATGAACTGTTCTATTCAAAGCAGCATCTGTGAATTTTTATAAGACTGGCCAAGATTTGCCCAATTATTTCTCCATCCTATCCAGGGAGTAGAAAGTTTCAAATCAAGGGTCATAATTGAAGCAAAAATGTTATGTGCATATGAGGTAGAATGCATTACTGAATAGACGGAAAATACAATAAAGTCCCTTGGTGTATATAACAAAAGGATGAACTGGGTTGCGCGGATTACAGGAGCAGATGCAGATCAAATAAACTAAGCTCTTTGGTTCAACTTGGAAGACACTGAGGATTTCCCAATGGTACAAATTTTGAATGTTAAGGATACAGGAATTCTCATATGTCTTGTGAAACATCAGTGAGTCCTATGGTCAGAGAGCTGGAGGTTACCAAAATGTATGCTTATTAAGAGATGAAGGGAAATAAATTATTGTCTCTGCTGGAGACAGTGATCTTTCTAGTTCAATCCCTCAGTTCAATCTAGTTTTGAAATATGTAGACCTAGGATTCCTGGTTCCTATAGCACAAAGCCCAGAATGTTCTTGGCTTCACTTGCTTCATAGGGAAAATGAGGCAGGAAAGTTGAGGGGTTTGTTTCTCCTGCCTACTGAGTTATGCTTATGCAGAGAGATTCAGTACTGGTATGAGATGGGAGTGTGGAGTAATTAGAGGGGAGACACAGAAAATCTAGGATATCAAGCATGAAAGTTATGGGATTAAAGAAAACTGGAGAAAGAGGAAAGATGAGAGGATGAAAACTCAAGAGGAAAGCATGAAATGGTAATTGACATTGGAAACTCATTTGGAAGAGCAAGGTTCTACTTACAAATTTGCTGCCCCTACCTCAATGGGGCCAAAGGGGACAGTCAGGGAGCCTTGAACATGCCAAGAGGGAACTTTTAGAGCCAAAGAAAGCAAGGATGGGAATCTGGAGGGAGGGTTTGTCTCCACACAAGTGGGTTTCCCAAGAAAGTTTATTTTAAGCCTCTGCTTTTGGAAAAAAATAATTCTTATTATGTTGGGCTTATCTCCACAGGAGGGAAAGGATCAGGAGAAAATTCAGAGCCAAGGGCAGAAATGGATCTGCTGAGATGATTAACCTGGCAGGCAGCTTTTGGAGGTCCTGATACCCTCAGGAACCAGAATGGATATTCAGAGGTCTCCCAGTTCCACTGTCATCGAGGCTCCAGATCCACAAGAGTCAGGTGCAATGTGGTGGCATTTAATCTGGTAGAAGAATCCTAATACACCCTTTTACTCTGTGAAGGCTGTTCTGTGGATGCATTCTCCACCCAACCTCACCTCGACTTGTCCAAATAATACAGAATGGGAAAAAGAGCAATGGGAGGAAAACTGGGTGAGTCAAAAAGAGTTTAATTACAGTTTCATTTGCAGGAGGAAAAGAATAGACTCTCTCTCTCTCTCTCTCTCTCTCTCTCTCTCTCTCTCTCTCTCTCTCTCTCTCTCTCTTTTCATTCCTTGAGTTTCTCATCACTTGGACTTGTCTACTTCAGCATTTTGGTGGTTTAAAGCCCCCTTCCAGCGGGCAGTGGGAGCTGCTCCCTAAGCTTCTGGTGCTGTCACTGCATGCTGAGGTATGGAGGAGGGTTCCCTGGCTGGTGCTGGGAAGCTGGGAGGATAATAGCACCCCAGGAACCCCAGCAGCAAGTTCTCCAAGGGTGGCTCCTTTTCCAAGTTCAGGAAATTGAAAAATAAACCCCAATCCTGACTATTTCATGTTGCAAGCAACAAATAAAGTCTACCTAGGGCTTAACCTGTGCTCACCTTCACTACCTAGCAGGAAAAGGAGCAACATAAAAAAAGAGATTCAGATACCGGGAGGCAGGAAGAAGGGATCTCTTCTTCCATTATTGCATATGACTTTGACATGTATTTGAATTCTACCTCTTCTGTCCTTGGGTCATTTCTTTCTCCTAGTACTGCAGGGCGATGGGGTTTTAAGGATTCAAGTTTCTTTTGGAGATCTCATGAGGCTCTCCTCCAGCAGGAAGGCAAATTCCTCAGCAATTGCTGAGTGGCTCCTCGAGACCCCTGCCCTTGGGCGTTCCTCCTGAGGAATGGCCTGATTTACAGATATCTCCTCATAACCCAGAGGCAATTAGCAGCTCTCTTCTTGCCCCACCTTCTAGATTATCTGTGTGGAATTGGGAAATTCCACTAGCCACTTCCTGAAAACAAACTTTCTACTCTCTAGGTCTGTAGATGACAGCTCAAGTGTGCCCAGATAACTCAGCTCTAACGTGCACAGTGGCCAGGCACCTCATTCTCTGTGACGGCACAGTCCCTCTCTCCTTCCCTGTCCCAACCTAGTCCCTGTCTATATCATGCAGTTTTCAGCATTTCCCCTGATTTACCAGTAAAGGCTATTTCTCCTTTGTGGGGAAAAGTCAAATTGATAATCCCTCCAATATTGCCAGGAATTACCTGCAGAACAAAAAAGTGAATCATTATGGATTAGCAGTTCAGGTTTTATAAGTCTGTCTACAGTATTTATTAAGTGACCAGTGTGTGCAGGGAGGGCCCAGCAGGAGATATTTTGGGGAGATTATAAAACAACAACACCACCAACCAACAGATTAGGGACCCACTGGAAGATTCTGAACACTCAAGTGTAGAAAATTTCCACAGGTTTCAGAAATTAGTCATCCAATACAACATCTATATGATAAGAGAAATCTTCTTTGCAACATCTTGCTTCCATATTTAAAAATGTCACATTAATACATTACTCACTAAGTCTATTTATATTCTAGAATATAATAGTCCAATGAATGGTTCTTTTGATTTACTTACACACATATCAACATAAAAAGAAAAAAAGCATGTATACACAGTAAGACCTTAGTATCATTTATTATTATTATTTTTTTACCAAAACTGAGTTTTAAAAAACATAGTATACTAAATATATGTATTTTTAAAATATAAAGCTTCTATGCCACACTAGTAGAAATAATTGCATTTGAGTGGTCACAGATTTTATTAGTTTGTCATCTTGATGTTTTTGAATCAGGAAAAATGTCGATGAATTAAATCTAAAGATAATGTAAAGGAGCAATCTAATACTCCTTTGTGCTCAGGGCAAAACTATAGGCAGATCCAAGAGGAGGATTTGCAGATCATAGTTCAGACACATAAGGTAAAAGAAAATAATTCCTGTAGGTTTTTAAGGTGGAATGGAATATTGAAACCCAAGAATGTTAAGTCTGAGAAGAGAGTCTTCAAACACAGCTATCTTGGAGAAAATTCAAATTTCCCTCTCTCCATGATTCATTTTACAATGATTTTATGTTTGTAAAAAAGAAACAGTTCTTTCAGACTTCTAAGGAAAGGTGCTACTTAAAAAAGAAGCAATTCTTTCAGACTTCTAAGGAAAGGTGCTACTTAGCTGACCAGCCCATCCAGGTTTTGAAATTCTGATCTGAGGCAAGAGGGACTTATGTACTTTGCTTAAGGGAAACTCAGACTCAGAGCCTCCCTAAGGCTTGTCCACCCAAGATCTTGACCTCTTTTTCTGATATGTGGGTTTCTGCCTGGCAAGATGAGGCCCCTAGGGATTCCTGACTCAGGTGCTGGGCCTGAATCACTCCCAGTAACCTGCCCGTTCCCACAGTTCCTCTGGTGGGTCTTCTTTCCAGAGTGTGGGGAAACACTCTCAGCATTCACAATGCTATTATTTGGTGTTGCTGTCTGTTTCCCAAAACATCTACCTACCCTCCGGATGCCCTTTTGGGATCCAATCATCATAATTTTTATTTATCGACCAGTCATTGCATAGCAGGCACCAGGCTGAGCCTGCACATACATGATTTTGACTAAACCTTCTGACAAGGCCATGAGTCATATCATTATTCCCATTTTATAGAAGTGAAATCTGAAGTTTTTCAGGATTATCTTGCTAGGAACAGTGGAATCTAGGACTCAAACCTAAATCATTCAGATAGGTGATAGTCCTAATGGCAATGTGATATCATTTCTTCAATCATGTAAACTTTTGCAATAGGGTCTGTCTCCTCTTTGTGCAGAACAAGTCTAGCCTAGGTCTTTTATCACTATATCACTGCATATATATTTTGAAATATGATGGACTCCTGATTTTTCAATGCATTTTGTAAATAAATGGGATTTTTTAGGGGGTGGGTGGGTATGGGATTGAACTCAGGGACACTCAGCTATTGAGTCACATCCCCAGCCCTATTTTGTATTTTATTTAGAGACAAAGTCTCACTGAGTTGCTTAGTGCCTTGCTTTTTCTGATGCTGACTTTGAAGTCTTCATTCTCCTGTATCAGCCTCTGGAGCCATTGAGATTACAGGCTTGTGCCACCGTGCCCACCATCAATGTGCTTTTGTTCATCAACCATATTCTCACTTTTTTTTTTTTCCCCCGCTACTGCAGCTACAATTCCATCCTAAAGGACATTTAAGAATCTCATAAGCAGCCAGGTGTAGTGGTGCATAACTGTAATCCCAGTCATCCAGGAGGCTGAGGCAGGAGGATTGCCTGTTCAAGTCCAGCCTCTGCAACTTAGGCTGTTTCAAAATTTCAATCTTTAGTACTGCAGAAAAAAATAAATTTATCTCATAAGCATTTAGGAGGGGCACCATCAAAGTCCCCAACATCCCTGCCTTTTACAACAGCTCCTCCAAAGACATCACAAAAGGAAAAGATGGGAAATTTCAGAGAGTGCTTCTGTGACAAAGAAGTCAGGAAAAAAAAAATATGGCATTGTTTTGATTCTCTTCCTCATTTCAGGATCTGAAGTGATTCAGACAGAAAGACACTCCAAAGGAAGATGGGCTTCCAAGGGATGTGACTCATGAGGAGGAATATAAAAGAGAGAAGGCTGACTTGTCAGATGGACAATGGGCTGTTATTCGAAGCATATGGAGAATACACAGAGGTGGGAGTTAAGAAGGGAACAAAGAAGACAGAAGAAGACGTTGCCCATGGGGCCAGTGAGAGGGTGGGTGGGATGGGAGACAGCAAAGGAAATGAGTGAGGAAGGACACAAACACAGGAGACGGCTGTGCACGGAGTGGAGAAACAAATGGCCCACTTTTAGCCCTCTTGAAAAATTGTGCCTACTTATTAACACGAGTGAAAATCAACTTCCCTTCGTGCTTTCTTCCAAATCATCTGAAGAGCTTCAAAGCTTTCTGCTTATGGTGTATATTAGCCAGGAAGGGAAAAAAAAAAAAATCTTCATCTTCTTTTCTCTGAGAGGCAAAAGATAACAGAAAGGGCTTCCAGTCTCACGGAGGGACAGTTTCTGGAAAAGAACACAAAAATTGGGTTTCCTAAAAGAGATACCAAATGGCTTTTTTTTTCTTTCCTTTAGCTTGCTTATCACTAGCAGGGATTAAGTAGACAGACAACAAAACCCAAACAAACAAAACCCCAACCAAATCCCCACAGGAGAGGGGACTGGCTTCCTCCTCAGTTCATCTCACTGTCTCCACAGGGACATGGTCGTTCCTTTGGTCCCACTTATCAGCCCTCAAATAAAAATCTGCGGGTGGATGACTTTTCCCTCTATCTCCGAGGAAATGCCTGTATCAGAAATCTCTATTTATAATACCAAGTGCCTCAGAAAATGCCATCTGGTGCTCTTGAACTTCACATTCTTCTACAAGTTTATCCTGATGAAATCCTTGGCATTTTCCTGAGGCTTTTCTTGCCTTCCTGCCAAATGTTAATTGATACCTGTTCCTGTAAGTCTTGAATTCTCCTTTCCCAGCTGTAGAGATCAGCCTTCAGGGCCCCCACCCCCACCCCCCTTTTTTTTTTCTTTTCTCCTAAACTTTTCCCCTGAAACTCCGTCGCCCTGAACTGAGCCCTCTCCCTGGGCTCATTTTTGGGTTTCTTTTATTGAAGCCCCTTCACTGTGCTCTCTGTCCCCTTCCTTCAATTCTTGGTTTCCACTCTTCCTTGAGTGGCCTCCATTTCAGAGAACTGACTGCCTGCTGGTAGTTTAAATGTCTTTTGCTGGCAAAATACATGCACAACTTGCTATTGTCAGTCACCATATGTGCTTAAGCCTCCTAAAGTACCTCAGGTGGCCCTCCAGCTCCTCCTAGGTTCAAAGCCCATATGTACTCTTCCTTAAAAATCATTTTAATTTCCACTGCTTTTTAGTAGTTTTACAACCTACGCCTGGGAACCATCATGATGGACGGGGAAAAGCATTGGCTTTGTTGTTAGAGAGATCACATTTAAAAATAATTCTAAATCTGGGTTTCTTCCTTTTATCTTTTTGGCTCACTGAACTTGAGCAAATGACCTAATTTCCTATTTCTTTATCTTTAAAATGGGAATGATGGTGCACTTGCATGGATTAAATGAGATATTATATTCAGGTGGTTGGCACATGGTAGATGTTCAAAAAACATGTAGGATAAAAGAATGCATGCGTGAATTAAGTTACTGAAAGGGGAAGACAAAAGAAGAAAAAAGAGGTATTACGTTTTTTTGCATGTCCATGGTGTGCTGACTTAATGCAACATTCTCTCATTTTAGTAAGAGAAACAGATACATAGAAAACTATTAGTAGATGCTGATGCTGGAGGAATGTGCAGGGATATAGACGTTGGTATATAGAGAAAGGTGCCTATGAGGAAGAGAATCTGGGAATAATTTCTCCTATTGGATCTGTGTCTTTGGGGCAACAGCTTTGCCTGCCTGTTGCACAGTAACTACTTGATAATATATTAACACTTGCAGACCAAAATTTTATATAAGATAGGATATGATGATTTCATGTTGTACATTACATCACAGTAATTAATTCAACCACCATGTCAGTCAGGGGGTGAGCTGATAGACTCGGGGCATATTAAATGTGTCTGAGAAAATATTCACACTTTCTTTCTAGATCCTCAGAAGGTGCATTTTAGGAACCTGATATGAAATACAAGTGTGGGCATTTGTATACAAGCCTGGAACAGAGAAATGGAATTTTGTTCTTGGTTCTTCCTACACTGTGTATTATATGCCAAGACAAAGCTCCAAACTTACACATTCCTCAGTTTTGTAGGTACCAAATGTCACCAGGATTATCTGTGTGGTATGAGATAATATTGATGATGTCCAAATATTCTTGGACATGTCTCCCAAGTTAGCTGGTAGATACTTAATTCTGACTTTTTAAAAAAAATATCAATACAATAACAAAATAAACTTTGCTTTTATTGTATATAAATCTTTAAATGACACGTTTTAAGAAAAAGACTTTTCTCCTGGATGAAAATGACAAAAGCTAGGCCTTAACTCACAAATATTTTCATCCTTCCAAATTTAACAATTTAGTAGCATTTTTCAATTGGCAAACACTGTCCCCTTAAAGAAAGGGAACAGCCCTGTGCTGTAGAACAGGTCTGAGTTCCCACTTCACTGATGAGATCAGGGAGGTGGGGGTGCACTACTTAGATTGCCTTAACTTTCACAGCTCCTTAGGGGAACGGCTGGGAATCCAGTCCACGGTTTTTCCAGTTTTTAAGTCTGTTGCATAGTCACGGGACATAAAGCATCCCAAGAATTGCCAAGATCGTTAAAAATGTTCTCTCGATGGTTCCTTCCCAGGATGTAAAATATGATAAACTGCAGGGGAAGGAAAATAAACCACCTCTGGAAAAAAAAAAATCCACCCACATTGGAGAACAGTGGAAGCTCAACCTCAACTTTGAATATCCTTACTCAAGAATTGGAAAATGATGTGAGATGACAGCACTGGATTTGGCTACCCTTCAGTAACATCTATGCAATTCAAATGCTGTTGTGCAAACTCAATTTCCAAAAGTTATGAAGGGAATTTTTGTTCAGCAAAATGTTCTTGTAAAAGTTGTCTGCTATTAAACTGTAGACACAACTCCAAGAAATCTCTTACTAGAAAGCAATGCATTATTCCAACATGAATCACAGACTAAATTGATTACTTTCCCAGGATCTTGTAGCCGACTACTGCAGGCAGATGAGGACTAGGATGCTCCACTGCATCTACAAGTCAGATGCCCCCCTGAACAACAGCTTAAAGCAGATTTAGCATACATTTTCTGTATTTGAAGGCAACTCAGTGGAATGTGGTTAGGAAAACCCCTGCTTCAATAGGCTAGAAATTAGATAGAAAGTATACAGGGAGCATTTAACATCACACACTTAAATCATATTAATGAGAATCTATGGGACACTTCTGGAATATTCTACCTCTTGCCATCTGAGTGGCAGAGAACAATAAAATTTCAGTATGGAAAGAGAAGTCACTCTAGAATCAAGCCTGGGAGAAGGAATTTCTTTGTGTATCATATAAGACTTATAAAATTCCCAGATGCTTATGGCATTGTAATCGGTAGTGCACAGATGAAGAAAGCCTCTAAAAGTCTGTCCTATATATTTAAGGTGTACAACATAATATTTTGATGTACATATACACAGTGAAGTGATTACTACATCAAGCCAAAAAACATTTCCCTCATCTTACAATTACCTCTGTGTGTGTGTGTGTGTGTGTGTGTGTGTGTGTGTGTGTGTAGGAAGGGTGTCTCAGATCTATTCTTAGCAAATTTCCAGTATACAAGACAATATTATTAGCTATAGTACTCATGCTGCATATTAATGCTCTAAAATTTTCATCTTACATAACTGCAACTTCGTGCCTTTTGACTTTCACATCCTGATCCTATCCCCTGTCCCCTCACCCCCATAGAACAGTGGTAACCACTGTTCTACTTTCTTTTTCTAAATATTTTACTTTTTTTGTTGTTAATTTCACATATCAGAGAGATCATGCTGTAATTTTTTTTTTGCTTTTTTGCATCTTTCTTTTCTCACTTAGCATAATGTCCTCCAGTTTCAACCATGTCATTCCAAGTGGCAGGATCTCTTTCTTTTTTATGGTTAAGTAATATTCCATCGTTTGTATATTTTTCTTATCCATTCACATGTCAATGGACACTTGGGTTGTTTCCACATCTTGGCTATGAAAAATGCTGCAATGAACATGAGAGTAGAGATATCTTTATAAGGTGCTGATCTCATTTTCTGTGGGTAGATAACCCAGAAGTGGAATTGCCGGGTCCTATGTTAGTTCTATTTTTAATTTTTTGAGCATCCTCCATGCTATTTTCTATAAAGACTGCACCAATCTACATTCCCACTGTTTTCCCTTTTCTTCACACACTCACCAACACTTGTTATCTCTTATCTTTTTGATAATAGCCATCCCAACAGTTGTAAGGTGATATCTCACTGTGGTTTTGATTTGCATTTCCCTGATGATTAGTGATGCTGAGCGGTTTCTCACATACTCCTTGGCCATTTTTTTTTTTTTTGACTTCTTAGGAATGCACTTTAAATGACAGTCTCATGCTAACTATAATTTTTATTGATGACAGTTTTGAGAGAAGGAATTCAGAGAAAGATGTTACTTAGATTCAAACGGGTTTTTTTTTCTTTTCTTTGAAAGTAGTTTTACAAATCCCATTTTCCTTTCACAAAACTAAGCATATTAATACAAAGGGCATTATCATCTCTCCTTTTAAATAAGGAAACTGAGATTCAGATGAAGCCAAGACATTTGCCCAAGATCAAATAGTAAGTAAGGAAAAGAATTTGAACTAAAATCCGAATGTTTATTTTCTTTATCTTAGTAGTTTTTATTGGAGTTTTAATTCTACTGTACGATTTTCTTCATGTACATTTAAATAAACTTTACTATTTTCTGCTCTCAGTTAGCAAATATTTGACAGACAGTTCATATTAAAAACTCCCCCCCCCCAAAAAAAATTCTGTCCTGATTCTGGAAATGGAATTCTTGTGGCAAACTTCATAAGAATAAAATTTTAAAAAAAGATAATTATTTTATGAGTTCAAAAAGTAAAATATAGTTCTCCTACAGAAACATAAATTGATTTATTTGTCTTTATCTAAGTTTAAAAAAAACAAATAATATAACAAACATATACACATTTCACACAATGGACCTATATTGACACATTCCATTTCTGCTTTCTATATAAATATGAAGCTAATACATCTCCTACTGTACTCATGTTTTACTTGCTTAAATCACATAAAATCCAGACTTCCTGATCCAGAACCCGGAGAAGGTGAGTTCACAGAGGCCAAGGGAGAGACACAACAACCCTCCCCAACCCTCCCCACTCCCGTGGGCCATGACAGAAGAAGTTTACCTTCCCTAAAAGCTCCCTCCCCAAGAAAAACTCTCTTTTGGTGTTTTTCTGAGGTAAATGTTAGGTTATTATTTGCCTAATGTTTCTAGAGCCTTTTTTGTAAAGTTTGGGGCCTCACCTTGGCCCTATGGGATTCTACAAGAGGCTTTGAATAATTGTTCCCTTTTTTTTTTGTTTACTTATTTACTCACTTGCTTTCAGTGAAAGGGAAAGGAAAAAGGGCCTTGGGCAAGAGGAGCAATTGTAATTGTTATTTGTGCAAAGTAGAAAAATAATTGGTTGTTTTTTCCCTGTCAAGTTCCTCAGACCAGTTATTCTGAAGAAAAGAACTGGTTTAGCATGTGTAGAAACTTAGAAGAAAACTGAGCTTATGTGAGACCTTAGGGGCTTTTTTTGTTGTTGTTTTTGTTGAAAGATAAATAGTATTTTGTGTTCCAGTCCTGTACTAAATGTGGTATAGAAACAGCTGAATGACTCATTAGTTGTTGGAAAGTGAACAAACTTGCCTAATGATAGAGTTCTCTTTGTGTGTGTGTGTGTGTGTGTGTGTGTGTGTGTGTGTGTTTTCTTTCTGGGCAATGTCTCCCTTTGACTCATCTCATATTTTGAATTATGGCCTTTTTTTTTTATATTGGCAGATTCATTTTCAAGCTGTCTGTATGTTTTCATTGGTTTCTTTTCATTTTAAATATGTAGCTGAACAACAGAACTATAAATGAAACCCAAAACTTTAAATGTTAGGAACTTTGGGACGTAGAAGACAAATCAGAACAATGTAGAAGGGACATATATATATAAAAGAATGGTGTGCAGAAAAATTGAAGGATATTAATTAAAATTGCTATTTTTAATATATTTGGTTACTAACACAAAATATCCACATAAATAGCCACAAATTATATCCAATTTATCATGGTAATTCTTTGTACTTTCATATGTAATTCTTATTTCTTTTTCTTCCATTTGGGCTCCACGTTCTTCCTGTTTGTGTAACTCACTTCAGCGCTTTGTTAGAGATTAAATCAGAGAGGAGTTTTAGGTTCTAGAATGTGAAATCCTCTGTTCAAGGGCACATGTGTTCAGTTAGGGACACATCTTCATGACTGATAGGTGGGAAGGAGGGACCCAGGAAGTGACCCCCGTGTCGAAGCAGTGGGCTGCTTTCTGTCCCAGTTGTTTTTATCCCTGTATACCTTTCTTTGCATCTGTGTTCTCTGAGGGCAACTTGGATTTCCACATCTTCCAGAGCTTTCTGGAATTCCATTCTGTGTTTCACTCTGTCATGTGCATCCTTTTCCTTATCTGTGCTCCTTTCCACCTTTCTGAGGTGTTATCTGTCAACTCATCATCAGGTGAAGCACTGTGAGGTGCCAACATCTGAGAAGCTTTAAGTGCATCTGAGGGGTGGCTCTCAAGCCCCAAAGTTTGGGAGAGGAAAGACTGTACTACATAAACAAAAATATTTGGAGTGACTCTGAAGGTGAGATTATCTTTACAGATGTATTTTTTTTTCATCTTTTACGTAGAAGAAAATGAACCTATGACATCCTCTAAAATAACAAGTAGTCCTTAAATGGATAAGGTTGTTCTTATTGGTATCAACTTTTAGAGCTGTTTAAAACTTCAGAGTGATCTATAAGATCTCAGGATATATTCATAGTCCAATTTTTTAGCACATGAACTTGAAGGTCCTTCTGAGGTATGTGCTCTAAATACCTCACTAGCAACATAGGTGATGTCCTCATACTATTAATGACACTTTGGCTTATTGATACTTGTCCTTTTAGGAACTCTTGGTTTTATTCATGTGCTTGCTATCTGCCCTCATAGAAGTACTCATACGATATTGTCAGTAACCTGCTGCTGGCTAACTGACTTGTTTTCCAGGGTACCAATTACCCATCTTTGCCTACATCTTGTGTGGGCTTGGCAGACATCAACTTCAAGCACCTAGAAGGCACTTCCTTCTCCAGAGTAACTTCAGGGAAACAAGTACTCTGTTGCAACTGGCTGAGATTGGAATTAACTCCTCCTCTGTCTGCATTACAAAATAAATGAAGACCAACTGGCCCAGGCAAGTTTTGTTCTTGGATTGATGTCCTTAGGTTTTCTTTGCCTCTTTCCAGACTACATCTATATTTAGCCATGTGATAGGGTACAAACAAGGCTTTCATGCATGCTGTGTCACTGAGGGGATTTCAGGATTGTCTAATTGGTCTGCCTTGGCGTATCTGATGAAATCTCCCGTGGTCTGTACTCAGGAATCTGGGTGGGAAGTGAAAGTACAGACAAGCCTGCCAAGGCCCATCTCTGCCATGCAAGGGCTTGCTGCCTTGTGTGGGTCTGAGACCCAGATTCAGGCCAGTTCAAAATGAAAACCTTCAAATGAGTGCTCCCAGAGTAAAATGAAAACTGAATCTGCTTGCTACATCTCAAAGAGGCCCCAAAGACAGCAAAGGTGACACAGAAGGGCTAAAGGCAGCAGAGGCCTTTCTTAGTATGTCAGTGGCAAGGTGGTAGAGAGGGAGTCCAGGGACCACCGACCCTGCTGGGCCTCTTGGCCCCCAGGTCTTTCCCCATGGTCACCCCCGAGAGGGGCTGGCTCCAAACTGAACTGGAAGAGTTATGGGAAATGACCTCTATTTTAGGATTTTCAGGGGCAAAAGATTTACAAGAATTTGGAGAAACTAGAATAGGATAAACATTTATGCTTAAGGTTCTTTAACAACATGTATATGCACGTTATTTCCTTACTATTCCCTAAGGTATTTTTCTCATTTAAATTCAGAAGAGTTATTTGTGTTTTTTTTGGCATAAAACATATCACATTATTTTTCCTGTTAAAAAATCTTTTCTTTCTGATTATTAATTAATGCTCACTGAAAAAAAAATGCTTTAATGTTATAGGAATCAGTCACGGAACATGGAAGACCTTTCCCTTCATCTTACCTTTAGTGGTAACCTTCAAAAGCAATTTGTTTTATGTTCTCAATTTTCCCCCACAGGTTATCTATCGATCTATCTATCATCTATCTATCTATCATCTATCTATCTATCTATTATCTATCCTTTTACAAGAATAACATTTTATGTGACACATTTGCAAATTGTTTTTTCAGTACATTCAACAATACTTTTCCATGTTTATTTATAAATATACCTGTTTAGTTTTTAAGACTAAACTTCTTCAAAATTTAAGTTATGCACAGAATAAAAGCAAGTGTATAACACACATATATATATATAGTATATGGCATATATACATACATTATATACATATATGCATATGCATATAATGTGTGTGTGTATGTGTGTGTGTGTGTATATATATATATATAAAAGTACTTGCCTTCTCTCCTCCTCCTCTGGCTTTGGAAATTTTTTTAAAGCATATACAAATATATGTATATATACTTGTCTGCTTATATTTTTTAAAACCACATATACAGGAAGTGTAACTGATGTGATTCAGCAATCTGTATACGGGGTAAAAATGGGAGTTCATAACCCACTTGAATCAAACTGTGAAATATGATATATCAAGAACTATGTAATGTTTTGAACGACCAACAATAAAAAAAGAAGAAAAAAACACATATACAAATGAAATTGCCCTATATAATTTTGCACCTTAGTTTTATTATTTATTTTTATTTTTATTTTTATTGGTACTGAGGATTGAACCCAGGGGCTTTTTAACTACTGAGCTACATCCCCAGTCCTTAATTTTTTATTTTGAGGCAGAGTCTCACTAAGTTGATCAGAGTCTTGCTAAAACTTTAGCTGAGGCTTGTTTCAAGCTTGTGATCCTCCTGCTTCAACTTCCTGAGTCACTGGGATTAAGGCATATGCCACCACACCCAGCTCTACCTCAGTTTTAAAATTTAGTACTAGAACGTTCTTTCAATTAGGACCAAGAGACATTTAACCTGAAGGTACAAGAGTCCATGCCAGAAGGCATGGACTTCCCTCGGCAGACCCTGTGTGTTTTACTCACTGATATGTAAACTTTGCCAAGCACGTTGTGAATGTTCAATACATGGAAGCCTTGAGGATATTCTGCTGCAGTCAGAAAATGTCTGGGAGAAAAGTTTTATCTGTAGACATCCAGTGCTGAATAAGTCTATAGGAAACTTTCTTCAGTGGATTCAGTGTCCCTGTGAACTTCCTATTACAGGTACCAGGTTATAGAGAGGCTCATTCTTGCCTGTGAGAACCATTTGGGAGCATGCACCCAGCTGGAGAGAGACAATAATTAAAGAGATCAATAGACCTTACAAATTCTCTTTAATGTTCAGTAATGAATGAAATAGATCCAATCCTCTTTGGAACAGAAATACAACTTCAGTGTTGGGGAATAGCTCAGTGTAGAGTGCTTGCCTAGCATGCACAAGGCCCTGTGTTGGATTTCCAACATGACAACAAATAAAATAAGAAAATCCAACTTTGAGAGCAGAATGTATACTCTTCGTAATTAGTAATGGATCTTAGTATGATTCTTTGTGTAATCTTTTAAATTAAAAATTGAAATTATTTGTGTGTGTGTATAAGCTAATATAAACAAGTAACAATAAACAATGAATTTGGACTCTTATGCATTACAGTACAATTTGTCTAAAATATCTACTTTGTAATATCCCTGCCAAGCACTGTCTAACGTGATATTTAGTTCTTAATTCTTCGGTGCTGGAAAAATAAAATGACTCTGAATTTGAGCATCATTTCTGGTCACTAAAAAAAAGGAAATAACACTTCAGAAGACTTTTAACCCTAATCTTAAGGTTAATAAAAATTAAAACCAATATATGATAGCTTTGAGCATGAAAGAAAGCCTACCTATTGGAGAGACTTCAAAAGCCCACCCATCCCCAGATAGCTTCCAACTTATAACAGGAGACATTTATTATGTACTGACTTTGAGACATTAAACTGTCACCCTCAGGATTTATCCTTTTTGCAAAATGTGTACAATTTCTGTAGGGAATTTTCCTCATCCCAAAAGACAGGGATAATAGAAAGGAAGCCTTTTATTAGGGCTTACTTTTAACATGTCTTGAATGCACTGAGAAGTCAGAATGCCTGTTGTCCAGCTGGCTACAGACAGTTGGTACATAAATCAGAAAGAATGGGCCATAGTGAGCCTCTGTGGGGAAAAGCTCATACAAATTGGCAACTGATCATTCCCTCTCTTTTATATAAACTGTTTACAGAAAACTATGTGGCAGAGTGTCTGAGAAGAGTGACATTCTAATCTCTAATAATTCTTAGGAAATGTAATTGTAGGAACAGATTTCATAAAGTGCCTTCGATCTTATATAAATCTGTATAAATCACAGATCTCTTTAAATGCCATTTGGACAGCAGAGCTCTAGCTGGGACAGCAGCCTGACTTCCCTCTGCAGCTTCCTGAAGGCAACTTCTGGCTCCCTCATGGAGCCCTTGACTTCCGGAGCTGGAGAACCTTGCCAACGGCCTGCAGTTGTTTCCAGAGAACTGGGGAGAAGTCTCACCCCACGATGCCAAAACTCATCTCCCCATCTCAGTTTTAAAGGCCTCTGCCTCTTACATGAAATCTCAGTTCTCCGCTTCACAGGCACAGGGGGTTGCAGATACTTAGATGAAATAACTGCTTGCTGCCCTTGGCTGTGAGCAGGCTCTCTCTGTTCAAAAATGAAAACCTATGTGGCAGATGGCATGAGTCCTGACAAATGGTGAAAGCTTCCTCTCCACAGAAGTGCTTTCTGGATGGATGGGGGATGACAAAGGGAGCCCTGAGTTTACTTTCAACTTCCAAAGCTAATGAGGATAAGCAAAGGATCCTCTCGGAATCTGCCACCTTCTTTCAACTTGCACATCATAATAAGAGAATCATAGTTTGTATTTGTACAAAATTTGTATGATCATGAAGAAGAGTCTTAATGATACAAACCTAACACAAAGCAGGTAAAGTTTTGCTCCTGCTTTTGCCCTGCGCTGGAAGAATCAGAAGCCAGTGTAGGGATGGATGTTCTCAACTGGGTTTTTGCTGCTTAAATGGATCCATGTCATGCTCCAAAATATTTTTCCCATCTTGCACCTCTTCTCCATGTGGGCTATCACTGTATCACCCTGGGCCTCCAGGACCTCTCACTTGGATGATATCTGTAGCCCTCTAACTTGTTCCTCTGATTCTGTTCTGGCCTCCATTAATTTATCCCTCCAGAATATTTTCAAATTATGATCTAGCTGCATCTCTGATGCCATTCCCCTGTTTATAACTTTTTGAAGTTTTTTTTAATCACCCATAGAATAAAGCTATAGGGAGCTACAAACATCATCCAAGTGAGAGGTCCTGGTGCACAAGCCCTCTTCAGGTCCAACGCTCATTGCATTTACCATGTTGTAGCACTGAAAATGCTGTGGTCTGAAGGCTTTTTTTTGTGTGTGGGGGGCGGTCCTAGGGATCAAAGCCAGGGCATTGTCCATGTTAAGCAAGCATTCTGCCATTGAGCTACATCCTCTGGTCTGAATATTTATGACCCACCCAAATTTATGTGTTGAAATCTAACCCTCACCGTGATGGGATTAAGTGATAGACATTCGAGAAGTGATTAGGTCATGAGTGCCCTGACTTCATGAATGAGATTAGTGCTCATATAAAAAGGCCCAAGGTTACAATCAAAAATCAATAAATGGGATGGACTCAAACTAAAAAGTTTCTTCACAAAAGAAACAATCTGTGAGGTGAATAGAGAGCCTACATCTTGGGAGCAAGTCTTTACCCCTCACACATCAGATTGAGCATTAATTTCTAGGGTATATAAAGAACTCAAAAAGCTAATCACCAAAAATCAAATAACCCAATCAATAAATGGGCCAAGGACCTGAACAGACAATTATCAGAAGATGATGTACAATCAATCAACAAATACATGAAAAAATGTTCATCATCACTAGCATTTAGAGAAATGCAAATCAAAACCACTCTAAGATTTCATCTCACTCCAGTCAGAATGGCAACTATTATTCACACAAACAACAATAAATGTTGGTGAGGATGTAGGGGGAAAGGCACACTCATACACTGCTGGTGGGACTGCAAATTGGTGCAGCCAATATGGAAAGCAGTATGGAGATTTCTTGGGAAATTGGGAATGGAACCACCATTTGACCCAGCTATTCCTCTTCTTGGTCTATACCCAAAGGACTTAAACGTAGTATACTACAGGGACACAGCCACATCAATGTTTATACCATTCACGATAGCTAAACTGTGGAACCAACCTAGATGCTCTTCAATAGGTGAATGGATTAAAAACTATGGCATATATACACACTGGAATTTTACTTAGCATTAAAAGGAAATAAAATCATGGTATTCGCAGGTAAACGGATGGAGTTAGAGAAGATAATGCTAAGTGAAGTTAGCCAATCCCAAAAAACCAAAAGCCGAATGTTTCTTTGTTATAAGGAGGCTGATTCATAGTGGGATAGGGAGCTAGAGCATGGGAGGAATAGAAGAACTCTAGATGGGGCAGAGAAATTGGAGGGGCAGGGTGGGGGCATGGGGTTATTAATGATGGTAAAATGTAATGATCATTATTATCCAAAGTATATGTGTGAAGACATGAACTGGTGTGAATATACTATGTATACAACCAGAGATATAAAAAATTGTGCTCTATATGTGTAATAAGAATTGTAAAGCATTCTGCTATTGTATGTAAATAAATTTTTTAAAAAAGAGGCCCAAGGAAATTTATTTGTCTCTTCTTTTATGTGAGGATGTAGCAAGAAGGTGCCATTGTGAAGCTGAGAGCTGACTCTCCTTAGCCACTGAATCTGCTGGCACCTTGATTTTGGACTTTCCAACCTCCAGAACTGTGAGCAATAAATTTCTGTTGTTTACAAGTTACCCAGCCTAAGGCATTTTGTTAAAGCCACCCAATGAACTAAGAAAATAACCTCATTATATGTCTTCTAATCTGTGACATGCTTGAACACATAAACTGACTTATTCATGGTTGTGTTGTTACCCAAAATATAGCACCCTGTCTGACATATATTTGGCATCTAATAAATGTCTGATGAGTTAACAAGTGAAGATAGGCGGACAAAATGAGGCAGAAGAAAGGTTTACATTTTTATACTAGGTTTATAAGGTTTATAGTAGACTTTATATAAAGTTTATAGTAGATTTTATGTAAGTTACATAAGTCTTATAAGAAGCAGATAGTTTGTAAGCAGAATAATTAAAAAATAATTTCTAAAACTTTATTTTTATTTTTAAGTCAATTTTTATTGGTGCATTATAATTCTACATAATAGTGGGATTCACTGTGACATATTTGTACATGCACATAACATTATTTGCTAAGTTTCAGTCCTAGCACTTTCTCTTTCCCTCCACTCCTCCCTTCTCTTGTTCCACTTCCTCTATTCTGTTGGCCTCCTTCTTAATTCCATGAGATCCCTTGCCTTCCTCCCGCTTTGGTTCTTTTTGACTTCTAAATATGAGAGAAAATGTGACACTTGACTTTATGGGTGAAAGACATTTCTGAGAGCATCTAATTCAGCAATTTTCTTTCATAGGGAAGAAGAAGAATCCCAGCCAGTTACTGCCTCTCCCAGTCCATATGGTAAAGAAACAGTTTAACCTCTGAACAGATCCACAAATCTACAGTACAAATTGAGGTCTGTAAAAAAAATATGCTGTGATATTTATGTTCAAGTAAAAAGTTAATGTCATGATTCCCTAAGAGGACAATTAGCTATATGTATGTGCAAATTTAAGAGGAATAGAAAGTACCTAATATTGCAAGGTATTCCTTAGCCACCATGTGAAACTAAAGAAAATAGTAACTCCTAACTATTTCTGGAATCACCAGTTGGAACTTGAAGAGAAGCAAGGAAAAGGATGGTCAGCCCCTCAGGGAGATAATACTTGATTTTGCAATATGAAAGGGCTGGACAAGTCAATTAATTTGTCTTTTTCTGTACCGGGAGCACTCCTGTTACCTAACACTCCTCACATTTCAAAGCAGTGCTTACCTCTGATTTCAGCAGTGACACAGTCCCCAAAGCTTTGTGGCATTTGGTCACAGTTCTTTTTTTTTTTCCTGAGGACATATAGCAAGAGTAATACAACAGTGTTTTCCTGGGACCTGAACAATGTTCATTGTACGGGCAGATGTTTAGGGGTATGGGCTGTGTTGTGCCAGCACTAGGCACTCATGTGTTGGCTAACAAATGTGCATGTTTGTAATATGTGGTACCCTGTAAAGCCAAGGGCCCTGGGCAAGAACCTCTCTTGCCTCACTCTATGAGCAGTACTAAATTAAAAAGAAATTTGGGGAGTAATTTATAATATATCTAACACTTTATAATGAGGTGATGGTCAACCAGGGTCCCACTATTGGTTTCTTACATTCTTATGGTATTGCATTTGGGATCATCTAGGGTATAAAGGTCTGAGGGGAAAGGCCAAGAAACTGGGAATTTGCAGTCCTGGGTAGTTTTCTTAAATCTACTAATTACTTACTGGATAACTTTAAGAAAACACAGCCTGTTAATGGTTAGCCATTTCAGTTTCTCTACCCATAAAATAAGCCATAAATTATCTACACCCTTGCAAAAGCACTGGAAGAGTAAATGCTCAAATGAAAGGTATCATAAAAGCATAACATAGTTTTACAAAGTTGGAAAGCCATTCTGACCTCCACAAAAAAAGTTAGCATGATGTCAGTTTCAGAGAGCTCTCTGATAAAACTGGTCTTAAATGCATTAGTGTGTATTTGTGTGTGTGTGTGTGTGTGTGTGTGAGGTAATCAGAACAAAGGTGTTTTATAGATCTGATCTATTTTCTTGAGAAAATGAGTTGTTGGTGTGTAACATGAACCTATCATGTTAAAAGACTGTTGGCCAAGAGCCCCTTGTATTCCGTTTATTTCTCATCTGTCATTAGCAGGGTGCCTGTCCTCTTATGTGCTGTCAGAGGTTCCCCGCTCCTCCTTGACTTGGTTATAAACCTGACAGGTCGAGTCTTTTGCCTTCTGGTTCCACATTTCAGCTGTTTGAGAGTCTGTAGGAGCCACTGTGATTTGCATTAAGAATGCATCAAGAATCTCAAAGACCGTGAGATAAACGTGGTTAAAAGTAGACATTTTTTTAAAATTTAGAATTGGGGACCAATTTCAAAGTTTATTAAGAAGGCATTTTGAGAGAGAGCTGGCCACACCAAAAGGGTCTAATCCCTTCTTAAAGGACTCTGGTATCTTTAATCCATGGCCAGAGTCATTCTTGCTTCACAAGGAATTTTGGGCTTCATAAGGAGAGAGAATTTCTCTCTTTATTCCAATTCAGGCATGGAAACAAACAGGGCTGAGCTAGTCTCAGGGGGCTCAAAGACTCTAGAACCACAAGTTAGAGTGTGATAGAAGCATAGGCTTTGCTGACCTCTAACTTCTGAAAATTCTAGGATGAAAATGAATCACAAAAGATGGGAGTCTAGTAATGCTGCTTGGGAGGTGGATGTTCATATGTGTTTTCTATTCACACGATGGGTATTTTCCCTTCTTAAGAGCCTCCTGAGCCAAACCTTTCTTGTTCACCATTATCTCCTCAGAAACTGACTTGATCTTCAGCATAGCAGATACTCAAAAAGATTGCTGAACCAACAAATGCACAAAAACACTTCTTTATTACTCTCCCTTTGGTAATCTATTCCAACACTGATACCCTTCTTATAAGAATTTCCAGAAACTTTTCCCATCCTAAAGTTCCCCACACTCCAAATGAACAAACTATTTCCATTTTAATTTTTAAATATTAGAAGAATGCAGTGACCACAGTTTATATTTTCCCTATTCTCCTCAGGGCCTGTATTGCTCATTTAAACACAATTTGCTGCATGTTTGGGTCAGTGGCTTAAGTCTGGAGATTCTTACAGTAACTTGGCGCTGTCGAAATCCCAGAACCTTGACCAGGGTCTGGAGAAGAAGCCCAGGATTGGTGGTGGCAAGGCCCACACTAGTTAAGGACCAGCCAGTGGTCTGCCTACTTTGGGCAGCAGACCCTCAGCCTGGCCAGTTTGGTTTAGCATGGAAACAGTCAGCAATGCCTGAGAAAGCTGAGAGGCCAGGCCAGATGACGAGAAAGATTATAAACCAGAAAACTTCCGCCTTGGTATTTGAAAACCACACGGTATTTTACAACATTCCTGCCTATTAACTGCTGGGAAGGGCACTATCTTATTGCCTTTTGCATAATGGAACCAATCTTTCCCCTCAGAGGCCCCGTGTTGCTTTGATCGAGTTCAAAAGGGGGAATGATGACTAAGGACCTTGGGAACCAGACTGAAGAATCTCAGACACACTCATGGGTTGGTGGGAGGGGGGTGGGGGCTGCTGTTTGTTTTTATTTTATTTTTATTTTTTTACTGACGCATCATTTCGGTAAACAAGTCCTATAGTCTGCGCACTTATCACATTCCTCGCCCAAATATTTGCTATTTATAAAATAATCAAGGAAACAGACTTGTGTTTATTATTACTAAATCAGCAGCGGTTTGATGAATTAAAAACAGTCTTACTTTTTCCTCTGTCCTCTCCCTTCACCAGCCTCTTGTAAAAGTGCCAACGTGATACACCCAACTCTCCCTTGAAACAGTAAAAACAAAAAAATAAAAAATAAAAGTGACCTCCCTGACCTGTTGGTTGCCTCTTGCACAGGTTAGAGTTTGGGCCAACAGCCAAGCCCCCCTGGGCACCAGAGGTAGATGTTTGGAACCAACTGAGTCGGAAAGGGATACAGTAAATGTCTGTTTCCGGTTCACAGGGGCCTCAGCGTCACCACATAGTTGGGACGTCTGACCAGTTTCCTGACTTTAAGAGTCTCCTACTTTAAACATGAGGGATTGTCCCTGGAGAGGAAAGGAAAGACACACGCAGGAGTCTGCCGCTGGCTCCAACAGCAGTCACTCTCAGGATGGTTCCTCTAGATGGGATTTAAACTGTTTGCTTTCTGTGGCTGTCCTGAGGGAGGGTGATGGTGAGAGGCCCAGGGTGTGCTCAAGTGTCTGAGCTGCAGAAGACCAGTTCTGGACAATGCAGCTTCCAGGAAGCCCCATCTTCACTAGAAGTGACGTAGCTCTCCATCTCAAACCCCCCTGAAGGTTGGTTCGCCTCCTGGTTGTATTTAAGTGGTTCCATTTGTTTTACGCATGTGAAACACAAAGGCTTTGTTAGGTGGACACATTTAAACTTCCGTTTCTAAAAGAGACTTGCTAAATCACTCTGAGGAAGGAATCAAAGAATTCCAATGAATCATTTCATTTTGAAATAAGTAGCCTGAATCTGACTAAAATTCTAGGTTTGCGGTCACTTCAATTTGACACAGCGTTGCCACAAAGCTTAACATATATTTACATAGTCACGTCCTATGGAATGTCCTTAACCATGTCCTTACTTTCATGGGTATGTTACTAAATGCAGTGGTAGGTTTCACCCTCCTATTAGAGGTCTTGCACTAATTGCTATTATTCCTTTATAATATGCCCCTTAAAAGTGGATTCCTGCTCTGCCAAGGTGACTGGTAGCTGTTATCTTCTCAGGGGAACCAACAATTTTTGGCAGGACTTGTCTTAGAGGAGTCAATGCATGCACTATTCCAGTGAATAAACCAGCCGGGAATGGGGGCAGGTAGTCATAGAATATGGTGCATTTACATGTTCATGAGTAAAAAACCTCGTATTTATGAACAAAAATTTCATTTACCATTATAAAAGCAAAAATTTTATATTCATAAGAAAAATTTTCTATTAAGTCATTTTATGATACCTGGAGGAGTCCTTTGGCCGGAACCCTCTGAGCCTACACAATAAGAGCAGCCAGGGGTAGGGCAGAGGCCTTGAGCTTCAGGCATAGGCAGCCCAACAACCAGAGTCAGGGGAGAAATTGGAGAGAGAACATTTTTTTTTTCTCTTCAGGCATTATGAGACATCTAGGGAGGCTAGCCCCTTATTATTCTGAGGTCAGCCCAGCCCTTTTGCCTTGAACTGCTTTCAGGCATCAACTTAGTTTCTTCTTGCTGGAAAAACATTATTTTATTGTCTGAAAGAGGGCATGCTTCCTTCTAGGATGCTGTTGGGAAACCCTGTTCATGCCCTACCCCTCTAGACTACTAGAATCTCTCTTCCAAGGAAATGCAAAGAGACGGATATGCAACCATTGCTAACTGGCAGCCTAATAATTTTTTAGACTCAAAAAGTTACATCATTTGTCTTAAAATTTCTTCTACTATAAACTTGCCAAGAGCACAAGACCATACCTTACATCTTCACATTTCTACAATACCCAGTATTACTTATACACATAATTAGAGATGAATAATTTGTTTTTTAAATTTGCCCCTAGCACACTAAGAGACTTTTTCATAGAGAACTTTGGCCAGACAAAGGCTCAGAATATCTGTAAATGTGATAGAGAAGCGATGAGGAGAGTTCTTATCTTATTCCACAGTCTAGAATGCAAATCCAGAATGATGATTGATTGCCTTTCCTGTTTACTGTCTGTTCTGAGTGAGGAAAGAAGGAATGTAAATAATTGAAAAACAATGTACAATTCAAACAAAATTAATCTGACTTTGATTCTGATTTTGATGAAGTCTACACCTCAATAGTGCCCACAATCTTTTCTATCCATCCTTGACTCAAACTTCTTTTGGTTAGGTAGGACCCAGCTGGGAAGCAGTCCCAGGAAAAGGATCCAGACCAAATGTCAGTGTTTAGGCTGAAATGGAAAATTCAAGAGTTAAAAAATTGAAGTTCATCTCTTTCACTATATTACTTCTAATCCTGGGGGAATGCTATTTCTGTTTTCATGTGTGAAGTTTCTGACCAATCTAGATGTGTATGAATTTCCTACTGATTCTGTGATTAAAACTCATATAAATAAAAATGAATTAAACTTTACATTGTTATGGTATTATGCCAAATGTAGACAGAGCTTAATAATAATAATAATAATAAATAGCTAAAAGTGAATAAATGAAGTCAAACTTAGAGAATTAAAATCTCAAAGCAATCAAAGAGGGTAAAAAAACATGTAAACATTTACATACTTTTAATTCAAGATTTTATTATTTATTTCTTCCTATAGGTTATTTAAAT
Source organism: Ictidomys tridecemlineatus (assembly GCF_052094955.1). Classification (NCBI taxonomy): domain Eukaryota; kingdom Metazoa; phylum Chordata; class Mammalia; order Rodentia; family Sciuridae; genus Ictidomys; species Ictidomys tridecemlineatus. The sequence goes on along the minus strand of NC_135484.1, from coordinate 57,268,918 downwards.
GCACACTTCAAAGTTATAATAATTTTGAATAAAGCTCCCAGGTGACTTGAATCTATGAAAATTTGATCCTGGACATTTGAACTTGACACAATTCAGCAATTTTTAAAATTTGTATTCCAGTTATTCAAGTAAATGAATAGTGTCATTTGGTTATTTGATGTGATTCTTTTTTTTAAAAAAAATGGCTCTTTTAAGAAACTGCTTCTGGGTATCAATACTTAAATAAAAACACTGGCTAAAGTTATAAAAGCAGGAAAATTAATTTCAGGGCATTTTAAGCCTCTCCTGCTTCCTGGGCTCACAGGGCTTCAGAAGCTGAGAATTTCTCTCTGATGTCACTGTTCTCTGAAAGCTGATCCATTCAAATCCATATGGTGGCCATCTTTGAATCACATACTGCTTACATTTTTCAGTGCCTCAGAAAATGGAATTTCCCCCTTTTAATCCTCAAAACCAAACTCAAATGAATTGTTTTATCCACCTGCAGCTTCCTCAGAGCAACATAACTTTTTGATTCATTCAATACATAATTTCCTCATATTCCATAACCTCCAAATTATCCTATTTTATTAAATTATCCTACTTTAATTTTAAATCGAAATCATTTTTATTGTCATTGATTCTTAGTTGGGAAAATGGAGGACATTTTCTTAGGATACATCATGAAGATGTTACACAAATGCAAGGCAGGAAATTTCTTATTTCTTTAATTCTCTACTGCAGTCTACCACTTTGTTAATTCAATAAGTGTCAACATGGTGCCATAGATTTTGCAAATCTAGAAATTTTGGGGCTTCTAAAAGCCTCCATCAAGAAGAAAACTTCTGTCTGCTGAATAATAAAAACCATGCAGAGGAAACAGGGTGGACCCTACTGGTCTGTGCCTCAAATAGAGGTCCCTAGTGCTGGGGGCTAAAAGGAGAGATTGTGTGATAGAAGGCTATGGTTCAAGAAACACTGACAGCCTCCAAGAGTGGGTAATCAACCAAGGGCTGAAGGGCAGGCCTCTCCTGGCCTTTGATTCTTCCCTGACCAGCTTACAATTTGCATTTCCCTGGTTGCATCCCTCCAATTACCTTCAAGCTAAGCCTTCATCCTGTACCAACACCCTGTTGTGTTTCTCTGGAAATCTCTCTTACCTGCACACACCCGTATTTTGTATCTTTGTTTTGAGAGGACATAAACCATTGCAGTATTTTTACACTGGTAATACAGTGTGGTTCTAAAAGTACATAATGTTGCCATGTACTCATGAGCTCTTGATTCAGACCCTATTCCGTCTTTGGGGAGCCTGCTGTTTGCTTCCAGGCTAATTAATTGTTACCTATCTCTTGAGACCTGGTTGTGCCTCAGATGTTTTGTGAAGCCTCTCTATGGCCTTCATACCACCCACCACCTCTGTGCTTCCTAAGAACTCTGTTCAACCTCTATTATGCCTCCCTTTTTTAATATTTATTTTTTAGTCATAGTTAACACAATACATTTATTTTATTTATTTATTTTTATGTGGAACACAGGGCCTCACATGTGCTAGGCAAGGGCTCTACTACGGAGCCACAATCCCAGCCCTCTATCATACCTTTTAATAGACTCTTTGGATTAAATTATGTTGACCTCCATCAAATTCATATGTTGAAGTACCCATCCCAATACCTCAGAAAGTAATCATATTTGAAGGTAGGCCTTTAAAGGGGTAAGTTAAAATGAGGCCATGAAAGAGGGCCCAAATTCAGTATGCCTGGCCTCCTTATGAGGGAGATGCAAGAGAGATGCCCCCCTCAGAGAAAATGCCATGTGAGGATACAATGAGAAGTTGTCATCTACAGGCCAGAGAGAAAGGCCTCAGGAGAAAGCAAATCCCAAATTCACTTCTAGCCTCCATTACTGTGAGGAAATGAACTTCTGTTGTTTAATCCATCCACTTTGTGGTTCTTTGTTATAGCAGCCCTCTCAAACTAATACACTCTTCTACAAATCGTCACCTCAGCCATCTCTTCTTCCACATTTCAAACATTCTGAGAAGGGACTGCTTTTCATCTCTCTATTCACAAAACCTAGCAGAGTATCTGGCAAAAGTCAAATAAATGTCTGATAAATAAAAAACCAAAAGGAGAATCTTTCTAATTCTAAGGATCATCAAATCACTTGCCCCTTGTTTTCCTCCATATTTGTATCTATCCTCTACTGTCTGGCATGAATGGCTTGAACACTTGTTTTCCTCTTGCACCTAAGTCTTTGAAGTCTGCAAAGTTTATTCCTAACTTTCAGCGATACCAGTTCAGTGATTTCTGGAATCTTCCCCCACCACACACACACACAGAAGTTGGGCTCTGTGGTTTCCCATCATGGCAGCATGCCCAGCCAACTGACACCAATTTATATGAGCACACACAGCAAAACATGATACACATGCCTTTTTGCTAGAACCAGGCTGGTAACTCAACCTCAAGGAAGCTCAAAGGTTCTGAAGAAGAGTCTCTTTCAATTGCCAGTTGTCAAGTAGGTGATCAAAACAAGAGAGGAAGTGGCTCTTTTATCGATGAAGTAAATGTCAAAAGGGGTGGGAAGTCTGCTCTGCAGAGTGTTGGAAGCTGCCTCACATCCTGAAGTAATTACTCCCTAAACCCCTCTTGCATACAGATTATTACTTAAAAAAAATCATGGAATACCTACATATAACAACTCAGACAGAGACATTTATGGCAATGAGACATGATTCTACCTCAAAATATTTCCTTCTATCATCGCTCATTGCTCACATCTTCTGGATCCCAGTGAATGCTGAGCATAGTTCTGGATGGAGTATTCACACATCCATAAAAGCTATACGAGTTTTTGCACATACTTACTGTCTATCTGCCTGACTTTGCTTTTCTTGCTTAAGAAACATTATGTTGAAATGTGATGATATTTTATGGGGTGTGTCCTCCTGTATAAGGGGAGCCTTGTCCTGATGCAAGTAGACTCAGGATATCCTGGGCTCTGGACACTGTACCCAATGTTGGGAAGAATATTTTCTCCTACAACATGATTTAGAGAGAGAGAGAGAGAGAGAGAGAGAGAGAGAGAGAGAGAGAGAGAGAGAGAGAAAGTGGTTTTATTTCCAGGGCATCGAAAATAATAAGTCTAACAAATATTGATCCGTTTTCATCAATAAAGTGTTTAAGGGTATAAAATAGAGACATTTAAGGGTATAAAGTTCTTTAATATTTCAACTACACTGAAATTCTTTGCTCCCAGAGAAGTGCTATAAGGCAGAATAGACATTTAAAAAGAAAAAGTGCTCCAAGTTTTAGGCCCAGATGCCCTCAGGTGAGAATTCAAGAAGGAGGATCTTTTCTATGATTTGAGATAATGATGGGGATCCTTAGGTCAGTTCCAAGGCTCATCTCTTCCAGAGACTCCACGGAGTAAGGTCTACTTAAATGTGAACTGTGTGCAAGGCCAGATGCGAATGCTTGGAGAACTATAAAGGATGATACTCTTTAACTGTACCCTCCAGGAGCTGACAGCAGTCGAGGACAAAAACAGAATCATGATTGTTCTAGTTTGGATGTTTGTCCCTCAAAGGTTCACATCCTGGAATCTTAGATCCTACTGCAGTGATATGAGAGGTGGCAAAACCTTTAAGAAATGGATCCTGTGGAAGGTGATGTGGTCCTCAGGGATGCTGCCCTTTGAAGGCATTAGTATAATTATCATGGGACTCTAGTTAGTTCCCACAAGAGTGGGTTGTTATGAAAAGAGCAAGACTGGCCCCTCCTCAATCTCTGGCTTCCTGTCTAGCCATGAGATCTCCTCCATGTGTTCCTAGGCCATTGTAATGACATCTGCAGTGACACTTTCACCAGAGCCAAGCAGATGTCAGTGCCACGCTTGTGGAGCTCCAGAACTCTAAGATAAATCAATCTTTTTTCTTTACAGATTACCAAGCCTCAGGTATTTTGTTATAACAATGGAAAATGAATCAATACAATGAACAAATTTTCAATCAAGCTAAATAAAAACAAAACATTTAATAACAGATCTAAATGAAAAGAGATGGCAATTTTCACAGACTGTCAATGGTGAATTGTCAAATGAGTTCTACAAGCAGGAAGTGCTTAGACTTTGGAGAGGGCATGCTTGAGAGGGCATCTTTGGACAAACAGAATGTAAGCAGGTGGGGAGGAGGCAACATAATTTACCTGGTTCCTCACAAACGGTGGGTCAGGCAGGCCTGAGCTCAGTTCTACCTCAGATCAGACACTTTCCTTTTACTCTGAATTGTTTATCAGAAGAAAACAGAAATCATGAACTCAGCCCTTTGAGTTAATGTGGGGAGTAGATAGATGTCAGCTAAGATAATTTGGGGTATTGCTTATCTAAACACACATTAACATTTATGATTCCAGACATGACTTTTAGGTATTGATTTATCTTTTACTTTATTGCCTATTTCCCTAGTCAAAAGCAAATTCCTTGAGGGTATGGATTTAGCATGGCTCCACCTTTGGATTCACAGTGTCTATATTACTACCTGGCACACAGTAAGTGCCTCGTGCTTATATTTTGAATGCAAGAAAATCAATGAATAATTAATACTCAAAAAGTACAGCATCGCATATTATTGTTCAACCATGCATTTTTCTTTTTATCTCTCTCCATCATCTTCAACCTTGGGATCAACAACAAAAAAAAATGTTGCAAGCAACAGGATAAGTGCCAAATAAGTGAGATCATTTGGGGTTTTAAAGTCGTTCCTGTGAGTTATAACTATTGGAACTAGGTTTATTTGCCTTGAGAAAAGTAGGAAAGAGGGGTGGGTAGCTTGTCTTTCCCTAGCTTCCTCTTCTATCTACCCCTCCCTGTCAGCTCCTGGTCATGCCTGTGCCCTCTTGCCCACCAATATCTAAAAATAAAAAGCACAGATAAATCGTAGAGGGGGGGAAACAAATGTTTTTCCATGTAGCCTTTCTAACTGCCATAGAGAGAGTGTTGGAATGTGACTTCTCCTTTCTCTCACCCACCTCAATGCCTCAATTTTAAGCCCAGGCATGGTGAATTAGCCAAGGCATGCCCAACGAAGCATGACGGTTTAGCACTGTTGTTTTCTATGACACCAGGTCAAGGGGCCATGGATTTTTACTGTGAAATCACTTGTCTTTATGTAAAAATACCTATCACTGCCACCAGAGACAGGCTTATTTTGATCTAATTTTCTGTCTCATGACAATATTTGCAAGCTAAACTAAATTTGGTTTGTTTTAAGTAACACAGACCAGGGTTTACACCATCCCTTGGGGGTGGGGGGGGTTGGGGGGGTGTCAGTAATCAGCGTTTTATCATCTCATCTTGGTGCGTGACCAGCTAAAGAATCTCACTAAAATTGTATTGGCAGGAAATGCACTCATTTATAGCTCCCCACTGGGTGGTGTGTTTGTTACTGGTGCGTAGGGGAGGTAAAGTGAGTCACAAATGTCAGCTCTGGTTCAAGTGAGCATCCTTCCAGACTTCAGATTGCTGATACCTCATTGCACTCTCCCTGTGTGGCACAGAGCTCTGATCCATGCACACTTGAACTTCCCAGAGCAAATCCTGTCCTCAGACCAGCACAATCTCCTTCATTGCTTAAGAAAAGCCAGAATTACTGGATGTTTTCCTTTCTTCTGACTTATAATGTACGTCATCAACCACGTCAAGGAAAAGAGCAGTGTGCAAAATATTGTCTGGGGTTTCTCACCCTTTCTAAGATATTTTCATAGTGAGTGCTCAGCATCAAAAATGGTTTCATGGGAAGATTTTTGATATCCTTGTGTGAGATCATCCAGAACTCCAAGTAAATAAAATTTTTAACATCTCAGGAACATCTTATGGGGAGGTGAGTTAAAAAATTTAAGGTGTTTTGTTGGTCATGAGAAAAACACTATAGACTATGTAAGAATCTTTTTGGACTTTCTAGAAATATTTTATAATGTGTATAAATTAGTCAGGATCATGGGAAGAATAGAATCTATTCCAGAATTCCAAGACAAGTGGGCAGAGGAGTGGGCAGGTTGCAGGAATAAAAAAAGGAATATTGAGGTGCCCTGCAGCAGTGGGAAGAACTACCACACTTGCACTAAAGGACAAGTGGAGCACATAGTGCCACTTGAATCCAGCAAAACTTAAGGGAGGCTATAGTCTCTGCCAAAGACCCACCCAAAAGACAGGGACCCACAAAGAAATACCCATGAGGTATGCTCATGGACCAAACTCAATTGGAAGCCAATGACAAGGGTGTCTCAGTGGTCTACAACAGAGGGGTCAACTTCCCCTTGAGAGAGCAGGGGAGAAAAGGGCAGTGTATTAATCTGCAAGCAGTGTTGTTTTTTTTTAAATATATGTACCTTTATTTTATTTGTTTTTTTTTTTACATGGTGGTGAAGATCAAACCCAGTGCCTCATACATGTGAGACAAACGCTCTACCACTGAGCCACAACCCCAGCCTTCATTTTTCTTTCTATGCAATGATTTTACACATTTAATTTAATTTTTTTTGTATTTATGATATATTGACAGACATTTACCCAGTCTCTCTCTTTATCCTGACCTCTTTTGTGAGTCTATACTCTGTACAGGTATTCTGGGTCCTGAACAGAATTTATCTCAGTGAAATGCTAAAATCTCTTCTCTATGGGAATTAATCCTGATCTCCATATCTGCTGAGAGCCATAGCTAAGTAAGAATGACTCATGGCAGTTTCCTTGTCAGCCTACCCCATGTTGCTTAGAGGGAGGACTCTCCATTGTGGAAATGGGCTTGCCTTGGACCCAGGCCATTTGCAGTGACATTGCATGAAAGGTGACCTTGCTCAAGGACCAGGGCAAATCCGGGTTTAGGGTGGTTCCAGGTTTAAGGTGGACCCTGCTGGGAATAGGGCGTATCCTGCTGCCTGAGGCACCCGCCCGCTCCTTGAGCTCCCGTTGAGTTCTCGCAGGATTCAGAGAGTATTTTAGGATGCAGAGCCCAGTGGAAGTGTGGATTTTCCCCAGAACGTGCATGTAGAGTGCCGGTGACAGTTCGGAAATAAAGAATTGCTGTTTGAATCTACAAGGCTGTGAGTGGCTCGTGATTTTGTGCCCAGCCAGACTGTGGCACATATCAAGCAAATAAAATTAAAAATTTTGAAAACTGTGAAGGTACTCCTCACCCTTTATGAATTCACATAATCCCTTGACTTGGCACAGTTTCATTCTTACAAGGACATTAAAATATTTTACTTTCGTTATCTCATAGATCTTTACCATATCTCTGTTGGGTTGGCATCCTGGGATAGTACCTAGTACAGTGATACACGAAAATAGACGCTTAATAAATGCTTGTTGATGGAATGATCACCATCAGATGCCTCTTGTGCAGATAGGGGAGCTCATGCTGAAAAGTTAAGCAACCTAGCCAATGTCTCATGGTGTGCCAATAGAAATAAAAGCCAAGTCAGAAGGCTTACCCTGAATATGCTGCCTCCAAAGAGAGATTTTGCTAAGCAGAGCAAGAATTTGAATATGAGTTTCTTTTTTTCTTGTACTTTGACCCAATCTTGAGAAGAGTTGCGATATTCAGGTCATGGTTTTTTTCAACTGACCTGTTTCCTAGATTGTCAGAAAAATGTATGCCCCGTTATTACTTCTTAATCAGTATACATAAAATGTTATGAGCAGGATTTAAAAAGGTGAGTTGAATACTCAGAGCAACTGAACTGAACTATAATGGTTTCTCATTTCTGGGAAGGAGAAAAAGAAAAATGAAGAAGAGATTAAACCTAACACACCTGTTATAGCAACTCTTCCACAGCAATGAAAATAGAGGACAAGCTTCCATTTGTTCTCTAGTTTGTATTTCTACAAATGTTAGGAGCTGGTGTTATCTAACATACCACCACATACCACATACCACCTCCTGTGAGGGACAGTTCTGAACCTGGAGAGGGAAAACTTAGTCATGTAGGTGATGCTTGATGCATGGTTAAGGATAGGCTTAAGGAAAAAGGAGGGGAGTCACTGAGAAAGGACTCTGTTGTATTAGAATAATAGAAAAGAATAGAAGAAATTAATTAAAATTAAATCACCTAGTAGCTAATGTTCTTTCTAATAATCCATATATTCAAAGAACCAAAGTTAAACATTTTTGTAAAGAAGGTGTTATTTACTAAATGATAGATTTCTTTAAAGGCTTATTAGAATATTTCCAGAACACAACACTACTCCAAAAAGCACCTCATGGATGAGTTGAGAACAAAGTCAAATAAAATATGAGTCAGAAAGAAACACAATTGTGGAAACATAATGAATAAAAACTAACAACAAAATTTCTTGGAACCATCATGTGAGGTCTCTGCCATTTCAAATGACCCCCTTCTCAGTCAGATAAGATCATTACTATGAGGAAGAGGAATATGTGTCTTCCAGATGGAATTAAGGTCCTGCTTGCCATAAATAAGATTCCAACGAGCATGGGTGCTTAAATTTTTCTCAGGTGTTAAGAATCAATGGCTCAGCATGTTGGATAAACAAGAATCCTTATCTCTTATCTCTTTTCCAAAGATAATACTTTTATTGTCACATAAATTTGCGTTGCAAATAAATGCAAAAAGTACTTCAGGTTAAAATATGTGTAAGCACATGCTTATACAATATATATGCGTATGGAAATATAGACACAAAGAAACATATCAAAAGAGATAAAGGCAGACAGGTAGATAACTATTTATCTGAGATATCAACTGAAAATCATCTTTTAAGTGACTTGTATGTACCCAGTGTTTGCCATATTATACTAAGCATTGGGGACAAAATGACAAGACGTGGGCACACTGTGTTGACATGGGTGATGAGGTGTGGGGGATGGCTCAGAATTCTAACTGCTGTCATGAACCGACAGGATGATTGGCTGTTACATGAGGGTTTTCATCTATTTCTCACAAGAGCAGTCCATGTCGGTATTAATTCCATTTTCTAGATAAGGAAACAGAGGTTTGTAAGAACAGTCCAGCGAAAGGGCTATCCTGCTGAGGAGCTGCCAGAGGAACCATTGAAAAGGGACTTAAAACATTTTGAAATTAATCAGGAATATGATGTCTATGGACTCAGAATCATTTTATTGCATGGTTTCTTCCAGAACTGGTGCAGTGTAAATTGATAACCACTTCTGCTTAGCACATGGGTTAATCCTTCATTAGAATCTACTCATACAACAGGAAAATTTATATATATATATATATATTTTTTTAACAATTTCCTTACTGCCTCCTAAGGAAGATGGACTCTGTGTAGGACCTGGGTTCTTGTTCAACAAAATTATTATCCTCAGGGAAATGATCTTTGATAAAATTGAAGACTTTTATCATTCTTTGAGACAGAAGTTAAGACAATGTTAAGTTGCCATGCCAAGAAAAGATGAGAGACTTCAGGAGCCATGAAAGACCTGACATAGGGTTTTTGAGTCAGGAGCCTGAGCCCTGAAAGGAAAGGAAAAAAAGAGAGAGAGAGAGCGGAACTGTGGGCAAGGGATAGGTCTGAATGGGGCGTTCTCCAGAACCATGCTGTGCTGTCCATAGCACGGCTTCCTCCTCATGCTCCTCCACGCAGTCTCTGATAGAGTCTATGTGGGTCACTAATGCTTTAGCCTTGAAGGATGGAGTCATAGGACACAGGGATGGACATACCCATTTAAAACAAAGAAATGTTGAATTTTTATTATTAGAAAAATCAGCTTCTTTATACCTTCACTATGTAAAGATGAATATTTAAAGGCTGTGAAGTCTTGCTTGGGTCTTCTCTTGGGTGAGATAACTAAGTTAGGCAGGTGGCCATCAGCAGGGGAGGTCACACATAGACCCAGGTTTCTCTTACCACATACCACCTTCTGTGAGGACAGTTCTGAACCTGGAGAGGGAAAACTTAGTTTTGCATCTTGGTTCTGCCTCTCACTCAGGCTTATATTAATATACCTGAGCCTAAATTAGCCTTTCTGGATCTGCTTTCCCCAACTGTGAATTGTGAATAATCAATGACCTATGTCTGCCACAGTCTGGCTGGGCACAAAATCACGAGCCACTCACAGCCTTGTAGATTCAAACAGCATTCTTTATTCCCGAACTGTCACCGGCACTCTACATGCACGTTCTGGGGAAAATTCACACCTCCACCAGGCTCTGCATCCCAAAATACTCTCTGAATCCCATGAAAACGCAACAGGAACTCAAAGAGCGGGAGGGTGCCTAAGGCAGCAGGATACGCCCTATTCCCAGCAGGAAACACCCTAAACCTGGACCCACCCTAATCCAGCAGGATCCTCCCTAAACCCGGATCCACCCTGGTCCTTGAGCAGGGTCACCTTTCTCAAACATTCATGCAATGTCACTGCAAATGACCTGGGTCCAAGGCAAGCCCATTTCCACAATGGAGAGTCCTCCCTCTAAGCAACATTGGGTAGGCTGACAAGGAAACTGCCATGCGTCATTCCTGCTTGGCAATGGCTCTCAGCATATGTCTACCTCATAGGTCAATTTGGAGGACAATATAAAAGAATATTTTGTAGATTACACAGAATGTGAAGTGATGGGACCAGATAATCCCACAGCAATATTCAAATAATCATGAATATTTTTGCCCTGAATGAGAAGTCCCAGATTCAGCACAAACTGATGTTACCGAAGAGTATTATTTTATTAATCAAGTAATTCCATTTGATAATGCCAAAATGATCCAAATGCAAAGCAAAACAACAAACCGAACCAACCAACCAACAAACAAACAAAACAACAAATGAAACTTTCTAAGAGATAAACTGTTTTGATAGTCAGCACTGAAGTTTAGTCATGTGATTTGTTAAATCATTTAGTCTCTTTTGTGATTCAATTTGATTCCTGGGACTTGAGTGGGAAGAGTAAAAAGGGATTCAATGAAGTGTGTAGCTGGAGTGGTCCCTTTCTCCCAATAAAGCTCAGTGTTCCGGAAGTCATTTTGAACAACTTGAATGGCAAGCATTGTAGTGAATGGTTTCTTACTTGCGTTAGGCAAGAAGATTGAGTTTGGTGTCCTGACCTGGTGACAAAAGCTTCTGAGTCTTATTACTCCCATTCTGGCACCTGCAGACCCAATCTCTCTCAACCTTGATTCCCAAGGCATAATCTTTTCATTTGCATTTTAAGTTTGTCCAGGTATACAAAATATAATCCTAGCTTTTATTCCTCAAGATAGAGGGGAGCAGTTATTTCCCACTCAGGTCACTTTTTTAGACTTTTTTAAGTCCAACTACTAACCAGGCTAAAATCTCTTTTCCATGACCTATTAATAAAATAAAGGCAGTGAAGCAGTAGGAATTATGGAGAAATTTCAGGAAACATTGTAGGTTTTTAAAGTTATTTTCTTAGGGATCCTTGTCCTTAAATCCTAGGACACATTAGTGCTAGGAAAATCTACATATGATAACTTCCCTTGGCATGTATTTCTAAAATCAACAGTTTCAAATTTTGGAAAAATCGTGCTTGCCTGAATGTAGGAAAGATGAATGAATCAGCTGTGGTCCGGCTCCTGGGGATTGTGTTTGTCCTAAGAAATGATTTGCATTGCCCCATCTTCAGTTTCAACTCAGTTTATATTGGAAATTTCGACTTCCATGCCCAACATATTTTGTGACTTTTTCATTCACCTCCTAATTGAGACAAGGCTGAGCAACTGTCTATTTGGAGGGCTTTAGGGACTAGAGGATAATTGTCATCAACCTGCTTCCAAAGCAGTGCAGTGAAGACATCAGGGCAATGCCAACACAGGGCTGGGAGAGCATGCTCCAGGATAGCAAGGACAGCATCCTCCACCTCCCGCCTCTCCCACAGGGCTGATACAGTGCTGGAGAATGTGAGATGTCAATAAGGGCTGAATTGGATTGAATCAAGATTGCCAAGGGAGGTGAGATACAAGAGAAAAGTCAAGGCAACAAACAAGAAGCAGGGCTTTGCAGAAATTAGGAAGACAGAAACCAAACCACTCCAGATGCACAGAGGGAATCAGTTGGAAGTCAATCTTATCGACTTCATGTAGGCAAGTGCCTTGTCCTACTCCTGTCTCTATTTGGTTCTGTTAACTTTAAGCAACTAGTAAACTCTAACCCATCCTTTAAGCCCTACTTCAAAATCATCTCCCCTGGGAAGGTTTTCTTAATCTCTGCAGTCACAGTGCTTCCTTCCCCTTGGAGTTTGTCCCCACCTAGCACTTTGTCCTTAACTTTGATTCAAGACTTATCTCATTATCTGTTTATGGTTTGTTTACATATATGTCTCTTCCCTCCTCCTCCTCTCCAGACCCAGACTATAATTTCCTGAAATGTCTAACATTGTCTTTCTTGTTATCTTACCCACTATCTGTCTAACCAGTCCCTAACCCAGTGCCTGGCCCACAAGAAGTGCTTGATAAAATTTTATTGAGCCATGCCCAGAGTAGCTTCTGCTTGTAGGTTCCATTAGATAATATCAAAAAAAAAATTTCTTGAATGCCCATTTGAACCCCAGGAAAGCTACAGCTATTTCTCAATGGCAAGGAGAGCAGGTTTGAAGCCCTCTATCTGAGCATCATTTTTACTTATGTGTGTAAGCCACAACCCAATGCACTTAGTGGTTCAGATCCCTCTGGAACAAACAGAATCAACAGGCGTTCGTGCTAGGCAGTGACTTTCAAAAGACTCAGTGCCCTTGCTTCACATCAGGATGTGTGGGGTGATTCCTCTCTGTACTGCTTTCTCAAAGGCCTGGTTTGATCTGGCTTTAAAATATCCACCACTGAGAGTGTCCCATCAACCCCCAGGCTGTCTCCTGACTTAGACTTCTAGGGATCTCTTATATAAATAAATAGATTGTGATACTGAACTAGGGCTAGGCTTCTTTGGTATTTCTTTGTGCGTAGCTTAACTGAAACATAGCTGGACTGGGAACATGTTTATACAAACTAACTAATCCTACTAGATCATTATGACCTGCAATTACCCTGTTATTCCCAGCCTGTGTGCGCCTTGTGCCAAATGAAGCTGTAGTTTCATAATGAGAAACACTTTCCATTAAAGAGACAGGTGAGACCCCTGCTTTGTTTTTCTGTCACTCAAGTATTCCATGCCTGCCCATGTCTAGCATTCCCACTATCCACAGTAAAAGACAAATGGAAGAATACCAATGTCTAAAAGACTATTGTATTGAACATGAAAGAAAGTTTCTCTTTGTCACCAGACTTAGAAACTGAGTTGGAGGTCCACTTCACATTTTGGTGGTTGTTATAGTTTGAATATCAAATGTTCTCTAAAGGCCCATGTGTTGAAGGCTTGGTCCCTAACTGATGGCACCATTGGGAAGTAGTTGAACCTTTAACAGGTGGTGCCCAATGGAAGGAAGTTAGGTCCTTAGAGCATGCCTTTTCCCAAGGCCCCACCTCTCTTATTTTGATTCTAGGCCATGATGAGGTGAGCAGTTACCTCCACCAGGTATTTCCCACCATGATACACTGCCTCACTATAGGACCATAGACAACAAGGTCCAACAGTTATGGACTGAAATCTCTGAAACCATGAGCCAAAATAAACCTTTTCTTCTTATAAGTTGGTTTTCTCAGGTGTTTTGTCACAGTAACAAAAATTGACTAACATAAGCAGCAACCAGTTTGCTTATATAGGACCTGGTAGTCTAAGGTATTCCACTCCACTCATGATAACTCTTGTTACTAAATAATTCACTAGGTACTAATGAAGTGATAGTCCAAGAGCTTTTCAAGGTCACACTTTGAGCTCACAGAATATCCTAAAATACTCTGCATTTGGAATCTGACAGAACACCAACTATGCTTTCCTATAATTTTTAAACATCCTGAGAATTCTAGGGTGATATTAATCCATGTGTTTTTGATTCATTTACACTCAAACCATTAAAATCTTATATTATAAGAACTAGCTGATGTTCAAGAAACCAGTTAAACTTTAAAACAATCTTTCTGAAGTCTTTCTTCTTAACAACAAGAAGATATGTTTGCCAAAAGAAAATGAACTCAAACACTCAAAAATCTGGGATTGATTCAAATCTAACTTGGGAGATTTAAAAAGCTATAAATTTGGTGAGTGAAATAAGTTTCCATATACTACATACCCTATGCCATGTTGATACTTGGTGTGCACATACGTATTTCACACCTGCTGATGTGTAGTGTTAACATTTGGAAGGTCAGAGCTTGTTGGCAGGTGGGGTTGGAACAGGGTTCTGATGAGGTCAAGATTCCAGGCTGGATTTTCCTGGGTATGGTGAGCCACTTCTCTTAAATCAGCCACTTGCCATTAATGAGCTCAGTGGCCTTGGGCTGCAATCATTCGGCCAACCTAACAAGCTTATTGAGGCCTGCAAAGCACTGGAACTGGACTCACCTTCAGGCCACTATGAGCTACAACATGGTCCCTGCACTGAAGGGACTTGCAGTAGACTAAGAAGAAAGAAACAAGTAAGTTTTCAAGGATAGCAGTGTACTACTGAAAAGGGGTAGGACTGCAATCCTTGGGGGGGGAGGTCAAGGAAAAATACATTTTCCTTCATTTTTGAAATCTTAGCACAAGCATTTTTTTCTTTTGTGACTATTTCCCAAACAAATCTAGTTCTTTTTTTTTTTTTCTCTGTAAGAATAGACCTCTATTGTGGGCAATCAAGAAAATTTGTCAAATAAATGGTAGAGGTTATGTAGGATTATAGACAGGGTTTGAAGAGGAGAGAGCATACCAGAGAAAGGAATGGGGAAAAGAGAAAAGATAAAGAAGGGCCAATGGATGGAAGAAGAGCAGGGCATGAGACTTGAGAGGTAGAACAATAAGTCGTACCTCTTGAAGATTTTAAACCCCCTGAAGAAAAGACTGGATTCTATTTGGTAGTCTATGTGAGGTTATTGAGGGTTTTAAGAAGAACTAAGCTTTGGCTTTAGCAGGACCAAAAAATTGGTAGGCTGCTTGCATGGGAAACAAACGAAATCAGGAACAGTGGGACCAATTGGAAACTTCCTGCAACTCTTTAGGCAGGAGCTGAAAATGACTCGAACTCAAACAATTGTGGGCAGAATGGGGAGGACTGGGAGCATCCAAAGTATGGCGAGAAGACAGTCAGTGAGACCTGAAGAATGACTGGCTACAGGGTAGGAAGGAGTACTCTTTCTTCTTTGGAGACTAGGGATCTAAGTAGATGGTGGTGAAAGGAGACTAGGTGGATGATGGTGTCACCAGTCAGCATAGCAATAAAGGAGAAAGTCCAGTTTTGAGCAGGGGGAAATGTAAGAAGTTCAACTTCAGTTTTATATGGCTATTTGTGGGGAAAATGAGATATTGATATTAGATGAGCTAGTGCTACAGCTAGGGATGGGAAGGGAGAGGAAGATAGGGATAGGGATAGAGATGGGGACAGGGGTGGGGTGTATCCAGGTAAAGCAGAAAGAGTGAGAAGAGAATAGGAGCAAAGAAGAAAACACTCTGGGATCCCACCATTGAAGAAATGGACAGAGAAAGCTGATCGAAGAAGAGATCTGAGAAAGGCTATTTGAAGAGGCAGAAGGTAAGCCTACCAGCCAGGTTGCTTAAATAGGACCTTGTAGTCTAAGGTATTTTACCCGACTCATGGTAACTGTTGTTACTAAATGATTCACTAGATGCGAATGAAGTGACAGTCCAAGAGACTTCGAGGTCACACTTTGAGCTAATACCCCTAAAATTCTCTGCATTTGGAATCTGGCAGAACCCCAACTTATGTTTTTCCCAAACGTCTCTTGTAATTTTTTTAGATGGCCTAAGGATTCTAGGGTGATATTCTTAATCCATGGGAAGACAAAGGAAGCGGAGGGAGTGGCCAGCCATGTCAGTTACCCTGGAAAGATGAAGAAAGGAAGGGACTCAGAAGAGCCCATTGAATTTGGTGGGTCATCATTTGAGTTTGCCTTTTTTTTTTTGTCGCCGTGACCAAAATATCCCACGTGAACAATTTTGAGGCAGGAAAGTTTATTTGGGGCTCGCGGTTTCCGAGGTCTCCGTCCATAGAATACTGACTCTGTTGCTGTGGTCCTGAGGTGAGGCCACACACTCTGGAAGAAGGGCCCAGCAGAAGAAAACTGCTTGCCTCATGGCAGGGTCAGGAAGGAGAGAGAGAGAGAGAGAGAGAGAGAGAGAGAGAGAGAGAGAGAGAGAGAGAGAGAGAAGCGTGCTCAGGGAAGGGTCCACAGAGAAGATGGACTCTTCCAGGACATGCCCCCAGTGACTGGCCTCCTCCAGCCACACTCCACTAGCCCACAGTTACCACTAAGTCACTCAAGCTAGGAGGGACTGATTAGGTCACTGCTCTCATGATTTACTCCTGCCTTAACATAGGAACTTTGCGGGGAGACACCCCACATCTAAGCCATAACATGACTTTGCTGAGAGAGAGAGAGAGCAGGCATCAAAAACAAAGACCTGTGTTTAGGGCTTTGGAGAGAATAGCTGTGAGGGGGAAAGCTGGGCTGGTCATTAAGAAGCTGGAGGACAACAAAGAGGCAGTGTGAGGTGAACCCTGGCAAAGTGCAGAGGGTTTCCCCTCGTGTAGAGTGGGCAAGACTCAGAGAGGCTTACTGCTGAGGGCAAGAAGGCCCTCGAGGAGAAAAGAGTAAATACAGTGTCCCCAGAGGGAAAGAAATAGCAGCCTCAGAGAGGAGCCAGCCTAAATAGGACACCCCAGAGACATTCTCTCAGCGTTTAGAATAAGCATTTTCATGCTCTAACATTTTATGATATCATTCTTCTTAAATGTCCCCTTTTCCCACTTGAAAACCTCCCCAAGCTTTGTTTTCAGACATGAAGACCACACCTGTGGAATGATGGATAATCAGGGAGATGACTGTGATGTAGTGAAGAGTCTGGGGATTCGGGGTGGAGTCTCTCCATTCTTTGGCCTCTCTGGGTCTCATTTCTTTATTCAACCTACCCGATAGGTAGGGTTCCTGGAGGGTCAAATGAGATTAGGTGTGAGACCTGAAACAAGTGCATGACAGTGTTAACAGTTGTATCTGGGTTCCTGGCACGAAGTGGGTCCTCTGCTTTACTGCCAGGGCCCTTTGTTTTAAATGAGTTAACACATTGACATGAGGCCTTGAACGATGCTTGGCACAGTTAAGTGCAGGATGAAAGTCAACACTTGCCAAGCCTCTTCTCCACATATCCCTTTCTCCACTGTTCCTCAAAATCCACCCAGACTCTCATCATCTTGTCCATTTTATACCCTTTCTCAGTCTGCTTGGGATGAAGCACATTGGTGTGGTGTCCCATTTCCTCAGACCTGCACCTTCTTAGAAGCCATTGCAGTGAAACTCCTGTGCTCAGCTAATTCTCAATAGAGAGTTGATGAATGATAATTCAAATGATTACTTCTCCCTCAAATATTTGCAGTTTAGCAGGGCAGAATCTTTAGTCAAGGAATGAGCCCTCTAAAGTTAAGAGTACCAGGTCATATGTTAAACATCACACTGCAAACTAAATAAAATTTGAGGTTGGTATAGTTGGGATGACCCACATTTTCCATCGTAGATGGGAAATAAATTCTGAGTGTTTCTTAGGAGACTCCAATGTTAGAGTTTGCATTATTCATATTCACACTTACTGTTTGTTTATACCACAGTCCTTCTTGAAAAAGACTGAGTCAGTTTACAGTAAGATACATGTGTATAAAGAGTTTAATAAAACCAAAACATAAAACCAAGAGTATGGAAAGGAAATATAGGAAAATGTCTCAAATACAGAAACGTAAAAAGCCATCATAACATTCATATGGTATCACCAACGAATGCAAATAGCCACAGCAATCTTGAGAAAGAACAAAACAAATCGGACTTCCTGATTTCAAACTATACTTCAAAGCCATAGTATTTAAAGCAGAAAAGTAGTGTCACAAAAATAGTCACATGAGCTGATGGAATAAAATAGAAGGCCTGGAATAAATATATGATCAAACCAACTGACCTTTATCAAAGTTGCTGAGAACACACATGTGGAGAGGATAGTCTCTTCAAACAATAGTATTGGAAAAACTGTGCACCCACATGCAAGAGAAATGAAGATGGATCCATATCTTATACACAAGCATCAACTCAAAATGGACTGAAGATTTAGATATAAAACCTAAAACTATAAAACCCCTTTAAGAAAACGTAGGGAAAAAACTTTGTGATGTTTGTCTTGGCAATGATTTCTTAGATGTGACCCCAGAAGCACAAGCAACCTATGAATGACCAGATTTCCATTCAATTTGGAGGTAGGCTTCAGGCAAGACAGCCTCCAAGAGCAGAAATCTTTTTGTAAGTTTAATAGCTACTACCTCTGTGAAACTTTTCAAAGATTGGCAATTACCAGTCATCTATCATTGGTGGTGGTTTTACCAAATGTTTACCATGACATGATAAGCATTGGTTCCTTTCCAGATTTCAAAATCATTGTCTTCATTAAATTTTGCCTGACCATTAAGCCTCTGTCATCTATTTTAGAGTTTCTATTTTTATTACGGGATTCTACTTCTAGCTACTAGTTTCTGAACTGGTACAATCTAAGTTGATAGAACAAAAAAGATTCAAAACCCAAGAAGCTTCAGAATAGTAAGATCCCAAAGGTCAGCATCCAGGACTAGTAGAGAGATCCTGCCATCTATAAGGTACAGCCTTTCTAAGTGTCTACCCCAGCTCCTGCCATCACATCTGCATCTCAGCACATGTGCATTATACCTCAGGACATAACCTGTGAGTGGTACCTCTGATTTCACTCATATCTCATTAATCAGAAGTTAATCACAAGTCTAGCCTTAACTAAGAAAATATGAAACATTATCATGTTTAGAAAGAAATAAATATGGTTAAGCACCTACAAATCCCAATATAGAATTGAATTATTTCCTTCTTTTGTTTCCTGGGAAATCAGAAAGCTCAAAGGCAAATCTGTGACATTTATATTTATAGTAAAATCAATCAATAAATATATAAATAAATTATATATATATATATATATGCTATTTGGAATATATGTAGTATTGGAAATTATGCTACAGAGAACATTGGAATACAGATATATCTTTGATATTATTACTTCAATTCTTTTGGATATATACCCAGAAGTGGGACTGCTGTTCATATAGTATTCTATTTTTAGTTTTTTAGAGGAATCTCCAATACTGTTTTCCATAGTGGTCATATCAATTTTCATTCCCACTAACAGTGCATAAGATTTCCAATTTCCTCACATCCGTATATGCACCTGATGTTCCACCCGTTCATAATTTTTTTTTTTTGGTTTCAGTTCTCTGTTATGTAAATTAAATGAAAATCTGATCATTCATAGTTTGTTTGTGCTTTTGGTGTCACACTCAAGAAATCCTTGTTAAAGCCAATGTCATGAAGCTTGCCCTCTGTTTTCTTTTAGGACTTCTATAGTTTAAAGTTTTAGGTTTAAATCATCTTGAAAAATAAAGCTGATTTTTCTACCACTAAATACACTGGGAAATTAGACTGCAACCTCAAGCCTCTTCAGAACCAACTACTAAGTGTTCCCTACTTGACAAGGAGACTGCTCCCAAGGTCGATTCAGGAGCACGCCTTCTCACTGCAGCCTACCGTTTCACTGACCTCTCAGGAGTCTATAACAATATGAGAGAAAGACGGATTCTGAGCCTGATGACTAGGGAATGTAAGAACAGAATCTTCTGGCTTAAGATTTATAGGTAGATGAGATCTTTGGCAATGGTTACTGGCATCTGGACCTCACAGAAAGAAAGTAGATCAGAAGTCTATTAGGTTTGAAGGGAATTGTATTGCCAAAGAAACCACAACTCTGACCTGTAAAAACTTGTGGCTATCTGAACTCTAGAGTAATCCCCAGACTCCTAAAATTTCACCAGTAGACAAGGGTTGTGTGTACTTCTCATGTAGGCATGAAAGATAAAAGACAAGTAAAATTCCTCCAAAGGGACATGGAGGACAATACACAGAGTTTCTGCCAGCACTCAGATCTAATCAAGGGGGTCGCTGCACAACCAGGGCACAGAGTCTGCAGTTCATGCCCAGTGGGGACTGCTCTGGACGAGTGGCTGCTGTATGTTCATTTACTTTTCTGAATGGGAGTTTTTATTGTGGTTATCCACAATAAAATGGTCATAAAGCTTTGTTTATTGTGGTATTTTGGGTGTAAGGTGGGGCTGAAGATAATTTGCCTTTTAGTTTCTAGGTCACCAGATCATAGGAGTTAGGTATATAGACTTGATGGAAGGGATTGTACAATTACACAGGTTCTGAACTTTAAGCCTGATAGAGAATGTCCTATGTGTGGGAAGAAGGGGTGCACGTGGATAATTTCAGCAGAGACTCTGGTTGCTCACCAATACCTATTCCTTTAATAATCACGCTCTGGTCACAGATGTACATTCGTAGATGTGCATAGATGTCCAGGAAAGGCAAATGGAAATAACTCTTCTGGGTTCCCTTTACCTTTTGATTTAGGGCAGTTATATTAAGTCCAAAGACAGAAGCTGAGTGGACCATCTATCTATGGAATTCTACATAATATTATAATAAACTTCCATCCTGTTTAAGCCACTGTATTTTGGGAAATATTTGTTATAGCAACTTATGCTAACATACTCTTCTTATTAGAAAGGAGAAAATTAGCTTCTTAAGGAACAGTTTCTTTTATCCTGCCTCTCAACCTGCCCCACCCCAAAAAAATGTTCAAGTAGAGCCTAACATCCTGTAGACAATAGTCTTTTTTTTTTTTAAAGAGAGAGAGAGAAAATTTTTTTGATACTTATTTTTTAGTTTTCAGCGGATACAACATCTTTGTATGTGGTGCTGAGGATTGAACCTGGGCCGCACGCATGTCAGGCGAGCATGCTACCGCTTGAGCCACCTCCCCAGCCCCTGTGGACAATAGTCTTAACAGTGCTTTATAACAAATCTGAAGCAGTTTCTATATAGCCATCCTCTGTTTTCTCTCCCCCCTTTTCAGTGTTAAAATTAAACACATGACTTAGAAGAGCAGCTCAGTGAAAGCAGTTCTTTAAGAGCCGCTGTTAGAGTACTTCACACATGGAGTTCCAGGGGAAAAACAAAGTTGGATTTAAGGACCAATCTTAAAATTTCTGGAGTAATGGAATGCACAGTCTAAGCAACTAAAACCTCTCTATCAACTCCAGCCACGACATCCAGGGTCTGGAGGGTGTGTTCAAAGTCACTTTGGATGTCTGCAGAGTGGATAAGGGTGTTGATATTCTGTCAGGAAACCAGAAAAGCATGGCCAGTGCTCTTCTGTGCATTAAATCCAATCACCCTTCATTTGAAGGGGACTGAAGAGCTCACTGTTAGGGATGTCTTCGTGATGGGTTCAGGTACCAAAGCTCTTCTGCTGCAGCCTCTTTCCACCAGAGGCATCGCACCTCACCATGGCCTGCAAGCAACACAAAAAGTGGGCCCCTACTTTGTCCATCTTTTCAAAATAAATCTTAGTATCCTGAAGCAGTGATGCAGAAAACAACAACAAAAAAAAACCAGTTCACCTTTGGAGCACTGGTGCTTAGCATTTGCTACCTACATAAATTTCCAAAACTAAATTATTTTTTAAATTCTAGAATTTAGAGTGCATTTTTTTAGTTTAAAAAAGGAGATCCAGAGCTGGGGTTGTGGCTCAGAGACAGAGCACTTGCCTAGCATGAGTGAGGCACTGAGTTCGATTCTCAGCACCACATAAAAATAAAATAAAGGTATGTGTCCAACTATAATTAAAAAATAAATATTTTTTTTAAAAAAATAGATACATAAAATCAGTTTAATTTGTTCTTCTTATTGGTTCATAGAATTGTAAATCTATAAAGTGAATTATTTTAACATCAATTAAGAAAAGCTATGCCCGAGACCCTGGGTTGACCTCTGCTATGCGCACGTGTTAGCCACTAGTTCTATAGCATAGCAAGATATAACTGGCTCAGGCTGTGAATAGCGCAAAACAGATGTTACTAGAACACCTGCTTTGCTTATACAAATCTGCAATGTTTTTGTGAATGCACAGTTCCATAGCCAAGCAGTGATCTGGGTATCTGAAAATGTTGGCTTGCTGAATGGGGTTATTTGGTTTTATGCAATTTAAATGTACACGTTAACTTCCAATGACACTGATTTTCGTTTCAGCCTAGCATTGGACTAGCTTTGTTGGTTGCATATTTGATATCTTACAATTAGCTCCTTTGGCCACCCTTGCCTCATGATCTCAACCCCACTGCCAGGACAACACTCTTTACTTCCTATTTGTTGTACAGCACAAGTTCATCTAAACTCTGTCATCAGTCCATGGTAACTAGAAAAAGCTGGATGCCTAACTGCAAACATAGCATTTGTGTGTGTAAAATTTGGAGAATGGGAGTATGGATGATTTTTATTTCTTCATAATACGTACTTTTACTTTTTAAAAGAAACATACATTGTTTACATATTCAGAAAAAAAAGACTTTTAAAAATCCCTCTCTAACCTATCAGAAGTTATTTAACAGAAGAATCGGGGTGACCTTACTGAAAGCTACTGGTCTGGATAGTTTTAACAAATTTAAAACAACAACAACTGTATATTGCACATTCCTAATATGAAGCAATGCAGCACACATGTTCTTGTTTCCCTCTTGCTTAAAAACACTCCCTAAATCTGGATCCACAAAGTCTCATGATCTATTCCCCAGGTTACAGGAAATGCATGGGTTTAGGAGAGTAAGTTAAAATACAGGACACCATCCATAATGTTGGGGAATTCTATAGTATGAAGTACCTGGTTTCTTCAATAGGAGAAGAGAGAAAGGGAGAAAACAACAAAGCATGATTAAAAAAAAGGGAGGATAATGTTATAATTTGAAACAAATTATGAGTTAACAATGAAATGCAATGTGTGGATCCTATTTGGAACCTAATTCAAATGAAGCAACTTGAAAGATGTTTTTGAGGCAAGGAGAGATATCTGACTACTGAATTAGTCCAATTTAAGAAATTGATGTGAAATGTTGATGGAGACAGAAAAGGAAGTCTCAATGAAAGTAGTTGCCAATCCAGACTTGTATACTTAAACTCCAGAGGAAGGGTAAGAGAGATCTTTTCAGTCAACTGACTTACTATTTCCCCAAATCATCATGCAATTGGGGTGAGAATTAATAGCATGACAAGATTAAATAGTTTCCTTTTACATTAAATGAGTCTGTAATCTGGCAGTTTCTGTCCTGCTGTAATTCTTGCAGAGGAATTGAAATCCAAGTTTTATAGCAGCTAACACCAACTACTGATGTTAAATATATACAACGATGATGGCGAATGTCCAAAACATCAAAGGGAAATAGAATAAAGAAATACAATAAAGTGATAAATAAAAGTTGAAAACAGACTCATGTTATCTTGGACATATTTTCCTTAAGACTGAAGAAAGATGGGTTGGGGATGTAGCTCAGTGGTAGAGTGCTTACCTAGCACACATGAGCCCCTGGGTTTGATCCCCAATACAGCAAATGAAAGAAAATGTAATTTTAGTTAATATATCTGAATTCCAAGTGTTCCTCAATTAAGATTTCAGACAACAAGCTAAAGCCTGCCTTTGTGAGAACACTGACTTGGGGCTTAACTTTACCCAACCTACTGGGGCAGAGACCACTGGGAATCAGCTAGCAAGCTAGCCCTTTGATGATGAGGATCTTTGCGCTGTTTGAAGATATGTCCTAAATATATAGAGCTGAGTCTGGCACATATTAGGTACTGAACACATTCTGCTTGAATTTTAAAATATGCATGATAACTAGGATGTAGAAAAGAGAGACCATGAAAAGTTGACCTTAGGTCCGAAGCCCTCACTTAGAAGAGATCAGAGGAGGAATCACTGAGGATCCCACAGCTCAGCAGTCAGGGTTACTCTAGAGAGCCCTTCAGATGAAAAATGGGTATGAGGGATATAAAAACAAGGACTTTGTATGTCAGTTGGTTTGCCGGGTAGAGACTCTAGGCTGCCATTACATTATCACATTATTCCTTCTGGAAATGAGGTTGAATACTACAAGAGAAGGTCCTCAACTCACTCCAGTTTTACAATTTCTTTGTACAAAGGCAAGGTTCATGGTGAGCAGGTGGAGTGGTAAAATTTCTGTTTTGGTAGAAATATGGAATTTCAGAACAGCCCAAGTTGGGTAGTGAGTACTTGTGATTTTAAGTGAGTAACTCAAATAGAAGCATTTATTTCTGTTTTCTGATTTTCTAACCAAAAACCTATATCCTAGCTAGCATTGCACCTTGTTGATAAAGGAAGAATTAGCCTTGTACCTCTGGTGATAAAGGTGAGCATGTGTCTTGGTTAACATCATATATATAAAAGCCACTTATGTACTATTGAGATCTCTAGGTTTCATGAGGGAATCTGCAGATAGGGAGATATTTTTTAAAGGGTAACACAATACCCAATAAATTCATCTTGGAAAGATTGACAAAGAAACTTCTGGGGCTTAGGAGAAGATCAGATTCTGGACATGACTCCACACTCCAACAATCCCACTGTTGACTTATGTCTCCCAATTTGTAAAGTATTTAAAAAAAGATGTTGGAAAACCATCAGCACAGACTTGTTAACATAAACCCTCCCTTCTCTATTAATGAAAAGGCTTTTGTACAAACACCACCATGGCCATAACAATGGCTCTAAATGACATTAATTTTCATATGTATTTAATAGTTCAATTTATATTAATTCAAAGGGCAAAAGCGTCTTTCTAGTCTGGTACAGCCCAGCTAATCATTCTACCTCGATTCTCCCTGGCTTGTGCCAAAAAGAGATCTCATTTTAATGGGTGTGGAATGAAAAGATGAGGGAAGTGCCCTTGTGCAGTTCTTGGAATGTTTTTGTCATTAAGTTTCCATGAATGTCTTGATTATACCATCATGTTAATAGTCTGTTCTGAATTAGGAGGAAATTTTATTTCATAACACTTGTCACCAAAAGGCAAGCACATCTCATCACCCATCCATAACATGTACAAACATATGAAAAATCAAATACAGGTGCACAGTTAAACCTGAGACCTAAGACAGAACAGGTTACACTGGTAGCAGGAAAGTCTACAGGGGCTTTAATATTTCTACTTTGTAAAGTGTAAATAAGAGCCCATCACTTGAAATTCCAGTAAAGAACAGATTACATACAAGTTTGCAAATGAAGGTCAAGCAATTTTTAACAAATAAGAATAAAGTTGGGTGAGGGGAAAACACATTCTATGAGATTTCATGACATGTTATAAAGTCACAATGATTAAATGTGTAGGTGCTCAGGAACAATAATACGAATCAATTAAGTATCGAGCCCAGAAGCATACAGAAGAAACACATAGTTTGAGAGATACAGAGAAAACAAATGAGTTCCATATGTAAATTTTGGTCCCCAAAGAAGTGAATTCTCCAAAATCTAAAATCATTCAATGATGTTGTCCCCAATGATTCTTTACTGCACACTCAAGTGTTAACCAAGAATAAACTTTCTGAAAGTGTGTGCTTATTAGAAATGATCTCAGAAGCATCAATAGCCAAGAGCAGAGTTCTTGAGCCAATACAGATTCTTTTGATTAGTGACTCTGGGAGACTTAGGGCCTTCAAAGCACCTGTGGCAATGAAAATCTTAGGACTTATCATTCAAAATGTACCACTGTGGGGAAAAAAATAAAGCAGTATTAACAATCACACTGAGACAATACATATAATTCTGGACCATCTTGGGAAAATACGGACATTCCTTACACATGACCATATAATGCCAGGGACTTCATGTTAATTCTGAAGCCACTGGGAAAACTATAATTTCCAACATTGTCCTCAAGGATCCAGGCTTAGCTTAGGACAAATGTTTACTTTATATTTTGACACAGAAAGTGTGGTTATATTATTCAAGAGTCAGAAGATGAGAGAGAGGGGACAAGGAGCAAAATGAGCTTTGATAACAAATCTACTCTCACAATAATGGCATTAATTCTTTCCTGAGAGCAGATCCCTCTTGACTTCAGTCCCTCTTAAAGGGGCCCACTGTCAATGCTGTTGCATTGAAGATTATGTTTCCAGTCCCTCAATTTTGGGGAAAACATGCAAACCATAGCAAGGGTGATATGTACTCATTTTATTTTATTTTATCTTTTGGTGTACTGTGAATGAACATAGGGCTTCACACATGCTAGGCAAGTGCTCTACTACTAAGCTATACCCCAGCTCTTATATACCCCTTTTAAAGATGGAAGGTACTAAGTTTCAAAGATAATAGGTAATTTGTCTAGCATCACATGGCAAGTAAGAGCCAGTTCAAGGAATGTTTGTCCTACGCTCTTCCAATTCTTCTCTTCACTATTGGCTTTACCCTACTCAATGTTCCAAGTGATAACAACATAAAATTTTTAATGATACAACCACTGAAGGCACATCCAATGGAGAGGAAGGTACTAAACCTCTCTCCGGAAGAGAGGAGGCAGAAAACACTATCAAGTCACAAAGAAAAGAAATAAATGACTCAGAAAGCCTCATAACAATTCGTTTTATTTCCCGGACTTCATTTATATCTAGGCATTTTCTATACTGATAACAAACTTCTCCCTACCAGGGCTACAGCATATGTTCTGAGTTCTTAGAAACCATCATTTTTCCTCTTCAGTCCCTGGGTTCTCTGTCACCCTGGTAGTGTGTCCCACGCTTAAAAAGCTGATGTTCCCCCAAGTGTCAGATGTGCTACTTACATGTGAGCACACTGGCTTCTTTGATTCTCTGTTTCCTGTACATCTGGCTGAAGACTGGCCTGCTCGGAGTTGCTGGAGTGCAGTTGTGAACTCCAGCATACGGAGCTGTAGCAAGCTGGCTGACACACCAAGCTTTTCAATTGCATCCTAAGGATCACTTTGTATAAGCTCACCTGTTGGCTGTGAGGTGCCCCCAAGTCAGACAAATTAGTTCCTATGCATTTTTTCTAATAGTGCATCATCTGTGCTGGTGATAGTCCATCTCTGATTTCAGTCTATCTCACCTCTTCTCTCTCAATTAGGCTATATCTCTTATGAGGATTACTCAACTTCAAACCAATGCTTATGGTTAAAAAATCTAGAAAATGGTACTCTTAGTTCATCCAGGTTTTTGGCACAACCCCATCCCCAACAAATACTGGAAAATTAGGAAGCAAGTTGAGAAAAACTGCTTTGAAGTGTATATAGGTTTGACTTTTTGGTGTGGCCATACACAAATTTAAAAATAGGGTTAAGCATTGTGCTCAGAAATTACAATAAACAGGATACTTGACAAACAAGGATAATGGAATCATAGAATTGCATCACTGTTCATTAGAGCAAACAATGACCCTTATGATGCTGGGACCATACAGAACCACATTATCTACTCCAAGCACAAACACAAATATGGAACAGAAGGACTAATGAGTTGAGATGTCATCCGAATTTCCATGGGTGATATTTACAGCTTAGAATTGTAGCTTTATTGAATGGTGCCAAAGATTCTTACTTTATAATAGCATTAGTGACATTTCACTTGGATAATCCTATTTGTTTTCATTTATTTTAATGAGGTAGCTTAGGATGGTAACCTGCAACGGAAAACTTGGGAACAGGTGACAGCATGATTTGAAATGCCTCTTGGATTGAAAGGTAGTTAAAAGTTAAACTAAATGCTTAGATGTACTGTAGTTTTCCAGCAAAACTATATATTTTGCTCTAAAAACAGAGACTAAAGTGCCAATTTTAAGAACCTAGGACTTTATTACCTTTTAAAACTTTCCTGCATGGGTGAGTGGATAACAAGGACTAATTTGCTGCATTTTTGTGGCCTGTTCCCACATGTCTGCATTTCCCAATGGTGCTTTCTTTATGGAAAGGCTGCGCTGGGCACAACGCATTTTTTTTTCCCATGAGGTGATCAGATGTGTATGATTCATTAAATCCTTCAGTATACACACATTCAGTAGTGATGCAGATGGCTAACGGGCATGGATATTTGCCAAGCCTTTAGGTATCCCAGCTTACAAAAGGGGTTTCTAATGTTGAGAACTTCAATTATGTCACTTAAACCGATCAACCTTTCCCCTTACCTAATGCTATTAAATCGTCTGGATTTATTATTTCCATAACATCTGATGTGTGGAGTGAAAAGACTCCCTTTGACATTTAACTTTTCCTTAGAGACTTGGAATGAGAAAATAGAAGCTCTTTAAATCTTCCTTATCAATTAAAAATGAAAAGACTGCCTGTTCCATCTTACACAAAAGTTGATCTTATAAGTATCTTTCCAATATCTTGCTAAGGTCCGAGATAGTAAATCAGAACAACTCGAGTCTTTTAGGGCCAGCACATTCCTTTGGATGGGATTACCCAGGTTGGCCCCAGATCTAATCAATATCCAATTGAGTCTGCTGTGAGATCAAGGAAAATACTCCTCTTCTATCAGTTTAGGTCCAGTCAAGAGACAAGTTAGACCAACAGAGTTTAATAAAAGGAATTATTTACTAAGTACTGAAATACTGAACATGCCAAGGAAACAATAAGATACCATGGAATCAGAGTACAGTTGCTACCTATAATGCTGGGAACAAAGGAAAGATATGTGTTAGAGTCTGTAAACAGGTCAGGATGGTGCCTGGCATTTTTCCAGAGAAATGTTAGGGTCTGTAAACAAGTCTGGATGGCGCCTGGAAAAATGCCAGAGGGAGTGGTTTATGAAGTAACGCCAGCGAGCCATTAAGTATGGAGATTCCTTATTGGTTGACTGCTGTATCGAGTTTATGTTAATTAGATAAGCTGTGTGGAATGTATATATACCCCTCCTGTCCTACAATAAATGGCTCCCACTCCTGCTGTATCAATCTACACAAGTTCCTCATCACCCCCCGGTTATTTTGCCCAGCCAGCCGGGCTTCGGCAGATATGGAAATTATTAAAACCAGAAAATTGGAGAAGAGGTCCCTGTGGATCTGATATTCAGTTTTGAGGAGGGTGCACAGCTCTGATGGTGCTGGACCCTCAGACATTGAAACCTGGGTCCAGTGGAGAGTAGTCTCAGACCTCCCAAGGGAGGTGGCAGCTGCCTGATACTGAGAGGTCTAAGGCCAGTGGAGGGTTAGCCCAGACTTCTAAGAAAGGGATGCTGCCAGCCAAGACAGTGTCTCTGAGGGGTGTCATGAGAAAAATTGCTAATTGCTAGCTACTCCTATTACTGGAATGCTATCAATCTAATTTTTCACGCCAAGTTATCTTTTTCATGGAAATAAATTTTTGCCCAATGTCCTATTTCAGCAGGTTTCCTTAATGAAGCATCATTTATAACACTATTTTCCTTATATATTTCATTAAAAATGAAACTTGAGGTGTGGAATGAGACCCAATGTGCTGGAGGATGATGCTATGATTCATCATGGCAAGAGTGTAGAAAGATGGGGTTGATGCTGAGAGGCAATAGCTTAATAATGGTTCAAACCATTTATATAGTTTTAAGAAACTGGCCAGGAGAGAGAGAAAACCAAAAATTGGAAGTGGCATTCATAGGACTGATCTTATACTTGACTATTTACTCCTCTCTTCACCCCCATGTCAGCTCCTCTGCGTAAGAATATATTTGGGTAAAAATTTGGCCAATATTTTTTTTTCTAATTGTGATTGCATTATTATGTCACAACCAGTGTGGAATCAGGTAGACAAGTTCTTTTAGAGAAGGCATCTAGGTGGCTTTTACTTCAGAGTGCTGTGCACCACTCTTTAAGAAATGATTTTTAAAATTTCCTTTTTATTTAAGGAAAAAATGCAAAGTGGAAGTGATTTATCATAGAGGTCTTACTTATGAGGACAGGCCGCAGTAAAGTTGTACTGATCATGCAACTCGTGAAATAGCTGGTCAAGGGAACTTCCTGCCATACTACCTGAGTGTGGGACACAACCTGCCATGTACGTGGTCACCCTTTTATAGATTTCTAGGCTTCCCTATTGGAGTTCTTGCCACTTATGAGTTGATGATGAGAAATTTAAATAAAAAGAAAACCTTTTTTTTTCTTTTTTAAATTATGGAACCCAGCTCAGTTCTTATATAGATTTTTCTTAAGCATATGGAGATCTGCAGTTGTCTTCAAATAGGAAAGCAGAACCCAAGTTTTTGCTGTTGATATGGACTTCAGGTACTGAAATGAATATCTGTTTTATATAAAGAATGGTCAGTTGGCTGCCACTTGATTTGCTGAGTGATCAGCAAATCCCTGGAGGCTGGCTTATGTAACAGCTTCTCAGAGAAGCAACCATGAAGACATACACAGTGTTATTGTTCTCCAGTGTTTTGCTTTGAGAAATAGCTGCCTGGCAAGAGGATAGATGAGCAAGTATTCCTAGAAATGACAATCTACCTATGTACTTGTGGCCCATTCACACTGCCCTTTGTAAAGGGCAAGTAATAAGTTCTGGGTTGCAAGAGTGAGATGTTCCTCAAAGGAACATGGAAAGAATTATTCAGGTCTCATTCTACACCCTAAATATTATTTTTAAATATCTAAGAAGAAAATGAGAACAGGTGTTATAAATGATGCTTCATTCAATAAACTAACAGAATACTGAGCAAAGTTGGGGTTTTTTTTTGCGTGAGAAAGATTAACTAAAGATAGAAAATTAGACAACATCAAAAGTGTTCAAGTGACAAAAAAAAAACAAGGCAAGGCTTGTTTTAACTTGAAAGAGTTAATATAAGAGTAATTTTACTTACTTTGGGATGGAGAGATGTTAGGGATTGTTGATTTCAGTTCCCATAAAACTTGATTTCTTCCCCAAAATATTTATTCTTGCATAGGCATTGGGTGGCTCCCCAAATTTGAAGATCTCACATTATTAGTCATACCCTGACAAATAAACTGGGGACAATGCTTCATGTCACACAGTTGAAACAGGTCCTCTGCATTCTTACCCCAATCAAGAAATGCCTCAAGTCTTAGGTCACTCTTGAGAATGCCTCAAGGTCACCAAGGTTTCAAGTTCAAAGAGTCACCAAAGGATGCCTAACAGAGCCACAGGCCAGACAGAGGGGCTTTGTGAGACTCTCATGGGTGCAAGAGGTGGTTTGAGTTCTGTTAGCCTGGACCTCACCAGCCAGACCAACAGAGTCACAAGAGAAACCCCTGAAGGTCTACCTAAGACCAAGTGCATTAATAAACGAAGAGACCTGTAAGTAACCTTCCCACCAACATTAACCACACCAAAAGCGACTCAAACCCAGGCTTCTCATAACTGGTTCTTGTTCCGACACAAGAGTGAGAAGAGCTTCTTGCTGTGGCCAACCGTTACCATAGCTCTCCTCTGTAGGAAGCCACGGTCTTCGAAGAGCTTACTAAGGGTCTCCACTAAAGAACAAAAAAACACGGGTAAGACTGGTTTCCTCTCAAGTTATGACTCAACGATGGTCACCACACTTCCACTTGGGCCTATTAACATTTGGTGGCCAGAATGTCACTCTTTTGAATTGGCTGCTGCAGCAAACAACAGCCCCGCTACCTTTTAGTCATACAGAAAGCCACAAGAATATTTCCTTTTGACTCTCTTCTCTCCACATCAGACCCACAGTCAGGCTAATGCTGAGGTCTATCTTCTCACAATCTACTAGAAAGTGTCCTGCCTCAACTTGCTTACCCTGCTGAAACGAGAAGCAAGAAATAAACAGCTTACTGATAATTATAAATAGAAGGTTCTGGATATTCAACCTGCCCATGGAATAATGGAGCAAGAGAGCCCTCTACTCTATCCCTGCCGGAGTTGGGAGCCACCTCCCCTTCAAACAGGGAAGGCCACATGAATGGACCCAAGCAGGAGTCACTAGCAAGATCTTCAAGACTGCTCAAAGATGCCTAGACCCAAGGGGAACAACTAAGAGTGACATGGACTGTCTTGTATTTACATCTCCTTCATTTAATTTTTTTAAAAAGCTTTTTTTTCTTTTCTTCATCTTTCTAGGTCATCAGAAAACAATAGCACGTTCTGAAGATCTATTCTTTACAGATGATCTCCTCTGTGCTTATGTGCACACTAAGAATACCATGATTTTTACTTGACTTTGAGTAATATAATACTATTAGTGTTTTTTTGTTATTTATGATTCTATTAATATAAAAATGGTAGTTGAGATTTATTGAGCTCTTCCTTTGTGCCAAGCATTATGACAAGCTTATTAAATATTTTATCTCATTTAGTCTCATAACTATCCTATGGATCGGATACAAATATTATCAAATGGGAGACTGAGGCATGAAGAGGTAGGCTTTTGGAGGTCATACTACTAACAAATAACAGAGTCAGAGAGCAGGCCTAAGTCTGGTTATCTTCAGAGATCATTCTATCACCCACTGCAGGTCATTCGCTCCTTTCAAACACTGAACTGTTTATATGCTCAGCAAACCCAAATGCTTAGCTTTAAGAGGCAAGCAAAAATAGTTCTTACAAATTCCACTGCTGACTTTCTCAAAGCATGCATGCAGGTTATTAAATTTGAGCCCCTTCCCTTGTTCAAGTAATTACTTTGCCTGTTGGAGAGTGTCCTTCTGATTCTCTCACCCCTTTGTTCTCACCTTTTCATCCCCACACACTGTCACCCAGGCTGTCTGAAGCCTATTCAGGCTTAAAAATGCAACTTAATTTACATCTCTCCCAAGAAATCTTCTCCAACTCCTGTAGCTTCTACCTCCAGATTCCTATCAAATATGCTCATACAACTTACTTGGTGTTTACTTTTTACTGTTGTGAGAATAATTCATCTGCAAGCTGAATTTATTATGTTCCATTTTGCATGGATTATGAGATCCTTGAAAGTAAGAACCAAACTTAAAACATTTTTTTTCATATTTATACACATACACCAAGCTCAGCATCTGGGATATAAAAGGCACTCAAAAACAACCACTGAGAGCTGGGTGAGGAAGTTGGCAGAGCCTGTAGTTTGCAACAAGACTGGTTGTTGGGAAAGGAACTAGTTTGTTTTCTTAGAGCTCTATGAGTATTGTAGAACATATTTAAGAATAAAGTCCAAGGTGGGCATGATGGTGCACACCTCTAATCCCAGCAATCTGGGGAGGCTGAGATAGGAGGATTGCAGATTTGAGGCTAGCCCAGGCAACTTAACATTACAATGTTTCAAAAAAAAAAAAAAAATGAAAAGGACTGGGGGTGTATTCATCAGTAGAATACATTCCAATGCCAAAACAAAAACAAAACAAAACAGTCTAAGGATTCACTTCAGCAATAGAAAGGAGGCTTATGACCCCTCAATTACTGGTCTTCCATGTTTCAACTTCTCTCACATGGTCCACTCAAGCTCCTGAATTTCAAACTAAAGGTATGTAGGTCATCAAGCTCAGAAAAACAGCACTAACTTTTACTTACAGGTTTCACTTACCCTCACACCTGTGGTTTCAAAGGTGTCACATTTCCTCTGAAGTCTTTCTGTGCAGCTTTATCCCCCATTTTTCCACCCTGCCAGCCATCACTGTCAACAGCCACAATCTTCTGTCAAGCAGAAGTCACTCAAGCTATCAGTTTTCATTAGCCTTTTAGCTGGGATAATTCCTGCTTCCTACAATCTTTTTTTTTTCCCCCTTTCTTTCTTTCTTTCTTGCTTGCTTTTTCTTCTTCTAGGAATTGCTGGTTCCTCTTATTTGGAATTTCTGAGATTTTGTTAATTAAGGACTCTCTGCCCAGGTGCTTTCTTACTGTTTTTTTTTTTTAAATTTTATTTTATTTTTATTAGCTACACATGACATTACAATGATCTTGGCAATTCATACATTTGAATCATTAGGGCATAATTTCTCATTTTTCTAATTGTACAGATTGCAGAATCACACTGGTCATAGATTCACCTATATACATACAGAAATCATAATGTCTATTTTATTCTGCTGCCCTTCCTATCCCCCCTACTCCTCCCCTCCCCTCCCATCTTTCTTACTGTTTTTTGAAGAGCCCCTGTAGGTAAAAAATGGTTAATATAACTTCATTTCTTTATGGTTTGTATTATGAAAATTTTGGCTTATTGCCTTTGTTTTTTTTAACACGGCACCCAAGAAAGCTCAGTATGCTCTAGGAAAAGGTATTTCCTTGGGAAAAACTTTTAAACTACTTTTTGTTTTCAATACAATCTGACTCTGTACCCTTTCCATTTCCTATTAGAACCATCCTTTGGTGACCTGAGCTAAGTGAAAAAAGTTTTACCAACCACAGAATTCTATCATCTATTTTCATTTGTGTTGTTAAATTCACTGTCCTAGGAGGAAGCTATGTGTCAGTAAACACCACTGTGTAAAAGGGTCCCCATTCTTCCAGCTTCTATGAGTATTAATTTTGTGGACAATCAATTAATAAGCACCCAATGAAACCTGTCTTACCTCTGTCTGCCTATGATCATTTCTTCATTTTCAGTCTATGAACTCTTTACCCTCAATCTGACCCTTTTTAAAGAGGTTGAGTTTTAGGAAAGAACACTTAGTTCCTCATTTTCCTATGAAGTTGGGCTGTGCCCTGAAGTTACCTTATTGTCTCCCCAACACCTGCTCATATGCACCCTCCACTGCCCATCCCTGGCACCCTTTATTCTGCTATGTACTGCTCATGTACTCAGAAGTGGGTACACAAACAGAAAAAGATGAAGCGCTAGATAAGAAATGACAAGAATGAAACCTTGAAGTGACTTTGGATAATCCAGTGGAGGTCTAGAAGCAGGTTGCTCTCCTCTCTGAGATTAGATTAACTTCACTTGGCCAAAACTAATGAGAAAGAAGTAAGCACCTGGAGTAGTGTGGATCGATATATTTTTATTGACCAAATGTCAGGAGCGTCCATGGTAAGGTGCAAGAATGGCAATTCATCTTCAAGAGAACTGCTACAAATAATGTCTGCTTTTAAACTCTTCTTTCTTTCTACAAGAGTAAGCAATCACTCCTGAAGGATCAGAAGATGCACATTCAAAACCCATGGCAACAAGATACCAGCCATGCCACCCTGGGCAAGTTACTTAGCTTCCACAAATATCAGTTTCTTAAATATAAAAACACGAGGTTTTGCTCCAATTACTCCACAGGGATATGTGAGGATGGACTGAGTCAATATAAAAAATGCTTTATAAACTTTAAAATACTATATAAAGGCTATATAATATTATTATTCTATTTTAAATTTTCCTATTCGTTCTTATTTTCCTGTTGTTTCCCAAACTAATCTTAGTATATCAACGATTATTTTCTGGAATGTTGAAAAATTGTTTTTCATTGTTTGAATTCTATTTCTAATCCTTTGTAAAATAGCTGGGCGTGGTGGTGCAGCCCTGTAATCCCAGCTGCTCTGAAAGCTGAGGGAGGATGATCACAATTTCAAAGTCAGCCATAGCAACTTATTGAGGCCCTAAGCAACTCAGAGAGCCCCTGTTCCTAAATAAAATACAAAAAAGGGCTGGGGATGTGGCTCAATAGTTAAGCACATCAGGGTTCAATCTCCAGTACCAAAAAAAAAAAAAAAAATCTAATCCTTTGTGAAATAATGGATTAGAAATCCCAGGTCTTCCTTGAAGTACTGAGTATAAATATTCAGGCATTATTTTTCTTTTTTTAAAAATTTCTTTCTTTTTTATTAGTTGTTCAAAACATTTCATAGCTCTTGACATATCATATTTCATACATTTGATTCAAGTGGGTTATGAATTCCCATTTTTACCCCATGTACAGATTGCAGAATCACATCGGTTACACATCCACTGTTTTACATATTTCCATACTAGTGTCTGTTGTGTTCTGTTGCCTTTCCTATCCTCTACTATCCCCCCTCCCATCCCTTCCCCTCCCATCTTCTCTGTCTACCCCATCTACTGTAATTCATTTCTCCCCCTTGTTTTTTTCCCTTTCCCCTCACTTCCTCTTATATGTAATTTTGTATAACAATGAGGATCTCCTTCCATTTCCATGCAATTTCCCTTCCCTCTCCCTTTCCCTCCCATCTCTCGATCCTGTTTAATGTTATTCTTCTTCTCATGCTCTTCCTCCATGCTCTGTTCTTAGTTGCTCTCCTTATATCAAAGAAGACATTTGGCATTTGTTTTTTAGGGATTGGCTAGCTTCACTTAGCATAATCTGCTCTAATGCCATCCATTTCCCTGCAAATGCCATGATTTTGTCATTTTTTAGTGCTGAGTAATACTCCATTGTGTATAAATGCCACATTTTTTTAACCCATTCATCTATTGATAAAAAATAGATGGCTTCTAGGTTGGTTCCATAGTCTAGCTATTGTGAATTGTGCTGCTATGAACATCAATGTAACAGTATCCCTATAGTATGCTCTTTTAAGGTCTTTAGGGAATAGTCCGAGAAGGAGAATAGCTGGGTCAAATGGTGGTTCCATTCCCAGCTTTCCAAGGAATCTCCAAACTGCTTTCCAAATTGGCCGCACCAATTTGCAGTCCCACCAGCAATGCACAAGTGTACCCTTTTCCCCACATCCTAGCCAGCACTTGTTGTTTGACTTCATAATGGCTGCCAATCTTACTGGAGTGAGATGGTATCTTAGCGTGGTTTTGATTTGCATTTCTCTGACTGCTAGAGATGGTGAGCATTTTTTCATGTACTTGTTGATTGATTGTATGTCCTCCTCTGAGAAGTGTCTGTTCAGGTCCTTGGCCCATTTATTGATTGGGTTATTTGTTTTCTTATTGTTTAATTTTTGAGTTATTTGTACATTCTGGATATTAGGGCTCTATCTGAAGTGTGAGGAGTAAAAATTTGTTCCCAGGATGTAGGCTCCCTGTTTACCTCTCTTATTGTTTCTCTTGCTGAGAAATATTCAGGCATTTTTTTGTCTTTCAGTTTTGAAATAACTAATAAACTGGTTATCTTTTGTGAATTATAGTAAACATTATAGGCCTACAAGCAAAAGCCTGAAATATCTTGAAATCTGACTCTGAGAATCCAGGAATTCTCAGGAATAGTTCAGATCTTACCGTAATATCCATGCCTACTTTTCACCTGCAGATCTTGAGAATCACTATTAACACTGTCACCCACCTCAGCTTTTGCTTCTATATTATTATCCTCAAGTTTACAGCAGAAAAAACTTCAAGTATTTGGAAAATGTCATAAATGTGTTCAAAAACTTCAAAATAAATTGAAAAAATGATAATGCTTTGGGTAGAAAAGATAGAGGGCCTTTTAACATGAAGAAGCAAAATTGGAGGAGGCAGGACACTGTGACTGACCTTACCACTTTCACTTGGTGTCATTTGAAAAACAACTTTTGTAGTACATTTTCCTGGCTTATCAGTTTAGTATAACAGTCATCTTTATATCAGCAAGAAGAACATATTACCATCTCAAATTTATCCAAATTATCTTCCACAAATATATTTTTAAATGGTTAGACATAATAAGATTGACCTAGGTTCACAATGGATAATTTGTATAATCTAATAAAAAATTAATTAGGTAAAAAAAATCCAGACATCATAACCAAAGAAGAAACTTCTTCCTAAACTCTTCAACTGATGATTGTGCATTGTGTAGATATGATTTTGTTTAGAACCAAGATAAACCACAAATGTGCTCTAGCATTAATATCTGTTAACAAGGATGACTCATTGTTCAGTAGCTTACAGGAATGGTGACATTGTAAACCAGACCTTTGATGAACTAACAATAGAAAACATTGATGAAGTCAAAAGGTTCAGAAAATAAGATCAGTTGTTGTACAACAACAATTTAGGGTAACAGATGATGGTTCTAAAATGCCGAGTAAGATCTTTGCTTGTAAATTTAATTGCCATTTCAAATTTTAAAATGTTGAGCTATAATTAGGGATGCAAAACTATCTGAATAGATGAGCATGTTAATAACATTGTGTCATCCGGTAAGCAAATGGCCCAAGCTACAATATATAGAGTGTCAATTAACTGATTCATTTTCTTATTATTGGACTACAATGAATATTAGCTATAAGAAATTGCTGTCTCATGAATAAAGTGAGTCATTTTCATAAAATATAAATAAACAGGCAAAAAAAAACCATGTTTTCTCTTGCAAGACAAGATAGGAATTACTTGTGAACTATAGTAGGAACTGAAAACTACAACTGGGGGAAGCAATGATTCAGGGTCTGAACTTACATGCCCATTATGCAAACCAGATTTCATCTTTCTGGACTTTTACCCATCTTTAGCCAAGAAAAGATGTCAATGATCCAAATTGCTCTACCAGAAGTAAAATAAATAGATGGAGCAGAGCTCTTTTATTGAAAGCAATCCTGAAGATAACTAAATCATAGTTTATACTTTTCAATCACTTGATTACTTATCTAATTAGGAAAAATAACTTTCATGGCCAACTATTTTTTACTTACTGTTTTATTTCTTACTAAAAAAGAGACCTATGACTTCATAGTAGAGCCAAAGTAGATATTCTGAAAACATTGTGTCCTATAAATAAGAGTTACCAGCACCTTATCATAAAATGTTCTTACTGAACAACATAATTACATCTAGATACTTATTTCATAGAAGACATTTTATAAGCAATCATATTTTACCTAAGTGATCATTTAATATTTAGAGATTAAATTTTCTTTTCTTTCCATAAGCATTACTCATTAGGTAGAGTCTCATGCCTTTGAAAGGCAGGTAAGTGTTATTAGTCTGAAGACTAAAGTTAACTTCATCAATGCAACCTTCAAAAATGTAATGCTAAAAAAGTGAAAATATCAGAGGTCAACAATGATAGCAAGAAAATAACTGATGACTACTTGGTTCTCATTGTTTAAAAATGGTAAGGCAGGAAAAAAAGTGAATAGGAAGAATTCAGAAAATATAAAAGGCTAGTTTAAAAGACAGGATAATGAATCAAGTAAAGGGGAGAATTTGTAGGTTAATTTCAGTTAGGGATAAAAATTTTTAAACTCTGATGGAATTCTGAATCTTTGACTCTGAAATGCAATTTTACTCTTAGAAGAATTCAGATATTACTCCCAGTATGATTTCCTAGACATAGAGAAAAATTTTTTCTCTTCTACTTCTAGAAGTTTAAATTCCTGGACATGCAGAATTATTCATTTCAGATATTTCTTTAATTTCTTTTTCTAGAAGCTAAAGCATAATAAGGAACTGCACAGTGCCTGGGATTGC
Source organism: Ictidomys tridecemlineatus (assembly GCF_052094955.1). NCBI lineage: Eukaryota > Metazoa > Chordata > Mammalia > Rodentia > Sciuridae > Ictidomys > Ictidomys tridecemlineatus. The sequence continues at coordinate 57,229,684 of NC_135484.1, read as the reverse complement.
AGTGATTACCGTTCTTCTTTCCATACAACCATACCTGTGAGTGGAAAGAAGCATTCCTATGTCCCTGATCTACATAGGAGGGTGACTGAGATGATGTGGCAGCATTTAGACCAAATGGCATCTGTGCAAGAAAAAAAATGAGAGAATATAGCACTCACTCAATTCTCTCCAAGATAGTCAACTGACCAGGCTCAAAAGATGTTCCACTCTGCCTTACAAAATAGATACCAGCTTATCACTTCAAGTTAATATTGCAGGGACACTCCCAAGGCAGTGGCACCATAAGGACAAGAGAGTTGGTACATAAATGGCTATGCAACTTCCCTAACATAGGGACCACAGTGATGAGCTTTTAAAGTTTTCTTCCAGAGAAGGTGGTGAAGAGATAATGACAACTTGGATGAAATGAAGGCAAAAGAATCATTGCAGGCAGTCAGATAAGATTACCAGCCAAAGAATTTGTTCAAAGTGCAGAACTGTTCAGGGCATTAATTTATCCAATGTGAGGGTCCAAATGGCAGGTAGTTTCAAAGTGGACTGCATCAAATAAGGAGCTAAACAGAAGCCGTAAGAACAGAGTCAAGAATTCCTCATCTGTGAACCTCATGTAGCATTCACTGGTCAGATAAGATGACGGGAACAGTGTGTGCCACCATATCACCATGTTAGGTGCCTCTCTTTTTATGTGTTTCCCTTGAGGGGATTGTTTGGTCTGATGTGTTTGATGAGCTCACAAAGTTGGTTTCCTGAAATGGGTTTCATACACCTATGCATCCCTCTGCTTCTGATTTAATTCAATAAGTTCACAGGTAGTCATTTTTTATTAGCATGACTAATTTATCAATTTGTTGCCTATAATTATGCAGTATAATTAAGAATCATAGGGGTTATTCTTTTTGGTGAGTCTGTATGCCCAACACATCTGGTAGTTACGTTGGCCTGTACAAGTTACCAAGTCATTCTCCCTTCGTCCTTGCACTCAAAATGGAGTAGCTCACGGCCACTGCTGCTCTCTAAGATGGAATAACCCACAGACTCTATTCTCAGCAGCCTAGCTAGAGTTTTGTCCATTTTGCTGATATTTTCAAAGGATTAAATTTAGCTTTCATTTTTAGTTTGTTTTGCTTTTGTTTATCTTATTGTTTTACTTCTGGAGCCATTTGAACTTGTTAATCAATGTCTTGGTCTAATTTAGAAAAATAATTATGTTCTCAATATTCTGCACTCTTTTACCTTTCTTTGAGAGTGATATGGAGGCTCTGAAGATTATCCTATGAATGGCACCACCAAGAGTCTCTGGTACTTTGGACTGTTGTTGGGTTTAAAATTAGAAGATGACAGGAAAAAAAAAAGAGGCTAGGGAGTACCCTCACCCATCCACTTCTGGTTAAATATCTTAATTCTTGCTGTTGCTTCATATCGTGAAGACTAGAAGTCTGGCCAGGAGACCCCTCTTCCAAGGTCCGGTTTACATTGGACTTCCAAAATGCTCTTTCCTCTTCTTATTCTTCCGATCTGTGGTTGGTAATTGCTACATCCCCTTGCAAGTCTTTGGGCCCCATTGACATCTATTATTGCTTCCCCTAATGTCTCTTTATTAAATTTCCTTTAAAATCTCATAGAAGTACTACTCTAAGATTTGATCTCACTCCAGTCAGAATGGCAGTTATTATGCGTACAAACAACAATAAGTGTTAGTGAGGATGTGGGGGGAAAGTCACACTCATACACTGCTGGTGGAACTGCAAATTGTTGCAGCCAATATAGAAAGCAGTATGGAGATTTCTTGGAAAATTGGGAATGGAACCACCATTTGACCCAGCTATCCCTCTCCTCTGTCTATACCCAAAGGACTTAAAAACAGCATACTACAGGGACACAGCCACATCAATATTTACAGCAGCACAATTCACAATAGTTAAACTGTGGAACAAACCTACATGCCCTTCAATAGATGAATAGATTTTAAAAATGTGGCATGTATATACACAATGGAATATTACTCAGCAATAAAAGAGAGTAAAATCATGGCATTTGCAGGTAAATGGATGGAGTTAGAGAAGATAATGCTAAGTGAAGTTAGCCAATCTCCAAAAACCAAATGCCGAATGTTTTCTTTGATATAAGGAGGCTGATTCATAGTGGGATAGGGAGAGGGAGCATGGGAGGAATAGACAAACTCTAGGTAGGGCAGAGGGGTTGAAGGGGAAGGGAGGGAGCATGGGGTTATTAATGATGGTAGAAGTGATGATCATTCTTATCCAAAGTATAGTATGAAGACACGAATTGATGTGAATATACTATGTATACAATCAGAAATATGAAAAAATGTGCTCTATATGTATAATAAGAATTGTAATGCATTCTGCTGTCATATATAAATTAAGAAAATCTCATAGAAGTGTAGTTTATGTTTTCCTTGGGGTCCTGATGCAACATTTAATGCCTTGAAGTGTATGGTATACTATGTCACAAGATTTATCATTGGCCAAGAGCACCAGCCAGTACTCTCACTTGAGGAATTCTTTTTCTTGTCTTTCTGTGTGTCTGTCTGTCTCCTTCTCTCCAATATTAATAATATATTGTGACTTTTTAAAAGTATTTGAGAAAAAATAACCTCATTAAATGCCCATAATGCAGAATAATTTAAAAAGATACATGTAATTATATGATTCTACTTATGTAAGCTTAAAAACAGGTGAAACTAGTGTATGGAAGCTTGGAAGTTATAGAATGATTATTTTTTTAAAAAAGAAAAAGCGGGGAGAGAGAGAGAGAGAGAGAGAGAGAGAGAGAGAGAGAGAGAGAGAGAGAGAGAGAGAATTTTTTAATATTTATTTTTTAGTTTTCGGCGGACACAACATCTTTGTTGGTATGTGGTGCTGAGGATAGAACCCCGGGCCTCATGCTACTGCTTGAGCCACATCCCCAGCCCGAATGATTATTTTTTGATAAAAGAAATGTAATTATTGTAATGGATCTTTTGAGATACTGGTAATATTCTGTTCCTTGGTCTTAGTGGTAGTTTCAGAAGTTCTCTTTGTGTTAACTATAACTATATATTTAAGAATTTGTGATTTTCTTTATGTGTATTTTTTAATTTCAAAGGATTACAAAAATGATACAGGTATTTATTGGTATTTATTGCACAGATATTTCATTGTATTACACAGATACAATTTATGAGAAATCATTACATCTGTTTATTACAATGAAATGAAATGAGATGGCTCTTTACAAGCAATTTTGAGTCAGTTCTCATTTATAAGTGCAAAATGCTCTTTTTGTTCTCTAATTTATTTAATAGCTTGTTATGTCTTCCAACAACCTGTTTATTTTCTGGATGCCTAGCATGACATATACTTTGCGCAGTTGCAGGGAATAGCAGTAATGAAAAGAGCTACAAAAAAAGAGCTACAAAAGACTCTTTTTTTGAAGCAATCCCTAGAAAGTGGAATTCAGCAAGATTCTTCTAATAAGAAAGGCAAAGACACCATGTGTCTGTGGATCTCTGGAAGCCCCTGCTCAAATAAGTGGAGGAATTTAACTGCTGCTCTGGAGGTAGTGGTGAGAAGTGGGGAATGAGAACAAAGCCACAAAGTTCTGGAAAACCACTTCTTTTCAGAAATAAGGCACTATTTTTTGAAATAATTTCTTTTCATAAAATAGAATTACAGATGCTTTTTGACTTATGATGGTGTTATATCCTGATGAACCCATTATAATTTGAAAAATTCATAAGTCAAAAATACATTTGCTGCACCTAACTTATTGAACATCATAGCTTAATAACAGAATATATTGCAGAATATCAATTTCTCACCTGCATGGCCACAGGGCTGCCTGGGAACTGCAGCTATCTGTCACTAATCACCAGCAGGAGAGAGTATTTTACTGTATATCACTAGATTGGAAAAGCTCAAAATTCGAAATCTGAAGTAGGTTTCTGCTGAATCTGTATCACTTTCATACTATCATAAAGTAAAAAAATACAAATTGATATGTTCTAAGGCATGGACCATATACAATAAACTCTCCCAAATGAATTGATGCAAATTAATTGTTTTGCAAAAATAGTGACTTTATTATTGTATTTTGTAGAATTTCCATTGGATTCCTAAATAAATTCTAGTTCTCAGCTGAAAATCAACATCTTCATCTAGTTTGCAGCATGTGCTAAACATCAACATTTTACATTGTGTGTCTGATCACACTAATATTTGTATCTACTTTCAGTCTGTTTATGGGCTTGCTTTGCTCTTGGTTTTGGATATTTGCTTATTTTTTCTTGTGTGTCTGGTAATTTTATTAAATGCTGATTTTGTATATGAAAAATTGTGAAGTTCCGTTTCATGTTATCTTCCTCCAGAGAGGTTTTAATATGTTTTTCTGACAGGCAGATCACCTTTCTGAGGCTGAAACTTACTTATTTCTGATTTTCATGAATTCAAGCATTTTTAAGGATTCTGATAAAAGTCTGTGTTTACCAGAATTGTTTCCCTTGGGTTGAGGAAGGGAGCTTTAATACCAATTCATTTTGTCACCAGTTCTTTGAGATAACAAAATTTCTAAGTGGGCTTTTGGACTCCCTTTCCAACTGAAATCTTAGTCCCTCAAGTCCTGATTATCTTGATAGCCTTCAAAGATGTATATCTTTTCTTTTTAATTCAGAGAGTCTGCTGTAAGCTCCAGGTTGCTACTCTCAGTTTAGCATCTCTTTCTCGAGCCTCAGATTAAAGAGTCCAGAAATAGGTCTATACATACATTGTCAATGAATTTTTTGGTAAAAATCAATTCAGTGAATAAACAGCTTTTTCAACAAATAATGTTAGAAAAATTAGATTTCTATAAATAAAACATGAACTTTGATCCATACCTCATATTAGATACAATTAAAACTCAAAATGAAAAATTTTAAACTCAAAATGAAAATCAGAGACTTACAAATAAGACTTTAAACCATAAAACTTGTAGATAAAAACTGTAAATTAAAAACTTCACAACCTTTGGTTGGGCAAAGAGTTTTTAAGTATGAAACCGAAAATATATTCCAAAAAAGAAAAAAAAATAACTGATTAGAATCCTTTAAAATTAAGAATGTCTAGGCTTTGAAAGAGACTTTTAAGAGAATAAACGTATAAACCAGGGACTGGGATAAATCATACACAAATCAGACTAGCAAATACCCTGAGGAGGAAAGGACCATACAAGTTTTGGTGAGGAAGTAGAGCAACTGAATTTGTCATGCACTACTGCTAGTGGAAATGTAAAAGGGCACAACCCTTTGAAAAGTGGTTTCACAGTTTCCTAAAAATTTAAACACACACTACAATATACCCAGCCAGTGCATTCCTAAGTATTATTTATCCAACATAAATTAAAGTATGTATTCACACAGAGTTGTACACAAATCTTGATAGCAGCTTTATCTGTAACAGCACATATCAAAACCAGTTGAAAAGCCCATCAATAGGTGAATGGGTAAACAAGTTACATTATAACCATACAATGGTGCACAATTCACAAAAAGAAATTAACTCTTTTGATATATACCCAGCATGGATGGAGTTCAAGTAATTTGCTGACTGAAAGAAACTAGACAAAAAACAGTGCATGGCATATTTTCATTTATAAAAATGTTTAGAAAACACAAAACAATCTCTAGGGACAGAAAGTAGACCAGTGATTGCCTGTGGATAGAGCAAGGAAGAAGGATAGGGACAATGAAACTCTTGTGAGTGATGAAAAAGTCCTTCATCTTCATTGAGGTGGTAGTCTTACAGGTCTCATAAATATGTCAAAATCCATTAAATTTTACACTTTGAATATATGCAGTTTATTTTACAACATTAATAATCACTATAACTATCAAACCAAAAAAGACAAAACAAACACAAGTCCTGAATGTTAAAGGTAACATTTGTCAAGTTCTGTGCATTGATAAATCTATCTTTTGATGCCAATAGCATACTGTCTTGATTATTGAAGCTTAACAATGAGACTTTGGATCAGTTAAGTCTTCTAATGTTGTTCCTTTTCAAAACTGTCTTGCCAAATTAAATATTTTATACTATACTTTTAAAAAGAAACTTGATAGGATTTTGGTGAGGATTGTATTAAATCTATTGATGAATTTGAGAGGAAGTAACATCTTAACAATATTGATTTTGCTACTTCAGAAACACATTTAGCTTTTCTTCAACAGTATTTTATAGTTTTTAAGTTGTGCATGCTTTTGACAACTAATACACTTTTGTATCAGATAATATCAAAATACGAGTGGCTGAAGTTTTATTTTTTTTCTGTGCTCACATAAATACTAATCATAACATTAATCTGGTATTTCAGGATTCACTTGATGATGGATGAGACTAAAGTGTTTATATCTGGTGGCACCACTCTCACCCGAGGTTTCTGAGTCCTCAGTTGACCCAGAGGGTGGGAGAAGAGTACCCTGTAAGCACTGCTATGAGAAATCTTCAGAGCCATAGCATCATATATCACTCTGTCCACATTCTGTTGGCCAGAGGCCAGTCACATGGTACCTATCTAACAACTAGAGAGGCTATGTAGCGTACTCCAGCCCTTGTTGGCTCAGAGGATAAAGAGACAAGAACTATTTAGCACATCGCAGTCTCAGCCACAAAGATAAATAACTTAGAGAAAATCTCACACATTTGAACAAAGAGAAGTAAAAAGATATTCAATACTGCATGTCTGAAAATTCTGGAAGAACCTAAATGTCCAATAACACAAGACTGGATTAAAAACAGATGTCTTGAAAAGAACTCAAAAGCACAAAACAGGAGGCAAAACTGAGTGGGTCTGATGGTATTACATACAGCACCAAAGATGACTGATGTTGAGAATCAGACAGGAAGAAGATATTTACAGCATCCTAACTTAAGGACAAATTTGGAAATAAAAGATGGTTCTTCTTTTTATTTATTTATTTATCTATTTATTTCTTACATACATGACAATAGTGGAATGCATTTGGCAGGACAATGGACATAAGTCTGGCCCATGATCACCTTATTTAAAACAATAAGGTATTTGTCTTGGACTGTGTCCTTTTGCTATAACGAAATACCAAAGACTAGGTAATTTTATGAAGAATAAAAGTTTACTCAGCTCATCTTTCTGGAGCTTGGAGGTCTAAAGTTGAGGGGCTGCATCTGATGAGGGCCTTCTGACTGGTGAAGATTTTCTGCAGACTCCTGGGATGACAAAAGGCATCTTATGGTGAGAGGAATATAACCAAGAGAGAGAACTAAACTGGCTTTTGTAACAGATAAGATAACCTATTAATCTAGAATAAGAACACAGGTATCCTAACTTAATTCCTCCTTAAAGATCTCTTGGTGGAGATTCAAATCATAGCACTATTAATAACTAGGATGCCTTTGTACCCAATAAGAAAAGATAGGAAACCAAATAGGTAAGAACAGAAAGTTCCCAGAGGAAAACTGAGTGACTAGTGAGTATATGATAAGTTGTTCAAGTGAAATAGTAATTAGATAAATGCAAGAGAGGAAACACTTTGTACTCATCAGATTTGCAAATACTGCAAAGTCAGATAATACCAAATGTTCATCAGGATGGAGGCAAATGAGAGCCTCATGAGCTCTGGTGGGTATATGGACTAGCAATGTGTTCTGAAGAAGAATGTGGCAGAACTTTGTGAAATTAAAAGACTTTCTGGGCATACACTGTAATGAGACATATGTGAAGATATGCCACTGCAGAGAAAGAGAGAGAGAGTCAGAGGAAACCTAAGTGCTTGCTGGTGAGGGAATAGAAGAATCAATTATGATGGATGCACACTGTGGAATACTATGAAGCAACTAGAAGCAATGAGCCTTCTAAGAAAAGATCTCAAAAATCTCATGATGAATTTTAACAGCTCCAAAAATAATTAAAGAAATAAATTGCCAGCACAACACTACTTATGCAAATTAAAAACAAAACACTCTTAAAATGTGTATACACATCCAAAGATATTGGGTAAACTCAAGTGACTACCTGTAGAAGGGGAAATGAAGAGATACATTAGAATTTACAGAGGCCTGGGTTGGATGGGTGATGATGATAGGTCTTGAACTGGTGAGATGATTAGCTTAGAAACTGGTACCTAACCTTCCACCGCCCTCACACACCAAAACCCTTAATAAAAGGGAGAAGGTATGAGTCATGCAGGCAGGAGGATAGTCAGACTGGCTAAACGCAGGGAAAAGCATAAAAAAGTCCCTGAAGTTTTAGTTAACTCTCATTAAGCTGAGATGGTTTGGAAACTTCAGAACAAAACACACAGACCACTATCCTATGACACCTTTGGTTTTTGCAGAGTGTGAGAAGCTTTGTGGGGTTTTGGGGTGAGCTTTCCTTTTATTGAGAAACACATGAAGTGGTTTGAAAAGCTACGCATGGTTTGCCACACTGCCCTATATTATAATTAAACCACTGGTTTAGAGAACTGTTTGTCCTATTTCATGTGCTTTGTGAAAAAAAAAAAAAAAAGGTGTTTGTTTTCTGCTGTGGCTCCATCTTTCCGACAAGTGATAGAGAAGGGGGAGGTCTCCGAGTATTTCCTGCAGGACACTCACGCCATCATTGTGTGCACTGTCAGTGAAAAAGCGTGTCCCTGTCATGACTATTTGACTCTGGTTACAAGTGTTGGCAGGAGATTATCAAAGAGACAAGTGGAATTTAGGATCTGTGGTCCTTTGAGATCCAAAACTATAAAGCAGCTGCAGAAATGAGTCAGCCTCTGAAGTTGGGCCATGACAGTGGCAAGTCGAAGAGCTTGGCTTCCTTAGTCAAGAGGCACACAGGACACTCAAGTGCACCCTTCCTTCCCTCCGTGTCTCCACAGCAGGAACTGTGTTTTTTCCATAGGAGGGGAGGGGAGGGGGGATAGTAGGGGACAGGAAAGGCAGCAGAATACAACAGTCACTAATATGGCATTATGTAAAAATGTGAATGTGTAACTGATGTGATTCTGCAATTTGTATTTGGGGTAAAAATGGGAGTTCATAACTCACTTGAATCAAATGTATGAAAGATGATATGTCATGAGCTTTGTAATGTTTTGAACAACCAATAAAAAAAAAAAAGAAGAGGTTCCTAAGTGGATTTTGTTGATTAACTGCCGAACACACATTCACACGCACACACAGTCCACGAAGCTGAATATCAAATCCACAAAGACTAGAACAATTTTGGAGTTAAAAAGAATTGTTGGGAAGAGTTAGTTAAATATTTCCTTGGGTACTAACACTAGACAAGCACTTTGACACTCACTACTGTCAAGTGATGGATGACAGTGTGAAACCCCAAGGAACTAATTTTAAAGAACCCGATTAAGTTGTAATCGGTCACCAAAAGAAAAAGCAACCTTGTGAGTGGCCAAAGAAAATCCAGAGGGCTGGGGATGTGGCTCAAGCAGTAACGCGCTCGCCTGGCATGCGTGCGGCCCGGGTTCGATCCTCAGCACCACATACCAACAAAGATGTTGTGTCCACCGAAAACTAAAAAATATATATTAAAAAAAATTTCTCTTTCTCTCTCTCTCTTAAAAAAGGAAAATTCAGAGTTGTCTGTAAATATAGAATGAGGTGATTTAAAATATAATGGTAAGAATTAATGGTAAGTAAAATGTACCCATTTAACCAACAAGAAGTTTGACTTAACACCTGTGTTTTAAAATGATCATCTGACTCCATCTGCACCTCTACCTATGACATTATTTCTCTGCTCTCCCTTATAGTAACAATTCCAAAGAATTGTCTATACTCATTTCCCATTCTTCCTTGAAAGCACTCAGATCAAACTTTTGTTCTGGGCACGGGGCGGAACTGCTCTTAGCCAGATCATTAATGTTCCCTGTCGCCAGGTTACATACCCAAGTCCTCTTTGGAACTGACTTCTTAGCAGCATGTTTGCTGCTCTTCTTAAAACTGCTTTTAACTCTCTTTTAAATGTCTACTTTGAAATACTTTTAGACTCACACAGAACTTACAAAAAATAGATCAGAGTGTTCCTGTGCAACGTCCACCAGCTTCCTCTAATAATAGCATCTTTCATAACCATGGTGCACTTTTAAACTTTTAAAACCTGCTCCAATCTTCTTAAAACTCTTTCCTCCCTTAGCTTCTCCAGTACCACTCTCCTTGTTTTCTTCCTCTCCTATCTCTCATGCAGAACTCTCCTCCTCTTCCCTGTGTCTTAATGTTGGCATATCTCAGGGCGCGATCCCTGGACTTCTTTTTTATCTAAATTCACATCTCACATGACCTCATCTAGCCCCATAGCTTTAGACAGTGTGCTTATGAAGAAATTCTGCTTATCTCCAGCCTTGAACCTTCCATTGAACTCGTGGCCTGTTTATCAAGCTGCCTACCCAAACTCTCCACCTCCATACCTAGTAGGTATCTTACTATAATGTCACAATCGGACTCAGTCAAGCCCTGTGGTCCAACCCCTTCTTCCATCTTCCTTTTATCAGTAAATGGCTCCATGATTCAACCACACACTTAGGCTGAAAACTGAAATAGAATTGGGCTATTTTCTTTCTCACATCTAATAACCTTCAATCTAATAGAATGTCCTGTTGATTTGAACCTTCAAAATATAACCTATATCTCTAGACTAAATCATCTTCATCTCTTCCCCAGATTATTGCAATAACTTCTTGCCTGTCCCTGGGTCCCACCCAGGCCTTCTAAAGCCTATTCTCCACATAATCATGATAAATTCTTTTAAAGTGAAATGTATGTCATATCACTCTTCTACTTGGAACCTCTCAGTGCTTTCCCATAGATTTCTGTCCATTATCTCCATAGAATAAAACCGCTGGCTCTTGTCATGATCCATAAGATCTAGTGTGATCTATACCATCTCTACCTCTCCAACTGCATTTTCTTCCTCGGTTTTGACAGCCTGAATACCTACTGTGTTCCCATGTGTAGACATTTGTACTTAGGGATCCCTCTGCCGGTAACACGTTTTCTCAACTATTCCCATTTATAATTCTACTTATTCCCTCAGAGAAACCATCTCTCACTACCTTGTCTGAGGCAATACCCTCTCTCCCATGGTTCTATCCCTAACCAGGCTTGTTCTCGATAAGGAACTGATTTTGGATGGATGGATGAATGGATGGATGATTTGTTAGTTGCTTGTTTTCCTATTTGTGTATCTCTCACACTAGACCCTACACTCTATGAGAATCATGACTTTGTCTCATTTTGGCTCACTGATAATCTTCTGTAAGACATATAGTAGATATTCAATATATACTTGTTGAACAAATAAATGAATATAGGAGCAGTTAAGGACTATATACAGAAATGCTCTCAGAGAATTTAAAATACATAGTTGGGTAATGATAACATTTAAAATCCAGCTTAAAAATATAAAACTTTAACAAAGACTAGCTGAAATTTCTGTCACTTATGATGAAATTGCATATGTATTGGGAAGCATCAGTCTTACTGCACAGCAAGACCAATAGCTATAAATAGCCTGAATTATCCATGGGCAATTATAAACGCATCAATATTGAATATTTCAAATGTAAGACCATTTTCATTAGTTTACCTCAAACAATTTACAGATAAATTGAAATGATATCTGAGGTCTACTAATTCCTCATTATGTGAACTAAAGACATGTGGCACATGGTTTAATCTCTGTCTGTAAAGCCTCCCTTTTGGGTCACTCCTCCAACCATAAATAAACTCACTTGAGCAATAAATGCGTGAGGGTTTTAAATTATATTTTTGGTTAGCTTAATGATGCTATAAATATTTTCTTCTTTTATTGAATTGCAAGGATAGACTACAAATGGAATCTATTATTTGTATTTCACATTCTCCTTGAGGCAGTGTTCAATCTTTAATCCTCAAAGATAAAAACCAATGACAGATATATCCCAAACTAAAATATTATAATAATGAACATGTAGATGTTTTCATTTTCACTTTATAAATTGTTATGTTATGTTACAACCTCTGAGAAATTAACTACATTATGATGGCATCTGGGGGCTAATACCTGAGCTTATATGGCTCTTCTTCTTAGGGGTGTTCTTTTAAAAGAAAGAAACTCCTGAGACATGAGTTTTACTTTTAGCCCCTTGAGAAGGTTGGTAGAGTTCTTCCAAAGGACCAAGTGGGAAGAGGTCAAAATTCAGAGCTGGGATTCTCTATGTCCTGATGCCTTCTCAAACTCTGTCTCCCACCTCAACTTCTTCTTCCTTGGGTCTGAGCTAGTTCTGTTTGCTCCTTCATTTGACCTCACTTCAAGTAATGCACATCTCTTCCTTTTCATTCCAATCAGTTTAAGAGAGTCCCTTTTTTTAAAAAAAATTAAATTAAATTACTGCAACAAAGTCCAGAATCTACAGAAGAAACATATACTAAGAAACTAAGAGTAAAACAAAAACAGATTCAGACAATGGTGGTTTTGCCTAGTGATTACTCTCCTGGAGATTTCCAGAAACAACACTGAGTGGCCCATCAACAAATCATGGAAGACTTTCCTGAGACCCTGGGTATTAACCAGACCCCCATTCAGATCTGCATCTGGAGCCTCACTGTAAATCAGTGCCAGATAGCCCTTCCCAGGGGAGTCTTCAGGCTCTTGGTTCAAGGTATTGAAGGCAATGAAAAAAATAAGGCTCAAGGTAGAGTCACCAGGTGTAAGCACAGCAAGGTCTTCGGCTGTGGTTGGATAGGAGTATCAACATTTCTCTTCTCCCCCAGGCAATCATCTAAAAATGGTAAGAAAATGGGGAAGGCCAAGCCCTATGGCAATTTCATTTTAACCAAAATTGGGAAACAGATGTAATCTAGGAGGAATGAAAAAATGCAAAGAATGATGGGATGACCGAGCAGAGCCTCTCAGAAACATCCAATGTGGATTGCAAAAGAATAAGCTCTGGTGTTCTATTGCACAGTAGGGTGATTATAGTTATTAATAATGTGCTGTATATTTTAAAATAGCTAAAAATGAGGACGTTTAAAGTTCTCTGCACAAAGTAATGACAAATGTTTGGCATGCTAGAAATGCTATTTGCTCTGATTTAATCATTATAAAATGTATATATGTACTAAAACATCACATTATGCCCCATAAATGTGTAAAATTATCATTTTTCAATTAAAAATAAAATAACACTTAAGAAGTGATCCAATATTTCTCTGAGCAATCACCTCTGTAAGGAGAATCACAAAACAAAAATGTAAAAATGTACACTGGTGAGACAATAGGAAATAATCCTTGAACTGGGAGGAAATCAGGAATGAAAATTCAGAAAAATTGCAGGTATAAAAGTAAAACCAGGAAGAGTGCAAAGTTAAATCAACCTTGTGGAAAATACAGTGATATACATATAGCATAGACATTGGAAAAGTCAGCACATTAAAATAAGAGATTTAGAAGGGCATCCAACCTACGCAAAATTAGAGTCCTCCAAGAAGGAAAACAATAGAACAAGAAGCTGAAGATATAAATGAAAAACTTTTTGGGTCATAAAAGCATATGTCAGGAATAACTGACCCAGAAGGATCTTATCATGACATATTGTGATGAAGTTATTGGACTTCAAATAAAGAGGAAATCTCTGCACAGCTAGGCAGAAAAAAACTCACAAGGAAGAAAAGTAGGGTGAGTTTAGGATTCTGTGCCAAAGACAGCAGATGCTCAAGGAAAGAAAATGTGGTCCTAAGGCCTGACATTCAGCAAGAATAAAGGGAGCAGACAAATAGCTTTCAGGAGGCAAGAGCTCACCTGTTTGGGAGAAACTAATAGGTTGACTTCTTTTTTCTTCAGCACTTAAAAGCTGTTGCTCTGCCATATTCTGACTTGTATTGTTTCTTACAAGAAAGTGGCTTGTCTTTTTCTCTGTGGCTCAGTGGTGCAGCGCTTACTTAGCATGTGAGGGGCACCGGGTTTGATCCTCAGCCCCACATAAAAATAAATACATAAAATAAAGGTGCTCTGTCCATCCACAACTAAAAAGAAAAAAAAAAGAAATTCAATTGTGATGTTTCTTGTAGCTGTATTTGTGTTTCTTGCGTGTGGGAATTCTTGGATCTGTGGGTTCATAACTTCATTAAAGCTTATAGTTTATTCCAATGCTTTTTCTACACTCTTCCTCATTTTTTCCTGAAATTCTAATTCTATATATATTTGGCTGATCCTCTGTTTCTTGTTCTTCTTCTTCTTTTTTTCTTTTTTAGAGCTTTTTTGAGTTTCATTTTGGATAATTTTTATTGTTTTGTCTTCAAGTTCACTTAACCTTTTCTTTCTGCGGTACCTACTCTGATAATAAACCCCATCTAGTACAATATTTCACTTCAGAATAATGTTTTCTCTACATTTTTTAGAATATTGATCTGAGTTTCCCTATGTTCTCAATCTTTCCTCTAGCTTCTTGAACAAAAAGAGTGCATTTATAATGGTTGTTTTAATGTCCTTGCTTACTAGTTTTATTATCTTTATCACGCCAGGGTTGGTTTCAATTGGTTTATTTTTCTCCTCATTATGGGTCATATTTTCCTGTTTCTTTATATGCTCGGTGATTATTGATTCTGTGTTATACATTGTTTTGGTAAGCTGAACTTTCTTTTTTATTCTTATAAATATTCTTAAGCTTTCTTCTGCTGCATAATTAAGTTGTCTAGAAGCAGTTTGGATATTTTGAAATCTTGTTTTTTAAGCTTTGTTATTCAGGGCCAGAGCAGCATTTATTTTAGGGCAATTTTTTTTTTCTCTAATACTAAGGCAATGGCTTTCTGAGAACTCTACCTGAGGTCCCTTGAGGTTTTCCACGCTAGGTAATGGGAACAGAGGCTACTCCTGGTCTTGTGTAAACTCCAAGGAATGTTCCCTCCAATCCTCCTGGGTGGTTCTTTCTCCGGCCTTGAATAGTTTCCTCCCTTGCATGTGATGATCATCATCCAGGTGAGGACTTAGAGGAACCCTCTCAGATCCCCAGTGAGCTCTCTCTTCATACACCACAGTAGCTACAGACAAAACTAATGGATCAGGCCATGGTAGTAGTGTCTCTCTGGGCTCCTGCCCTGGCTTCCCAGAAATGTTGACCTTCGCCTTCAGCCCCACAAGTCAGTGCTTCCTTGTCCCTGATTTCAACTTGAAATCAGTGGATTCTTTCAAATCAGTATCATCTCTATTTTAATTTCTGCAAGAAACTGATGCTTTTTTTTTTTTTCCTGGTTTCTTGATTAGTTTCCTTGGAATTTGGGGCTTACAAAACACATAAATTTTCTAAGAAATGCCAGAATGGAATTCCTGCTAGATTTCATAGTCTCTCTTGCAATTAAACTTGGTCACATGATCAAGTATATAATGGGAATAAATGGTACAATTTTATGTATAAAGATGAAGCCACTTTCTCTGTTTTTTTCTTTGTCCCTGTCTTGCAGGTATGAGGCTGGTGAGCCAGCAGAGATCATGCTGGTAAGAACAAATATTCAGGCCATGAGGTAGCCAGAGTCAGAGTACCTTCATGGCCTTGTGAAGTGGTTCCCCTGTAATCCTGGAATGCTCATTTCTGGACAGTTTTATAAGGAAGAGGAATTTATTTTAGCCACTGCATTTTGGAGTTTCTTTTTATTTATTTGTTTGTTTGTTTGGTCCTGGAGATTTAACCTCATGGTGCTTTATCACTGAGCCACATCCCCAGCCCTTTTTTGAGAGAGGTGGGTATTGGGGATTTAACTCAGGGACACTCAATCACTGAGTCACATCCCCATCCCTATTTTGAATTTTATTTACAGTCAGGGTCTCACTGAGTTGCTTAGCACCTCGCTGTTGCTGAGGCTGGCTTTGAACTTATGATCTTCCTGTCTCAGCCTCCCAAGCCGCTGGAATCCCTAGCCCTTTTTATGTTTTGAGACAAGGTCTTGCTAAGTTGCATAGGGCCTAGCTAAATTGGCGAGGCTGGCTTTCAACTTGTGATCCTCCTGCCTTGGCCTCCCGAGTCACTGGGATTACAGGTGTGTACCATCATACCTGGTTTGTTTTGGTATTTCTTTGATAGAGCAGCTTAGACTCTAGCTAATATAATAGGTGTACTAAGTCCATTTACATTTATTATTGTCATCTTAGTTTTGGTATATTATTTTATATTTTTATTTTTTATAATTAAATTTTTAACTATATAGCTTATTTGCTTTGCTTTATGTATGTATGTACAGTTTTCTAGGAAGCTTTATATATTTCTTTTTTTGCTCATTATAACAATTTTCCCTCTCACAATATTTTTTAAAAATTTTTTTAGTTATAGATGGACACAATACGTTTATTTTCTTTCTTTATTTTTATGTGGTGCTGAGGCTTGAATCCAGTGCCTTGAATGTGCAAGGCAAGCACTCCACTGCTGAGCCACAACCTCAGCCCCATCACGATATTTTTTTATAGTTGTATAATTTCTATTTTGTCAAAAACATTTACAGTCTATTTTGTCCTAATTACCTATGTTAAGTGTTTACTTTCTCCTCAATTGTCATAGTTTTTCTAATCTAGAATTCTAAACCCAGTAAAAAAATTTTAAAACCAAATGTGGAAAAGATCTTCTTCAGATCTTCAAAAGCAGAATTAACTACCAGCAGACATACTATAAGAAATCTTAAAAGAAAGCCATTCAGGCAAAGGGAAAATGATAAAAGATCAAAATCTAACTCTGCTCAAAAGAATTGTGAGTATTGGGATGGTAACCATGTAGCTAAATTTAAAAAAATTCATTCACTACTTAAATCTCTTTGAAAAATAATTTTTATAGCAAAACAATACCAATGTATTGCTCAGTTTATGAAATAGCACATTTCATGAACTGAGCAATAATGTTTTTGCATCTAAAAACAGAGGTTAAAATACATGAAGCAAAAACTGATAGGACTAAGAAACAAGACAAATAAGAAATGGACAAATCTATTACTACAGAGTGACAGAAAAATCAGTAACTCTATGGAAGACTCGATCAGTATTAGCAATCAAATGATCTGATTGACATTTGTAGAAACTCTGCCCAACAACAGCAGGATACACATCTTTTTTCCCCACTTAAATGCAAGCAGAGTACTTATTAAGATAGACCATCTACGGGGTCATAAAGCAAGTCTTACTAAATTGAAAATATTCCAGTTATACAAAGTATGTTCTCGGAACACTACTAAATTAGAAATCAATAAATGAAAGATGATATCTGAAATATTAGCAAATATTTAAAATTTAAATAATACATTCATGCAAGCATCCAACCTGTTACAAGTTAAATATAACAAAAATTTATAGCAACAAAGACAATTAGCTTGCACAGCTGACAGACATTAAAATGATTCAGAGATGTCTTCCAAATATTCTGTTTTATTTGAAATATATGTGTGTATATATTTATGATGAATTCATACATATATGTATAAATATGTTTTTGCCAAAATAGAAATATATAACTGCAAAAGAATTGTGAGAGAAAGGAAAAGGAAGAGAGAAAATCATTATAAATCATTAATCAGAAAAAAGAAAAATATAAATATACATAAATTTTTTTTTCTCAAGAATACCACTTTAAAGAATGATAGTTATTTTTATATAGAAATTTGGTTACTTTATTAGAAAATCAGGCTTACACCTATATAGCCATACATCACCAAAAAAAAAAAATCCTCAAAAATTATCAGAAAGGCCAAATGAATACTCTGGCAACAGGCTTGACACTAGAGCTGATAATATTTTTGCAAATAAACTGCTATGCTTATAACAATTAACTGGGAAGGAAAATAAATTGTTCCATTATATTTTGCTTTTGTTAAGTGTTCAAGCATTCAACAAAGGCTGATCAAGCACTCAGTGTATGCAAGTAACTGACACAGCAGGTTGCAAAACCCAAGTCCTTGCCCTCATGGAAGTTACATTCTGGTGGGGAGAGCTAGAGGGATATACCAACAGACATCAGCATTATGTCAGGTAAGAAATGACATTAAAAAGAAAAGAAAAGAAAGCCGTCCAGGGAGCTAGAGCTATGGACAGAAAGATCAGATGGAGGAAGAATGACACAAGGACATATTTGATTAAAAAGAATTAAACTTAAGGTTAACTTTAGTTGCTTTCAAATAAAGTCATCCTTATTAGCAAACTTTCCAGACTTTTTCATATGGAAGCAAAAATGAGTAACAGTCCTCCAAAAGCAAAAGCTCAAGCATTTTTAATTGCAATTGCCAAAATAGAGTCCCTAGAAAACAGTCCAGTGAAGCTGAGAATTGGCTTCAAAACCAGCAAACGGCCCACACCTTGGTCTCTGAGGCTGCTCTTGTCATGAGGAAGCTCATAACAAAAAAGAAAATAACAAAACATGCCATTTCTCAAATAGTTGTCAAACATTACTAACATTGTTTGGAAGTCTCCTCAAATAAGCCCCTCTGAAATCAGTTCTGCAATCAAGTTTCCTTCTCTTGATCTGAAACTGTGAAAATAAGGTAGTGGAATGAGGATGAGCACTTTGCCTATCAGAGTATGGCACTATATCTTATTCAATACCATCAGTGCAGTTCACTCTACTGATTGAGCAGGATCTACACATCCATATCTCCAGGTAATCTTAATTAACCCAGTAAAGTGCTGCAGATTAGTACTGGAGAATTACTGACCTGGTCTACCATAGCCACCGGTAGGCTGAGGCTTAAAGCACTGGAAAGAGACCAGGTATATGCTGCACACATGGTTTAATGTAGCATTATTTGAAAGGAAAGTCACTTTGGAGTCAGATTTAATGGAAAGTTGACATAGCATATGTGGGGTTTTTACTTTTATAATTACTTGAAAAAAATTTACCAATGATGAAAAATCCTAATTATCTGTTATTGTTTCTTTTTACTTGATGCAGTATAGTTTTTCTCTCTCACTTGCCTTCAGCACTTTTGAAAAATTGCCATCTTGTCTTGTACTTATCAGTCCAGGCTATCAAATGCTGCATCTTGCAAATACTAGAAGGGAGGGGTGGCTAGGAGTATGTATGTGTGTGTACATGTTTAAACCTAGGGTTTTCATTTATAACAAACTGTACCACCACCATCTTCTGCACTTCCATCTCATGACTCCCACTCCCTCCCACTCATTCTAGGGTCTCTAGGTTAAAGATAAAGCCTGGTTGGGGCTGCCTAACTGAGCTTGAAGATATCCTCCCCAGGCCATTCACACCCCAGTGATTCCATAATGTCAAAGTCTAGGTCAGTGTGACAAGAACACCCCACAACCTTTTTTTCTGATGGATTGCACATGTACTGGCCAGTTTTCACCTGGTCGTCTGCAGCTATGTGAGATTTAGGTGGAATAGGTAACAATGAAAGAAAATTGACCCTAGTGGATTTAACCTTGGATATTAGATACTTCTCCTAATCCATTTTTCTTAATGAAAAGATGTGCTGAAACAATCATTTCTAAAAATTTTATTAAAAATTTGAGGCCCTTAAAATTAACCACAAATGATCAATAAATATCCTTCCTGGGAAAATTGAGCTTTCTGTTATCTTCGTGGAAGAAATCCAAAAGCCTTTATATCATGAGATAAATTGCAATATTCAGAAAGGTGAGAATCACTGGGCTAAGCCATAGAGTCCTCTAAATGGACTAGGTTAGATTTCTTTTCTGGATTCATTATCACTAAAATGTCACATTGTTCCCAACACAAGAATAAAAAGCCATAATTTGCCACTAGAGTTGATTACCATGGCTTTCCTCTGAGGTACTGGTGGGTCTAGACATGGGGCTGAGTTTGTATACCAAGGAGAAATATAGAATGTGTGCAACCAAAAAAGAGGCTCCATCCGTCACCAGGGCATTGTTGACCAGCTCAGTGCTGCATTCCTCTGCCCCATGCATTGCTTTATTTTAACTCTGGCAAGAATAACATATTTCATAAAGGGGACAAAATTGCAAGGAAGGACCAGCTTGGAATCTGGGAGTTTCCTGTACCACATGAATACACAATGCCAACATGCCACAGGTGTGTACCACAGTCAGACAAAGGAAAATGTGGCATTGCAGAGGGCGTGGGAGGAAAGAACCAAGGAGAGACCTAGTGGTTACGTGTAGGGGGAACAAACCCATTTTTTTTTTCCTTGAAAGATGACTCTGATTTATCTCAAGCCTAAGACCTGTTGTAGCTGTGAAATTTTTCACCGACAGTATCTTGCTGAAAATCATGGATGTGGACCACTGAAAAATAGAAGCTGGTCCTCTAATGTTCTTTAAACTTCTGGGCACCTTATCCTGAACGAATGAGTGGCAGATACGCCATCTGATTTTAACCACAGAAACCTCTGTCACAGTAACATAAAAGAGCAAGGAAAAAGGTTATGAAACCAAAGTGGCCTCATGACTTTCATGTGGGCAGGTTGCCTGGTGCCTATGAGTACCAACTTTATGATATGTTTTACCACCTGTGGCCCTGTCAGCGGCCACAGATCCTTACCTGTCCAGGTGGATTCACTTGCAGGTGGAAGATATTCAAGGTCCGGCTGAAAATATATATATCAAATTCATATATGCTGTCTGAACCCCACCCCCAAACCACCTCAAAATGAATACTTCAAGGAGAAGTTTGAATGACTGTATTTCACCCAGCCTAGTACATTCAATTTGAGGATACATCTTCGTGATTTTTTTTCCATGCATAATAGAACTCTTTGCCTGTAAGCATGAGCCCAGTAAGGCAATTGATTGGTAATGCCCCAGCATGGCTATCTGACGTCATCAGATGAAGCTACTATAGCACTTTATAGCTATTATAGCACACAAACAAAAAAAAATCATAAAGCAATTATTCAGTCACCTAAACTAGAAGGCAGAGAAAATTCAATGTGTTGACATCACAATTGAACCCAAAATCTATAATTGAAGTGAAGCTTATTAATATCACAGTTTTGACCATCTATTGTAGTAATATTTTTTCTGAGATAGTAAAATAAACTGATTTATTTTTATTCTATAGGTTTCTCATGGATATTTAGATAGAGTATGCTTATTGAAGACTCTACCTCTCTAAGCAGTATGAGCAAAGAAGCAAGGAAAGATGGTTAGAGCTCAAAGGCAGGGGAATCCTGGGCCCCCACTAGGAGGCATGACTTGGGTTACTTAGATGGAAATGGCTAGGTGAACCTGGATGCAGAGGCACCTCTCACTGCCTAAAGTTCTCCCTGCACTTCTATAATTAAACAGCCTTCTTTACATATGTACTGTCAGTATCTACTGCTTAGTATAAATGAAAACCTTTAAAAAAAAATCACATCTCCAGAGTTCCACATCGAAACACAAACTCTAAATAAGGTTTTTGGCCTAAGAATTTTGACTCTATTTATGAATAAAATTGGGCCAAATTACAGGAATTAAATTACTTTTAGTTATATATTTCACAATTCTTCTCTACTGCAAAGGATAAACTGTTTTTAAAAAAGGCCTTGCTAAAAGCAGTGTGGGATTTGGCAAGAGATCTATTTAGGTTCAAATCTTGGCTCCAAGAGTTATTATCTGTTTGACCAGGAGCAAGCTAATTACTCTTTCAAGCCTTGGTGTCTTCATTTATAGAATGAGGATAACAAGCTGCCTTACTAGGTCACTGTGAATATTAAGCAAAGCTTAATTCATATAAGCAAAGCTTAATTCATATAAGCAAAGCTCTCAGCCCTGTGTCTGGTATATAAAGACTCAACAAATGTCACTACCTTTTTTTTTTTTTTGCCAATTATATAAAGCAATTAGCTTTTCCTGAGTTTTTGCAAAGCTACTCTTGTTGGATGTGTATAAATTGTTGCCTTAGAAAAACCAATATGATCAAAGGTTTCCTAACCTCCAGGTTATCTGCTGGGACTCTTAATACTCTGGTTGATCTACTTGTTTCTCCCATGATCTCTCCTAGATTATAGCAGCCCTGGTTCACCCCCTATTCTGCTGATAACAACACCGAATTTTGTACTTCACAGAATGCTACTTCATCCTAAATGCTTGGAGCCAAGGTTTGAACCTAAAGATTTGAGTGATTTGCCTTAACTTTCAAGTAAAACTGAAAGTTTTTCTTTCTGTACTGGGGATTGAACCCACTGGTGCTTAACCACTGAGCCACATCCCCAACTCTTTTTTATGGTTTTATTTAGACTCAGGGTCTCGATAAATTGCTTAAAGGCTAGCTAAGATGCTGAGGCTGGCTTTGAACTTGATATCCTCTTGTCTCAGGCTTTCAAGTCTCTGGGATTACAGGTGTGTGCCTTCATGCCTGGCAAAACTGAAATTTCTTATTTTCTTCTCCTTTCAGCCTTGAAATAAATAGATATTGATGGATTCATCGTCCTGAAAAGATTAGTCCTAAACAATCATTCCAAAAACCTCAATTTTAAAAAATAATCATGTGGAGTGTTCCCCCAAACCCTGAAAACTGAAAATTTTATTTATAACTTCAAAAGATTAAGTACAGTATTGAGTTAAATACAACTTAAATATAAATTACAATTCTCGAAGTCTTACATTAAGTGCAACTCATGAAAAACTTTTCTGAGAATGTTTTAGAAAGTAAAGTACATAATATTAATTTTTCAAAAGGGTTGGTAAAAATTAAATATGACTATTCACATATTTTTATATGAGAAGCAATAAAAATGTAGCTTTTCTAGAAGTTAAAGTCTTTAAAGATTCATTTACATCTGATTTATTCCATGACTACTTCAGAGGTAAATTTTAACACTGATATGATATTGTACATCCTCTGTTACACTTTTCTAACACAATAACATTGAGTTTCTTGCCCAAATAGTTTGAAAATAAAGACAATTGGTAAAATTGTAATAAACCAAACATATATTGTCATAGAAAGATATGGTTATGTGACTTTTCATTATGGGTCCTTTTTTTCTGATTTAAAAGCAAGAAGGCACATGTATGTAAGGGGGAATACTTTCCCATAGAAAAGTAGTACAGGTCATCAAAATGAAAAGTTTATTTGTTGAGAGTCACAGTTGGAAAATTGGCTACTATTCACTTTTTGAGATCTTTGAAAAGTCCCTTTCTATCCCTTTTTTCCACAAAGGATCAAATGTAGACATCATGTGAATTGGGATATATACAATCATACCATATTTTTCCAGTTACTAAATATTAGCTGATTATTCATCACTGACTCCTGAAATGTACTGTGCTCATACACACACGAATATGAGTGTTTTTCTATGATTCAATTGATATTTTTTCCTATAACATACTTTAATTTGTTATTCAGTTCTTTTTAATCACTTAGAAGAACATAATATGTTGATTTTCTTAGTGATATCATTGTCTAACAATGTATCAAAACAAACAAAAAATATAGTGGAATTTGCTCCTACAAGTCATTCACGAAAAAAAAAAAACTGGGATTTTTAAAAATTTGTTCCAATCTGTTATACATGACAGTAGAAACTTAGATTTTTAAGTTGATTTAAACTATACTGGAAGGAGATATGATTATAGTAGAAACAACTTGAGGGAACATCTTAAGAACCAGGTTAAACTGTCACAGGCAGATGGGTGGCCCACCTCAGGAACCCTACACTTAATTGTGGTGTGGGAGCATAGTGTGGGCATAAAAAAAAAAAAATTCACCCAGTGTATGTGGCTTCAAGTATGATCTACACCCAACATCACTAGCTCAACCCAGTTTGGAGACCCTTGTGGATTTTCCACTCCACTGTCTGGGAATTAGTGTCCTGGGGCTCCCTTCTTCAATCTTGTCAGAGCATCCAGGGAAAATTTACCACCCTCACACAAAAGGACTATTGAGGGGACCATGAGTCAACTGGAAAACATACATGGCACTTTCTCAACTTGTTTCTTTCCGTTGCTGCAAAATAGAATGTCTTTTAATTTGGATTTCCACCCAACAAGAAAGAAGGGCAACACATTGACAAGCATTTACAAGTGGGCCTTCGGGCAGGGAGGAGTCCAGTTCATTAGGAACTAAATTTCTAGTAAACACCTCAATGGGAAGATCCACTTCATAAAAAATCAGGCCAAGTTATTTCACGCCTATATTATACCTAGATGAACTCTTGAGAATCTCAAAGCCATGAAAGGCCCATGGGGAGGTGGGAGATTTTCCTTGAGCGTATGAAGATGATTTCTCAATAGAAACTAATCCTCTACTGCTTGTCACATGTGACACGTGCTTGTATCTTGGTAAGTCGGTGTAGTGGATTCAAAGAACTATGTATAAACAATAGGGAAAAAAAATTGCCCCTGGCAGATTGCAAAGGGAAATTCTGTTTCCAGTTTATTCTTTAATTGTGCTCTGTGTAAATGACATGAAGGGATTCTGAAGCCCTTCTTTCTCTCCCCCCACCGCACCCCTCCCACCACCTAATGCTGTTTTCCAGTCTCTGAGCTGCCAATGTACCATGAGAAATCCACTCATTGACATGACAGAAAGAGCAGTTGTACAGCAGAAACGGTATGGTCTGTTGCAATAAATTACAGGTTTCCTTTTCATGTTCAGCACAAGAGGCGGCCCTCATGCAATTAACTGCAGCTGGTTAAAGAAAGAAAACAAGCATCTGCAGAGAGATCAGACTGGGAACCAACTCTTATTTTCTGGCATCTATCACTATATGAACAGAAAAAAGAGACCTGATTTTTGTTCCTGAACATAAGCCATTTTTAATACTTGTACTTCCCCTCTGATTCACCAAGACAGTGTACCATTTGGGGAAATAAATCGATAGTCATATTTTTGTCCCTTAAGTTCACTTGTCATGATAAAAAACAAAAACTGAGCATCTTCACTTGATTCTTGCAAAAAATTTTCTTCAGAGTAACTTAGTTAAAAGTGCCTGCTCATAATTACACAGCTGCCACTGTGTGCTGTACTCTGTCAGTTTATACTGATAAGCTAGAGTCCTTCTAGAAAGATGATATGATGTTTT
Source organism: Ictidomys tridecemlineatus (assembly GCF_052094955.1). NCBI lineage: Eukaryota > Metazoa > Chordata > Mammalia > Rodentia > Sciuridae > Ictidomys > Ictidomys tridecemlineatus. The sequence continues at coordinate 57,204,716 of NC_135484.1, read as the reverse complement.
TTTTAAATCTCCCTGCTATTGTTCAATGAAGATTTTCATGATCCAATTTCTAGCTTGTTTCCAAAAAAAAAAAAAAAAAAAGAAACATGTAGGAACTCTCAAGAACTATTCCAATTGAACTTGTATGGAGAACTGAGTCATAAATAGGGTAATAATACATTCATGTTACTTTATTACATAAAAGATATAAAAATATTTTAATGCATGTACCAAATGAATAGTTTGTGCTCCAAGAGACAACCTCCCCAAATACTGGCTATTATCAGATCAAAGAGGGCATAGATATAAGACTCCACAATTCATTAATGATCCACTCCTTTAGTCCATATAAGACTCTAGCTGTATTTACTCTACAAAGGAAGTCAGCCCTAGTAAGTCAGGAACTTCTTTCCCAGAATTATAATTTTAGGATAACATAATTTTGTAATCATTTCTATATTTGAAAACGCCTGTTTTCTTACCAGTCTTAGTCCAAGAAAGCCAATTTATAAATGAATTAGTGTAAATGTCAAGAAATTAAAGCAAAATCATAAGAGTAAAATAGTCCACATTCATCCTCTGGTGATTTCAGGGCCTCTGCAGAGTTATTAACAATTCATTTAGGCATATTCAAATATTATGAAAGTAAGGAGAGGTTTTGCCTTGGTGTATATGTTTTTTTCTTTTTTTTTTAAATACAGAAATAAAAATCATAATGAAAATCGTCTGTAATTACAGATTCCCAAAAAATTGGCAGTGTGGGTTTTGTTGTTGTTGTTTTACAGAAAAGTAGTAAAGCTACTGATGTTTATGGGGGAAAAAATAACTTGACAGTTTAGCTGAAGATCACAGGGCATTTGTTGAGATGTCTCCAGAGCATTTGTCTGAAGATTTATTTTTAAAGCTGTTCTTAAAAGTAAAAAGCCGCTTCCCCATTTCCCTCCCTTGTGTTGCAACCAACCTTACTGCACCATCAAAACAAAGAAAACGATTCCCATATTTTTGTTTCATTAGATTTAAGAGAGTCACATTCAGAGAGAACACCCTTTAAACAACCAAGCAGCAAATCAATATTACATGTTTGGAAGAAAGAAAAGGAACCAGAGTGTGTGCTCAGACAACAAATTTCTATAATTTCCAAACCTATAATTTACTTGAGAATGTGCGGTCCCCTTGAACTGGACTTCCAGGCTCCTTGTGTAATAAGCAACCTAAGTGTGAATGGAAACAGGTCGGGAGGAGGGGAATGATGAGATCTGAAAGCAAACATTTGCAAAATTATGAGAACAAGCAATGTCTTTTGAACTTTTTCAAATTAATTCTTTTTTCTCCTTTAGAGAGACAAATTTTGCTCTTAAAGAAGGAGTAGTCTGAAAGTCATCCCTACGCATTGCTGAAAATTACATTCCACTGGCATCTATTTACTAAAAAATCATCTTCCATTAAAAGCAAAATCACTATGGAGTGAAAACAAGAAAAATTAAAATGGAAACAATTTCAAAGACCTACTGGGAGTTGTCACTATTCAGCCTTGGAGGAAATAACCAGTTAGTTATCTCCGGAGACAGTTTAAATGGAGGAGGACAAAACATTAAAATATGTATTAATTCCTTAAAAACAGCATTAGTAAGATAAAGGATGTATCCTTTTCTTTATTTTGGAGTTTAAAGTTAATAAATATCCTATATTGGCCATTTTTAAAAAACATCATTTAGTCCAAGAAAGGTGACAAATGACGAGATTATTGAATAAATGTTGCCTGACAGTCACACAAATCCAAGGAAAAACTGCCTGCATGCACAATATCTTTACTTTACACCTGAAGGAAAAACACAAAAATGCTTGATGATATTATTTTAATAATTTCCAGAGTATTTTGAAAGTGTTTGAGGATAAGGCTGTAAAATTCAGAAGAAAAGTTTACCAAACCCTGAAGTTCAGAACCTCAAATCACCCCCCAAAAGACGGTGCCAACTGATGGCTTGATGATTATTTTCTTAAAAAAGAAGCTCTAAGGAGGAGAGGACAGAGAATTTTATAACTTACCAAACCCTACTACAGGACTCTTACTCAGGAGAATTACATTTGTTCTTGCAACAAAATGTATTGGGGACCTACTATTGCCAGGCACCTTGCTGGGGATCCAGTTGTAAACAAAGCAGATGAGCTTGCCTGTTCTCATGAAGTTTACAGTCTTAACTGAGCAGACAGAAAGTGAGCAACAAATGTGACATGTAAGTCACTCATAGCATGTTAGAGGACAATGAGGCTATGAAAAAGGGAAACCTAGAGCAGGATAAGGGAGATTAGGAGGTTGTGTGTTGAGAGTCTATAATGTTTAGCAACATCTCTGGTCTCTACCCACTAGATGCAGTAGTATCTACTCACCCAGTGAGAACAACCAAAAATGTCTCCAGACACTGTTAAAAGTCACCTGGAGGGGAAAACAAATCACAGCTGAGAACCAGTGGTCTGGTTGGAAGTGGGAACATGACTAGTAAGGTCAAGAAATGAAAGAAACTCAATGTGGCTAGGGTGGAATAAGAGGTGGGGAAGGGTTGAGCTGAGACTGAAGGAAGGGGAGAGAGGACTGATCTCACAGGGCTTTGTAGGCCATTGTCCTTCACTCTTCATAAAATGGGAAGCCATTAAAGTACCTAAAAGGAGCGTTCACTGAGATGGATACCTAGGCAAGGGTAGAAGCAGAGAGAGCCATTTGGAGAGCTATCACTGAAGCTCCAAGCAGGAGATGTTGGTGGCACCTACCCAGGTAGTGTGAGGTGATCAGATGTGGGAAATAGTTTTAGGGTAACAAATGGAACTTCCTATCATACAAAAGAAAGGCTTGAGAAAGAGGAGTTTAAAAACTCTAAGCAACTGGAAACACAGAAATGTCATTAACTGAGAAGAGGATGGCATTTGACGAGTCAGTTGGAAGGGCAGATAGGGAACTCGGGTTAAATCATTCCTTGGCAAATAGAGGACGAGAGACATACACTCTTGTGTGTGTCGTTATAATTTAAATCAAAGAAGTGGCACAGTTTTCACATTTGAGTGTAATGTTGGTTAAGAAGTGACAGCAAGAAACTTTATCTTAAAAGTGCTTCTCCTTGGCACTAAAGGACGAAGTGATTTTTTATGATGAGTATTTTTCCTAATACAAAAACCTGAATGTACACGTGGGATAAGTGCCCATCTTGTGAACACAAACATTTCATCATTTGGGTCCACCTCAAGGGATGTCTCAGTAATGCTACAAATTATTTTCTTCCCAAAGGGAACCTATAATTACTCTAAATTCAAGTGTTGTTATTCCAAAATAAATGTCATCATCAATGAAGGTCCAGAGCAATGAAGGAACTATATTCCTTCAAGACTTTGTTCTTACTTCTCTTAGCAGTGACCGTGTTGTATTATTTGGTTGGGTTTGCCCTCACTGGACTCCAAGGTGTTCAAAAAACATGAGCTTCAGTTCATTGACCCCCATCTCATTTGCAATGCCTATCACATAAGAAACACTTGGTAAATATCAAATATATGGAAGAGTGAATTAAAGAATGATTACAAAGAAGACAAATGGTGTGGTAGACATTTAGAATATAGCATTAGGCACACAAACCAACCTCAGGAAGGCAGAAACCACGTCCTACTTCCCTTTCCTTCCCTCTCCCACGCCTCCTGCTTGGTGTGAGGGAAGATGGCGGACTTGGAAATTGATCAGACCCCAGATAGAATCCTAGCTCTCCCACTGACTAGTTACATGGATCTGAACAAATTACTACATGATAGATCAATGCTAGACACTTGGTAGGCAGACTAGTTCCTGCTTAGACCTCCAACAGAGCAACAGCTGGTGTCCAGAATTTTACAATCAGAAAACCTTTCAATCCTAAAGTAGTTTTAAAAATTCCCCTTGTGCATATATATTAATTTAGCATTAGTGACACAATCTGGGGTGGGGAGTAGTAGGACCTCTAACTGTCTTAATTTCGCCCTCTGACTGGCACTATTTATTTTGGTTGTTAGGACACAGTGAATAGATCTGTCCTTGCCTGCATGGAGCTTTCTGCCCAGTGGAGAAGGAAGACTCGAAACAAATAATTATAATGATATTTATTTGTGGTTGTGGTAAATACTGGGAAGGAAACAAATAACTGGAATCCAAAGAAATTTAGGGGGAGGCACAGAAGGAAGGAGACTTTCCTGTAGAAATCACAGTTCATCTGAAATTTGAGTCATCCATTGGCGTTGAGGGGTAGCATGCAAAGTGGGGGCAATGAAGAAGCTGGAGATTGAGGGAGTTAGGGAAGAGTGGGTGAAAAGAATGTTCCAAATATAAAGAACTTAAGGATCTGTAAGGATCTGGATTTAGGAATGTCTTTGTCATAATTCTTAGTTCATGTTTGATTGATGAATGAATGCACACTGGGAAGCCATGATTCAGTGACTAAATGGCACCTCGCACACATGGTCTCATATACCCGCTAAAATTTCAAAGTCAACTGCCTGGTAAGCTCCAAGTTCCCAAGGAACTCAGACCTCTGGTTTGCCAGTATTCGAATGTCTCTCTTCTAAACACTTCTGAGAGACTCTTTAAACCACAGGTGCTTGACCATTATTTGTGTGGTAAATAAGATTCCATCCACCATTCACCTGTGGTTGGCCTTGTCATCCACTTTTTCGAGTGGCTGTATGTGACTGGTGAGGCCACCGATTCATTGGGTGGTTATAGCTACTGTTATTCATTTGAAATTATGGCAAATCCTTGTAATACTGGTGTCTGCTTTTGCTTTGCTTTTAATGAAGCCTATAGATTAGAGGTCTTTTTTTCAAAGTTGTACTCTTTTCTCTTTAGCTCAGAGGAAATGAAATGAAAGGGGCACTTCCCTTTTATTTAAAGAATCATTAGAGATAAGTGGGTTCAACCAAATGAGGAAAATAAAACATGAAGACCTATTCCAGCAGTTGCCTCTTCATTCCCTGGTGCTTTCACGAGAACCCCTGTGGCTCATGTATTTATGTTAACTCTATCATAAAATGTGATCTTTATTGCAACTTGCCATATAAAGTTTCAGCTCTGGGGCAAGTCTACTTCCCTCCCAAACTACATTTGCAAGCTAGTCCCTTTTGAAAAACCCTTCAAATATTAAGGGGAGGCACAACTGGCAGTTTGCATTGTAGAATCACTGCAGTAACATTAAAGGGCGAAAAAAAAATATAGCAAGGAATTTTCCCAACTCATCATACATTTCTAACCTCACTTCTGTAATTGAAAAAACGAAATTGCCAAGATATTAGGATGTTTATGAATTGTTTAAATTCTTACCAGGTTCATACATTCTGTTCACATCACCAGAAAGACTTTCACGTCCCCATTATCATGGATAATCAACTAACTCTGAACAAAGAAAACAAAAGCTGTTGACTTTTCTACATTTCTCTCTACAATTTAAAAAATCTAGTTGAATCACCCAGACTGCAAGGGTGGGGTAATATGACGTACAGAATAAGCCAAACTAAATAGGAAATCTGGAAAATGCAACCACAGAGTATTGTTCATTCAATCCCTATTGATTGTGAACAACATTCATGCCACTCAGGAGAAATTCAGTATTTATGTATACGTATATGTATGTATACATATACATATATTAATAATTTCTCCTTTTAGAAACTTATGATCCAACTGAAGTGATGTAACATACAAAGATGCCACATAGCATTGTGACCATTTTCTCAGGTAAGGGTGAGTAGCCAGAAGAGGTGGGCATATCTCTGTGCCCTGACAGCGTCCCCATGTAAGGTGCACTAAAATGCTGTGCCCTGCAGCAGTGTCTCAACCGGTCCTTTGGGTGTAATTCCTCGCAGCTCTGGGAGCTTCCAGACTTGCTTGCCTTGCATGTTTCAACAGCTCTGGCCAAGAGGTGCTGCTGATAATGAGCAGATTCCAGCCGCCACCCCCACCCTCCAGTTACCTTAATGGAGGCAGCCCAGACTTAAAGGGCTGAAGGAGTAAATGAAAAGGCCCGGATCAGTCATCTAAAGATGTTTCATGTCCATGACTGTGCTCAGGAAGTAGAAGCATGAGTAGGCGTCCAAGATATTCAGAAATCCTCAGAGCGAACAGTGAGGTGTTGCGGCCTGATCCTCAGCTCTAACAACTCACTGCTTTCGAATTCTGGCGGTGATAACTCTGTATGTCCCTAAAACTCTACACAACAAATTTTTTATTGTCCAGCTTAGAAACTGTTCAGTCAAATTCTATTATGCAGCAACACTATCTTTACCCAGAGATAAAAATTACAAAGATAATGAAAATGAATGAAGAAAGCAGAGATGATTTTAAGAAACTGGTGGAGAACTGTACGTATTATATAGCATGTTTTTCAAACTATAAGTCAAGACCCTTTAGTGGAAGGTAAAATCAATTTAGTGCAAATGGTTGGAAAATGTAACAGAAGAGAATTGAAAAGAGACAAAGAGTCAAAAGGAAAGAATCTCAGGAAAGGGCATGGAAGATGAGAGGACGTGAGAAGAGGAGAGAGAAGGAGGATAAAATAAAAGAGGGTATCTCATAAGAATCTAAATGTTACCTTGTAAAACTTTTGTTTCAGTTGTATGTGTATTTATGGAATCATGGTGTCAGATATATTTCTTACTACGAATCATGGTTTAGAAAACAGCACCATATCATATCCTTGCTTCGAAAACCTCATCAAGCTAAATTCCTTGAAAACAACAACAAAAGACAACAACAAAAAAAACAACAAAAACAAAACAACAGCAAAAATACCACAACCAAGCTAGGTTAGTGTGACCTGCTCCAATGTCATATCCCGGCTCTTGGCTATGGCCATGGCTCCAGGATGCCATTTCCCCACAGAATGGAATAAGAAAGCACAAACAAGGAATCACGGAATCCCAACTAATGCTCCAAGCCCGATCATGCAGTAATACTCTGGAAATTTTTTTCTTTTATGTATATGCTCATTGAAGAGACTCCATACTAAATCTTGGCTTTGTAATACTATAATAATAACAATATAGAGCTTTTATTGTAAGCTTATGTGTGTTATCTCATTTAAATTTTTATATCAACCCTATAAGGCAGGTTCTCACATTATCCCCAAGTTCAGATGGTGAAAAAAATTTGTCCAAGATCTGTTTGTTAGTTGAACCAAAACTCAAATCCAAATCTGAGATAGTACTATTGTCATTTGTGGTGGTGTTTATGTAAAAAGGCTGTCCCATCTTCAAACCTTTTTCTTTTCTTTGCTTACTAGACCCAATCATTGTAAATGCAAACATTAATCAATATCTTCTTTATGTTCTTTTTTCAAATTCTTCTGCAAAATTTGCCGTTCAATTTCCAATAGACTAGACATCAACAGAGAACGCTAATATATTAGACGAATGGACTTTGCTAATATAATGCATGGTATCATCTATATGTACACCGAACTCATTTAAATGTAGCACTCCTAATACAATTGGGAAAATATAATTTGGTTTGATAATCAAAACAACAAGGTTTTTTAAATCTGTTATGTTATTGCTACTCTGCTTTAGTGTTTTCATGGATAATTAATAAATAATTGTCCCTTTAGATCTAAGACTAAAATCTGTGGCCCTCTATTTAAACTTCTCTTTATACTTTGACTTGTATGTCTTGTTCTTTATTTCTCCTACTTTTTCTCATTTAAAAAAATCCCTTCAACTTCTGATTTTGTTTTGTAGGTATTTGGAGATCTGGTTTACTTTAAAACAATGAAGCAGACAGAAGCCCCTTAGGGTAACTCATTGAGAACAGGGAGGTCCTGGTGACACAATTAAACTGGCAACAAATCAATAGAAACTGTAGAGAAGAGGATAGAAAACAATAATTAAAACATTCTGTCAAGAAATAGAAAAGTAATTAAAAGATTCAAGCTATTGTTTTGTCACACTAATTACATTTTAATTTTCAATAGATTGCTGAAGACCATTAAAAGAATGGCCTCATTTTGGTGTTCCGGTGCTCTTAGCTAGGTTGATAATACTATGATTGTGTCACAACTAAATGGCAAGAATTTTCACCAAGAGGGGATAGGGAAAGTGTGAAGTGTTTCCTGTTCATTATGGTGTTAATAAAACTCCTTATATGACTATTCGGATAGGGTCCATTACAAGTCCTGGTACATGTGCTTGAGATGATGTATGATAACGATGAGGAAGAGGAGCAAGAAGAAGATGATGGTAGCTACTCTTTTGACTACCAGCCACCAGGTACTTTGCTATGCATGTAGCATGCATTATCTGATTTAATTCTCAACAAATGTATTACTTAGGTAATGTATTATTACTTTGTCTTGTAGTTGAGTAGTCATTGAACAAACTAAAACGTTTTAAAGGTTTGCCCATCATTATGCAGCTAATGATTGAAGTAACTATCATTTGAACCTATTCCATTCTCTGAACCAGTGCGGTTCAACTGGAGCGTCCAAAACTCAAGGCAAGGTCAGCAGAAGAATCGCTAGTCATTGCTAAATCCATGTAAGTGATTGAAAGCATTCGTTTGTAAGGGCACTCTGATTTCAAAGATGTCGAAAATATAAGGGAAAAGAATGTATGATTTACAATTCTTTCTAAGAGCTTCACTGAAAAGGTTAAGGAGAAAAATGAGCCCTGGTTGGTAGGAAAAGTGTGGTCAAAACAAAGTTCAAAACTGAGGAAAACAGCATGCGTGTTTGCTGGCGAAATGATTTAATGGAAGGGAAAGACTGAATGATGTAAGAGAGAAAGAGGAGATTCTTTGAGTTGATATCGCAGAGTGGGTAGGAGGAATCAGGAGATCCAAGAACTTGATGACAGTAACTGGCTGGAGGCTGAATGGAGGAGGCAGGTGGTGAGTGTGTGAGTAGATATGGTGAGGCTGTCTTCGAAGCTTCTCTTCTGATTAAAAGATTTGAAAAGCTGAAGCCATCAGAAAGTTCACAGAAGTGTACATATTTATAAAACATTCACATACCTGGAAAACCATACCGAGGTGTTTTCAGTTAAAATGGCATGATGTCTGATATTGCTTTAAAATATTCCAGAAAAAAATTTTGAATGGACATCTCAGAATGAATTACTATAGTGATAACAACAATAGCTGGCATTTTTTGAGAACTCAGTATGAGCTGTTGTGTTCCATGCTTTACAACTGAGCCTGATACTAATTCTCTTGATTCTATTTGTGCTCTGTTCTCCTAGGAGGATCTCTGTCTTATAGCTGAGTAGTTGTAGGAAAGGTAGCCTTTCCTACCCTGTTTTCAAAATCTTCACTTCTAGACCATGAACTTAAAATACATATGGCTATGTATTGAACCACCAGCCAGTGTAAATGACTTATTGGAGATTCTTTTCTTGCTGATGCCCATTATGTAGGCTAAGACAGATGGTGCTGCTTCCTCTGGGAAAGGCTGGTACTGAAAGCATCCTAGTCCTTCATTCTTGGCCAACTGCTGAACTTTCAATTCTCCCACTTGCATATTTTACTTCATTTCTCTGATGTTATGGAAATACTGGTATGGGAGGGAGAGAATTCAGAGGTCCATTCCAGGGCATTTGTGTTGACAGAAACCACATCCAGATGGAAGCAACATGATGTACTTCAAATAGTAATGAAGGGGTGATTTTATCCTGGCAATTTCTTTTGTATCTTTGGTCCTGTGTCCCCTCACTGAGTCATCAGGTTGCCCTATATCCTCTGCCTCAAGAAGAGATGCCAGCCATATTGGACTAGGGCCTGCCGTAATGACTTACTCCAACTTGACTAACTTTGTAAAAATGCCATTTCCAAATACATTCACATTCGGAGGTACTGGGGATAGGACTTCAGCATATGAATTTTCTTTTTTGTTAAGGGGGGATAATACACAATTCAACCCCTAATAGCCTCAAATATGGGAATTGCCATGGAAGTACTCTATGGCTATGTACCACAATGATATCCAACTTCTCTGAAGAATTCTCCATCACTAGCACCTTGGAGCCAGCCATACAGGAGCTGAGGTAGCTTCCACAGAAAACTCACCTCAGTTTACCTACTTCCCCAGGTCATGGTATCTGTAACTCTCATCATCATCTGGTGAGAGCTTCCCTTCATCGAGTGGGACAACTGAACAGCCAATGGAAATAATGCTCATTAGCCCAACACTAGACAGTGCCTCATCTAACTTATCTATGTGAAGAATCCTCAGCAGATTCCCTGTTAGCAACATTATTATCCATGTTAGTTATCTGTTATTCTCCCCCTATATATAACATATATATGAAATATATAATATATAACACATACATATATGTGTTATATATAATATATATGTGAATTAGACATGTAACAAATATATATATGCATATATATATATATATATATATATATAAAATTTACTTTGCTAACAGAGTATTTATGTGGATGTAGTCATTGCATTGTAGTCCTGGTTATATGACAGAATGGTGGCAGTAAAAATGGAAGGTTCTTCTATTGCTACAGTGAAGAAACTACAAAGAATCATCAACAATAGGGAGGGATATAAAATCCATTCCTGGAATATATAATGTGAAAGATAGATATATTTATATATATAATATTTATAAGTATATATTTATTAATATAAATATATATATACTAATATTAATTATATATATCTTTGTGTAAGTGTTTTCTTGGTTCTGTGCCTAATTTTAATAATCGGGAGCTAAAGAAAAAGTTTGAGAGTCTATTTTCTAATTCCTAAACTGATTTTAAATTTCCAGTGTACTTACAAAGTCCAAGATACAAAGAGTGCCAAACACAAGGATGGAATTAACAAAAAATGCATGTTGGCTTTCTAATTTTATAGGGGGAAATCTCACTAATCATCACACATCATATAAAATAATAACTGCCCTGTAATAATAGGTAATAATATATAATGACAAGTAATATTCAGTGTTACGGTTTTCTTCGTGATTTCTAAGGTCATGGATGAAAAACTCAAAAGGAAGTTTTAGTGTAATTTGCTTCCTCTCTTCCAATAATAACATTAGACACACTTTGAACACAAATATGGCGAGCTCTACAAATTAAACGAAATTTTGCCTCTAGTTTGAAACAAGTTAATGCAAGTCTTAAGTGGCAGGAAGTAAGTGGGGTGAAGAAGGTATCTGAAATCAGCTGAATTTAAGAATCACTTTATTGCTGTGGTGATAGTATTGATTTATAAAGTTATACCTATAAGAAAAGTCCAGAAGCCTTACCAACTGTCCTCAGAGGTGTCAGCACTGCTGTGGCGGAAAGGATTCATAAAGTGCTGGGCATGCATAACTTCGATAGAAGAGAATATATAATCATTGCCTGGTATTAAAGTATCTGTGTTCACCATATTTCAACACATATAAAACAAAATAAGAGATGACCCAAGAGTGAAGTTTAAATTATTATGGAACTATAGTGGTTTCCAAATTAGAACAGATTAAAAGAACTAGAAATATTCGATCTGGCAGATAAAGCCAAAAAGGCAATATAATTGAAGTCTAAAACCATGAATAGTAGATGTCTTCATTCTGGGAACTGGAATTTAGACCTCCTCAGATTAGGTACTAGTCATATGCAAAGGAAAGTTATTTGTAGTGATAAAATGGTGCTGATCATCAGACTTATGCCAAAAACATTTCTGGTTTTCTAAATATAACCATTCCTTATTCTTATCTTTTTCCTTTGTATAATTTAAATGGTGTTTGAGTATAATCATCTTTTTCCAATGCTTTCCCATCTGTCTTACAAGCCTTTCCTACTCTAGTGTATTTCCCTCTCAATGGTTCATTAATTTCCTCTTTTTGTACAATTGCTTTCTGCAAAATTAAATTCTTCCTTATTCATCCTAGCTTCTGTCATCCTTTCCTGACAAACCTCTTGAAAGAAGAATATAGTTACACTTACCAACTTCATTTCTACATTAGACTTCAATCATTTCTTTTAGACTTCGATCCACTGCAGCTACGATCAGAATGTTCATACCTCTCCAAAAGTCGTATATTGAATCCCTAAGTGATGCTGTTAGAAAGTATGGAGATAGGGATGAGGAGATGATTAGGTCCTTCAAGAGGAGCCCTCATGATTGGGGGTAGTGACCTTATGAAAGAGGACCCAGAGGACTAGGAGCTGTGGCACACACCTGTAATCCCAGCAACTAAGGAGGCTAAGGCAGGACTATGGCAAATTTGCGGTCAGCCTCAGCAATTTACTGAAGCCCTATGCAACATAGTGAGACTGTGTTTCAAAATAAAAAATAAATAGATAAATAAAAAAGGATTGGAGGGCTGCGATTGTGGCTCAGCGGTAGAGCACTCCCCTAGCATGGGCGGGACCCACGTTCGATCCCCAGCACCACATAAAAATAAAGGCATTGTGTTGTGTCCATCTATACCTAAAAAACAAATATTTTTTTTAAAAAGGATTGGAGATGTAGCTCAGTGGTAAAGTGCCCATGGGTTCAAGCCTCATGTTTTAATCATCATTTTTCACTGCTATGACTGAAAGATTTGACCAGAACAACTGTAGAGGAGAAAAAAATTTGAGGGATCACAGTTTCAGAGGGCTTAGTCCATAGAAGGCCGGCTCCATTCCTTGAGGCTTAAAATGAGGCAGATCATCATGGCAGAAAAGTGTGGCAGAGGGAAGCAGCTCACATGATGATCAGGAAGGAGAGAGAGAGAGAGAGATCGATCTCCACTTGTCAGATACAAATATATACCTCATAGCCACATTCCAATTCCTACCTCCTCCAGCCACACTCTACCACTTCAGTTACTACTCTGTTAATCCCTATTGGGGATTAACTCACTGATAAGACCCTCAAAACCCAATCATTTCTCCTCTGAACCTTCTTTCATTGTCTCACATGTGAGCTTTTGGGGGACACCTCACATCCAAACCATAACACCCAGGTACAAAAAGAAAGAAAGAATGAAAGGAAGGAAGGAAGGAAGGAAGAAAGAAAGGAAGGAAGGAAGGAAGGAAGGAAGGAAGAAAGAAAGGAAGGAAGGAAGGAAGAAAGAAAGGAAGGAAGGAAGGAAGAAAGAAAGGAAGGAAGGAAGACCCAGAGAAACATTTGAACCTCCTACCATAATGAGGACACAGTGAGAAGATGCCATCTATAAACCATAAAGTGAGCCCTTACCAGACATTAAATCTACCAGTACCTTTAAATCCAGGATCCAGATATATGAGAAATAAATTTCTATTGCTTATAAACCTGAGAATAAAATACTCAGTTTGTGGCATTTTGTTATAGCAGTCAAATGACTAAGACAACTGCTAATTGGTTTCTTATTAAGCTCTTGAAATTACATATCAAAGTTATTAGAGACTTTCTTCTTAAAACTCAACACATGTAATGGCCTCTGAGATAAGATTTTTGCCTAAATTTTCAGTGACGTGCCTGACTGTTCTGATTGCTCCCTAATGCACACTCAGCCCTGTCCTCTCCTCCAGTTCTCCAATTCTCATAAATCTTCATATATATACTATTTACTCACCTCTACTGGTTCTACTCCTGCTTTTCTTCTATGGTTAGAATTATACAGTTTCAATTCTATCATGGCTCTTTTTATATTGCATTGCTCTTGTCCATTCACCCATCTGTGATGCTCAGTAGATTTGAACACCTGGGAGTCGACAGGAATCTGGTCTTCCTTCTCTCTTTGCAGTGCTTCTTCCTTCATCACCCAATGCATCCTCAGATTAAGTCAGGTTGTTAAGCTACATCTTAGGACATTTGGCCAAACACGGGAAGGAAGTAATGGGATGAGGTTTGTGGCTAGGTGGGAAGAGCATTCCAGGCAGAGGGGTCAGCCTGATGTGTTCACAGAATACCAAGGAGACCAGTGCACATGCACGATCAAGCCTGAGAGGTAATAGGGTACAGAAGCCTGATAAGATTGTATAAAGGCTTTGGGTCTTTCTCTAAGTAAATCGGGGCCACCGAGAAGTTTGAGATACAGAAGGTTGGAACCTGATGTGTGTGTGTGTGTGTGTGTGTGTGTGTGTGTGTGTGTGTGTGTGTGTGTTGGGGTGGGGGGTGCTAAATTGAGTATAGACTATAGGGAGAAAAGAATGACAGCACTGAGACCCTTTAGGAGGCCATTGCCATCCTCCAGCCGTGCCATGATGTTAAGTTGGCAGGTTCCAATTATGCTGTTCAAACAGGATTCACTAGATAGAAAGGAGTCAGGGATGTTGCAAAAGATGTTTGGCCAGGGAACTCTAAGGACGGTGTTTCCATGCTGCAATGGTCTGGGGGCAGGGGCAGGAAAACCGTGACTAGATTTGTTGTTAATTGAACACTGTGCAGCTGGGTGAGGCTTATTTCAATCAAACAAGACTGGGTTCAGGTTGTGACAAATTATCAGGCTATGAAGTGGTCCAGGCAAGGAGAATTCAAGTCTGCAGCTGAGCAAGGGTAACGAAGACACCGATGATAGAACAAAGTCAAAAATAATGAGAGAAAAAGAAAGTATATTTTGTATCTATAAATAAGTCACAAAAAAGAGTCATGTGGAAGGATTTAAGTTTAAAATTATAATGTTGAAAAATCAAAACAAGCCCTTGGCTCAGGAGAATTTGTACCTTGTCTGCTCAAGAATTTGTGAAACAGGTGGGTTTTTTGTAATAGTAGTTAAATGTAATACTGACTCAGAACCACTTTTGCTTATCTGGGCTTCATGTTTAGATAGTGCTGATTAGTTATTACAAATATTTGCTCTTTTTTAAAAAGACCTTCCAACATATATTTGCTGAAAAAATGTCTCCCAAAGCAGATAATAAAAGGAAAATTTAAATCAAAATGACATCAAGTCATTATCATCACCAAATACTCATTGTGAATCCATGATATTTCAAAAAAGTGAATTATGAACTCCAGGAAATATTATAAATGTGTTTAACTTCTACTTTTTAAAACAATTATATTATCCATATAGATAAGTGCAAAAATCATTTACTATACACCACAATGTATACACAGTGAACATATCTGTGTAGCCAGCTCAAGAAGTGCAAACTGACTAGCTAGAAACTCCCTGGAACTACCTTCAAGTCACTGCACTCCTGCAATCTTCTGGCCTTCATCACCACGGAAGAGTTTTGCCTATTTTCAAACTTTATATAAAGTAAATTTTTCACTCTTTATGTTATTAGTTTCATTCATATTATTTTATGTACTCTGTTTATTTTTATACATATTGGTACACGTAATTTTGATGTATAATATACATATCAATAAAATATTGATATATACATACATCAACTTTTCGAATATGCCACAATTCATTAATCCATTTTACTCTTGATGAACATCTGGGATGTTTCTAGTTTTTAGCAATTACGACTAGTACTGAGACAGACATTTTTTGTAAGATAGACAGATGAATATAAATCTATTAAATATACACTAAGCATATAACCTGGGTTATACATTATGTCTCTATTTAACTTTAGCAGATACTGCCAAGCAGTTCTCCAATATGATTGTTATGTACCTTTATTTTTGTTTCTGCTTAAATGTTCAGAAAATACTCTGTTCTCAAACTGATTTCGACCTTTTAAGGGAAAATTTGATCATACACCAAAAATTTGCCACTACAAGCTATCTATCAGAGTAAATTGTAAAAATTGCTGACTACTTAAGAAAACTATTTTAGAAAGTTCATACAAAACAGGAAACTCAGAAAGTTAAGAAATAAAGGCTATATGAGATAATTATAATGGCCATTGTTTTTTGAGCTGCTTCTATTGAATCAGCCTGTGAAGGAGAGCAGGAGTTCCTACAGAAAGAAAGGATTCTCTTGAGTGTCCTGTGTTTTCTTGAGCCAAATGACTAGCTCTGAATTGTGCCAAATGTCTTGCCATGCTGAAGAGTTGAGCAGGGTCAAGTTAGTGTAACTGGGTGAACTATGCTATGATCACAACATTTGGCAGATAATAGGTGCTCATATATTTATCAAACAAATATGTAAATCAATTGTTAATGAAAGTAAATGCTGGGAAAAATAATGAATTGGGAAATACATGACTAAAATTTATGCTGCTGACGTAGTGGCACATCATGAAACTATTCTTTGTTCCTCAGTTACATGTATGACCTGGAATCAGCTAGGTCACCCTGCCCTTTAAGATTTAAATACATTGACTCAAATCACTATTATCTATGAGCCAAGAAGCCCATATTTATCCCAAGGTTTATTCCTCCTGAGAATCTTGGAGGAATCTCGAATTTTGCTCATCACTGATGGTTTCATATTCCCAAATCCACTAGATCTGTTCACCTTGGGGATCATCTTGCCATACTCTGAACTCTCCTTTTCCTAAATCCTGTGGTCTTGCTCTGGACACCAACCTGATTTCTTTCAAAAGTCCCACCAATGCAGGAAGGTGCATTCAGCAAAATTTTCCTAAGTCTTGGAGTCCCAGAACCACAGACAATTTACAATGGACTAGTTGACAACCTTGTTTTTAAACATCTCTCAATACACTGATACTGGGAATCTCACGAGTTACCATTTCTCACTAGATGTTTTTCTCAGCATTCTAATTGCTCGGCTCTGCCTTTCTTGACTCTCTTCTTCTCTCCCCTTTCAAATGTCTGTTAATTTTACATGCAACGAATTTTAATTTTTCTGGATTGTCCTATTTTAAAGTCCTTTAACTGACCTCCCACCTTTCATTGTTACAATAGTCCATTACAATGGTAAATTTCTTAAAATGAAAATCTGATTATGTCATTCTTCTCCTCCTCCAAACCCTCCAATAGCATCCCTTCACACTTAGGTTGAAATCCAGCTCCTTGCCACAGCCTACAGCCCTTATGTGCCCGGCCCATTTGCCTTTCCGTCCTCATCTCCTCCCACCCTTCTTGCTCTCTCTGCTCTACCTGATCTGGTTGCTTGTTATTGCTTAAATATATTCCGTTCATTCCCTTCAGGGACTTTATGCTTCCTGTTTCTCTCTTTTCATCATTACTGTTCTCTCTCCCATTTTCCAGGGCCCACTCCAATGTCATCTCCTCCTTTAAGAGGCCATCACTGAATTATCTATATAAAATTGCTTTCCCCTCCCTCCAGTTTCTCCACAGTGACAATCACTATTGTAATCATGTTATTTATTTAAATATTTCCCTGTTTATTATCTGTGGGCCCTCACTAGAATCAAAGTGCCATGAGGTAGGGAATTTCCTATCTCAGTCAGGTGTATATCTCAGGGTCTAGACACATAGAAACAGAACCTGGCAAAGATGACCATTTCCCGTATGTTTGTTGAGTGAATAAATGTATAAATGAGTGAGAGAATCACTTAATTTTGATCTGTCCTAACGGATCAGAATTTCAACTTCGACATCCAAAGAATCAAATCAACTAGA
Organism: Ictidomys tridecemlineatus; assembly: GCF_052094955.1. Taxonomy (NCBI): domain Eukaryota; kingdom Metazoa; phylum Chordata; class Mammalia; order Rodentia; family Sciuridae; genus Ictidomys; species Ictidomys tridecemlineatus. The sequence goes on along the minus strand of NC_135484.1, from coordinate 57,187,317 downwards.
TTGGATTAAAATGATGCCATCTATTCCAAATGTAGATTGTTCCATTCCCTTAGAAGTAACCATGGTTAAATTAAATTATTGCTTTAAAAAATCTTTTCTTTTTATTCTCTTGCACATGAAAGGAAAAATATAAAAAACTCAGAGACAAAATAATGGATCAAACACATTAACATAAAAACTCAGAATAACTGACCAAAGAGAATGCCAAGTAATATATGTAATTTACCTAAACATGCATATCTTTAAACGTTGCCCTGTGTATATGCATCTTTTAAAAACAGGTATGTATTTCTAGTGATGTTATATAAATAGGTTTTGCTAAATCATTTTATTCTTAAGAAAACAAAAAGACATTTTTATGAAGTATATTTTAATCCATTTCATTAGCAAAAAAAAAAACCCCAAACTATTAAGAGTAAAACAATAAAACCCAGAAGTCAGCAACATAAATTTGTTGATTTTCAGTGAGAAAAAAAACACTGAAAAAAATGAACAACATTAATTACTTGAAGGGTGATGTCAATAGGTCTTATGTATGTGAAATGTCAGATATAAAGGAATTTTAAAAAAGACTTTAAAAAGATTGAAAATTGTCCAAATTTGATGAGAACTATAAACAAATCCAACAACTCAGTGAACTCTAAGATAAATAAATATAATTAACAACATACCAAGATATATAACAATAATAAATAGTGCAAACCAGGAACAAAAAAGAAAATTCTAAAAGAATTTGGGAGTTGGGGCAGGGAAAACATATTCCAGAGTTATAAAATCAAGAAATATAGCAGAATGCTTTAGAAAATATGCAACCCAGAAGACAGTGGAAAGACATCTTCCTGCATGGAAAAAAAAAAAGGAAAAATCTTCAATCTGTAACTTTGTATCCAGAAAAAATGTTCTTCAAAAAAGTAGAGAAAAGTAAACACAAATCCAGATCTTTTACAAAAGTCCTGAGAGAATGTTACTAGTAGAATTGTTCTACAAGAATGTAAAAGGACTGGGGATGTTGCTCAGTGGTATAGCACTTATCTAGATTGTGGGAGGCTTGGGTTCAGTCCCCAGTATCACTTAAAAAAAAAAAGTTAAAGACAAGCCAGACTAGTGGCATTTCTGTAGTTCCAGAAATTCAAGAGGCTGAGGCAGGAATATTGCAAATTGGAGGCCAGCCTTAACAAGTCAGTAAGACTCTCAGCAACTTGGGAGACTGTCTCAAAATTAAAAAAAAAAAAAAAAGCAGTAAATAGGACTGGGGATGTAGCTCTGTGGAAAAGCAGGGTTTTACTCTGGATTCAATACCTAGTATACATACATACATACATACATACTAAAGATAGTTTTTCAAACAAAAAGAAGTTATTCCATATTATTCCATATAGTGACTTGATTCAACACAAATGGCTGAAAGACTCTGGAAGTGAAAATGGTAAAAATATTAACAAATAGAAAATAATTTTTCTCAATTTGAAATTTTTTAGAAAAATAAAATCTAAACAAAATTTAAAAATTGTCAGGTTTATAGCATATGTAAAAGTAAAATGCATGATAACAACAACACAAAGGTAGGGAAATGGAAACCTTCTGTTGTAATTGTCATTCATTAGACATGAAGATAGACAATAACAAGTTTTCCATGAGTATTGTAAACCTCGGAGTAACTACTGAAACAGTAAAACAAAATAGTATAACAGAAAATACAACACAGTAGTCTCTCTGGGATTTCTCTTTTCATGGCTTCGGTTACTTCGTGGTCAGTTGCAGTTCAAATACATTAAGCAGAGAAATGAGCAAGTCGTGTTTTAAATTGCATATCTTTCTGAATTTCATGATGAAATCTCACATAATCATCCCCTTTCCTGGCTTATCCATACCGTACACACCACTTGCCCTTACTCACTTAGTCACTGTCTTGATTATAAAGTCAATTGTTGTGCATCAAAGAGCTTGTGTTCAAATAACCCATATTTTACTTAATAATGACCCAAAGGGAAAGAGTAGTGATGCTTGCAATTCAGATATGCCAAAGAGAAGCCCTAAAGTGCCCCTCTTAAGTGAAAAGGTGAAATTTTTAAAATTTGTTGTCTTTAGATCTACATGGCAGTATATTTTGACATATCATTGATACATGGAATATCACTTATTCTGATTAGGATCGTGTTCTTGTGGTTGTACATGATGTGGAGTTACAATGGTTGTGTATTCATATATGAACGTAGGAAATTTCTCCATGATTTATTCTACTGTCTTTCCTATTCTCATCTTCCCTCCCTTCTCTTCATTCCCTTTGTCTAGTCCAATGAACCTCTATATTTCCCACACCCTTATTGTGTGGAAGCATCTGCATATCAGAGAGAACATTCCACCTTTGTTTTTTTGAGGATTGGTTTATTTCACTTAGCATGATGGTCTCCAGTTCTTTCCATTTAACAGCAAATACCATAATTTCATTCTTCTTTATGGCTGAGTAATGTTCCATTGTGTATATATACCACATTTTCTTTATTCATTCATCTGTTGAAGGGCATAGGCTGATTCCATAGTTTAGCTATTGTGAATTGAATTTCTATAAACATTGATGTGGCTGTATATAGTATGCTGATTTTATAGTCTTTGAGGTATATATCAAGGAGTAGGATAACTGGGTAAAATGGTGGTTTTATTTCATTTATTTCCAAGGAATCTCCACATTGCTATCCAGAGTGGTTGCACCAATTTTCAGTCCCACCAGCAATGCATGAGTGTACAAAAAGATGGAATTTTATGCTGAGGTCTACAGTATAATAAAATATTTTGAGGGAGGAATATATTCACATAACTTTTATTACAGACATTGTTCTTTTTTATTATCAATTATTGCTGTAAATCTCTTACTGTGTCCAATTTATAAATTAAACTTTATAGTAGGTACGTATGTATAAGAAAAAATACAGGATGGATGGATAGATAGATAGATAGATAGATAGATAGATAGATAGATAGATAGATTGTTTTATTCAGGACTAGCTGCAGTTTCAGGTATCCATCAGGGGTCTCAGAACATATCCCCTGTGGATAATGGGGGACTTCTATTTTGAAGGGGAAAACGGCATTAAAAAAATAAACTAAATTAAGTCAAAAGAAATTAGATAAAAAGGGGAAAAAAGAGCAGATGGAACAAACAGATAAGACATAGCAGAAGGGGAGAAGTGAGGAAAGGAGGAACAGCAATGCTGAGTTACAGTTATGCAGGAACAAGAAGCTCTGAGTACTATTGCACAGTAGGGTGACTACAGATAACAGGTACTGTGCATTTCAGAAAGCTAGAGGAAAGAATCTGGAAAGTTTACAATATAAAGAATTGATAAATGTTTGAGGAAATATATAAGTTTAACCTTCAATATTACTCGATATATATGTCTTGAACTTGACATTGTACCCCATTATGCACAACTATTTGGTTTTTATGTATTGTTTATTTTTTAATTAAAGTACTCTAAACCCCAAAAGAAATAGAAATATGTTGAACTCAAATTCAACCATATTGACAATTACATTAAAATATAATTGCTAAACACCTCAATGAAAATGTAAGAATTAACCAGTTAGGTTTAAAAAAAAAAAAAGCAAGACACTACTGTATGCTATCATATGGAAAATGTGAATATTATGACACAGATAAGATGAAGGTTAATGGGTGTAAAAATACACTATGGAAATGCTAATCAAAAGGAAGCTAGAGTGGCTATATTAATGCCTACAAAGAAGATTTTGGAGCAAGCAATAATACTTGAGGTCACCAAGATAATTTTATAGAGAACAAGGAATCAATTCATCAAGAGGAAATAACTCTATTAAATGTATGAGCATCTGATCAAAGAGCTTCAATGTACAATATATATAAATATATCATCTTATATTTATCATCCATATATATATCCACATGTATATTAAATAATATTAATATACTTAGGAAGTAGATATGGCTACAAGTGTAATTGGAGAGCTAATAGCTCTCAAAAGTTGAGGAAACAAGGATATAGGAAATCTAAAAATGCAGCATACATGAAGAATATTACCACAATTTTTACATTTTTAACACTTTCTCATCAGTAAGAGCAGAATATATGTTTTTCTTTAGTGTACATAGACAGTTTATAAGATAGACCAAATTCTGACACAGAAAATCAGTCTCATATATTTAAATACTTTAAAATAATAAATAGTGTGTTCTCTGACCCCAATTAGAAAGCCATAACAGATAACTAAATGGAAAAATCTACAAACATTCTAAAATAAATAGACATACTTCAGAATAACCTATGGGTCAAAAAATAATTTACAGGGAAAGCTGGAAAATATTTTGACATGAAGAAAAACAAAAACACAAAATATCAAAAATTGTAGGGTACAACACAATGTTTACAGGTAAATTGATAAATGCTTGTAAATTGATTAATTGTTTATGTTAAAGAAGAACAAATATTTTCAATAGGTGCTCAGGTATCTACATTAAGAAACTAAAAAAGAAGAACTAATAAAAACTCCAAGTAAATAAAATAAAAGAAATAAGAAGAATCAGATTAGATATCACTAATACAGAAATGGTAAAATAATAGAGAAAAATCAGTAAAAATGATAGTTATTTCTTTGAAATTGTTAATAAAATTGATAGAAATCTAGCCCACATGTTGATAAACTGTACCCATGGACAAAATCCAACTTGTCATGTGATTTTGTATAGCATGTAGCAATAAATAGTGTTCTTTCCAACAAATGATGCTGGAAAAAAGGGGACATCTGTCTATACAAAACTAATTCCCTTTTAGAGAAAAGTTTGCCTACTCCTGATTTAGCCAAACAGATCCAGAAAAAAATAGATGCAAATAACCAATATCAGGAATGAGAGGGAGGATATAAATACAGATGCTACAAATATTAAAGAGATAGTGGGAACTTCATGCCCAGCTTTAGTAAGTAATTCTACTACATATTTAAGGAAGAAAGAATATTCTACATAAATTCTCAAAAATAGAAGAGGAATGGAATCCCAAATCACTTATAAAGCCAGTGTTACTAGTACTCAATAAAATATTACTGTAAGAAAAGAACACCACAGAATCTTAGGACAGTGTATCATGATCCAAGTATTATTTATCACAAGAACTTAAGGTTAGTTTAGTATTTAGACTCAGTGTAAATTCTACAAAATAACAAACTATAATAAATGATACATCATATATTGACATCTAGTTCAAGAAAGGCCTCCAAAAAGAGCATTTGGGAACATTTCACTCATTTTTGATAGAAACTTTTAATAATTTAAGAATAATTTTTCCTTTTCCAAATAGATAAGGGGCATTTTAAAAAATATGCAGTTAATAGTGTACAGATGCTAGACATACTGACTAGAGAGACTATAAATAGGCCCATAGGTACATCAATTGACTTTCAACAAGGTGCCAGGTAATGTAATCAGGAAAAGTAATCTTCTCAATAAGCAATGCTGAAAAAAAATTGAAATATACATTCGAAACTATGAACCCATCTTTCATTTCAAACCGTCCACAAAAATTATGAATATTTCCTAAATTACTATGTAAGCATGAAAAATATAAAAACCCTTGGGAGAAAATACTGGGGAAAATCATTGTCACCTTGGGTAAGACAAAGATTTCTTAAAAATTACATCAAAAGCATGAGCAATAAAAGAAATGAAATACAGATAAATTGGACTTCTTTAAATTAAATATGTCTGTCCTTAAAAATGTATTCTTAGAGCAAGGAAAGTCATAGTCTGGAAGAATGTATTTGCAGGTACATACTGAAATAGACTATCTGGAATGAAGAAAGAACTCATGCAACCCACTAGTGAGACAATCAGACTGATTTTTGAAATGGGCAAAAAATTTGAATATGTCCTTCATCAAATAAGATATATTATGGCAAAGGAGCGTATGAAAAGTTAGTAGGGCAGTGTAAGTTAAAATTACGATGAGATACATAACACACACACACACACACACACACACACACACCTATAAGAAAAATGAAAGTTTAAAAGATTGACAACACACAGGTGAAATGTACAACAGTGAGAACTCTCAGCATTTTACACAAAAAAATACCATCACTTTGGAAAATGGGTTAGTATAAAACACATACTGATTTTATGGCCCCCAAATTTGACTCTAGGTATTTTTATCCAAGATAAATAAACATGTGCATCCATAAGAGGACTTCTATTCAACTATTAAGGCCAGCAGAAACAAAAAACTATCTAGATCCCCATCAACTGGTTAATGGATCCATTTTAGCGGTACAATGAAATGAAGTACTAGTGCACACAAGAACATAAATGAATCCCAAAAGCATTTTGCTAAATGAAAGGGGTCAGGCCTAGAAGATTCCACGTTATATATTTCATTTACACAGCATCCAAGAAAAAGCACAACAGTGAAAAATCTTTATCAAGTGACAAAAACAGATCAGTGGTTTCCAAGAGCTGGAGCTGGGAAAGAGCCATAAGCCCAAAAGGTAGGAAGCATCTGGAGGGTGGGAACACCTGTGACCTGACAGCACAGTGTTTTACAGGAGCATACATTTGTCAAAACTTATCGAAGCATATACTTAAATAGATTAATTGTCTTGTATATACAGTAAACCTTATTTTTTTTAAAAAAGGAAGATAATTATTACTAATTGAGATATTTTAGTAAATAAAACTATGGAAATTCATGTGATTATTTCTTGATGAAATTTAGGAAATGACCTAAAGTTCTCTCTTTTGAGTTCCAAATGAAGCCACTTGTTTTGCATCTTATTAGAATAAATTATGGAGTTGAATTCATGTTCTGGGGAAGAGAAAACAGTTCATAAACCATTCATGTTATAAATGTCACTTCCTAGGAAATAAAATGAGCTCAGAGAGGTTAACTTTCACAGGAAACTCTAACTGCAAGCAGCAGAGGTTTCCACCCAGCCGAAGCTATCTTGATACCAGGTTCTGCTCTTTTTTCTTTGCCAGGCTGCCTTTCATCCAAAAAGAAGATATGGCACTAGTAACTAAATGTTCTTCACTTGAGATGTTAGGTTTGGAAAAAATATCTTAAGCATGAAAGCAAAGTAAGGATGTTAGAATCATACAGAACTGAATGAAATAAACTCACCCGTCATTAATGTACCCACACACAACCTTTAGAGGTGTAAATATCTATATCAGTTTCCTCTCTTGCAAAATTGCAACAACATAAATGCATTATTCCAAAGCTATTATGAAGATGAGAAGGTTCTAAATAGCTCAATGTAGCTACTTGAGTAAAGACTATTATTATACGTTTCTGTACTGTCTTAGAGAAGCAGCAGTGTCCTTTGTTAAAATAAATTTAGAGAATGTAGGGTTAAACAGGTTTCTTCCCCACAGGACTTGTTAGATCCTTCAAAACACAACTTTCATTTTTATCTCCATGAAGGGAAATACACATGGATTGTTTCTTACATCTTTTAAATCATTTTGCCATGCTACATGACTTACAAGAGTATCTTCTGAAAAAAAAATCATGCCCTAATTTTTGGCTCAATATTTTCTAGCTTCTTGAATGCTTAAGTGATTCGATATCATACCCAAGGACATGGTTTTCACAGCCAAATTCAGGGGTTCAAATTCCTGGTGCTTCATTTCTTATGTAGGTAACTTAGGCCCAGTATAATTCTCAGTTTCCTCATCCATAAAGTGAAGATAATGATCTAATATAAAAGGAATATTGTAAGAACAAAATGAGTTCTTAAATGTTAAGGGTTTAGTGTAGTGCTTAGCACATCATAAGCATTCAATAATTATTAGTTATCATTCAGTTTTGGTGTTTCTAGTTAGGAAGAAGGCTAGAGTTCAAAGTAGCCACAAGGAGAAATTGAACTGATTAGTGCTACTCAGAATAAGCAATGACTCTTCCCCAGAACACGTGGATACCTGCCTGCTAACCCCTTCCTACTCCCTGCATGCTCAGGGTATGCCTGGGCAGGAGACAACATCACAACTACCTCAGGCATTAAAAAAAATATCATGCCCTCAGGGCTACACATTACCTTCTGGACAAGACGTGACCTCTGAGCTCCCTGTGATAACATGATATTATTGGACAGCTAACTGGAAAGAGTTCAGAGGAGGGCAACCAACATATAAAAGGTTTGGAAACAAAACCCAATGAGAGTAGATGAATAAGCTGGGCATGTTCAGTCTAGAAAACAAACAGGGCAGTAGCATAGGTACACCATGTCGTGGAGAAGAAATCCATTATTCTCAGCAGTGAAAGAGGTTGCCAGAGAGGACATGGGTTTAGATGAACTCAAAAATAGTCTGGATAAAATGCATACACTGCACAAAGACATGTTAGACAATGTAGGAGGTACCCAGGATACTTACTACATTACTTTCAAGAGGAACATTTAGGACCAGAGCAATTGATCATATAGACTTCATGGAGGAAAACTAGGATAAGGAGGTCAACCAGGTGAGAATGGAAAAGATTGACTAGATACAGCAGGAAGGTTTCTTTGTTGTAAATAACACCTACTGTCCAACTTTTTGCAGAAGAAGTCTTTAATGGAAGGACCTGAGTTATTCAGACTCCAAGCTTGGAAGAAATAGTAATTAAAATAGGAGGAATTGCTGAACAATTTTTTCAAGTATCTATGAATTCAAGATTCAAAGTCCTAAAAGAAGAATGGGTCAGCTCCAGCCATGTATCCACCCCTTGCTGAGGGGAGGATAGAGAACTACACTGTTTACTGTAAACAGTCTGGTGTTATTATTATTACCAAAGGAAGCAAGAGTGGATACCAGGTAGAAAGACAAAAAAAAAATTTAAACAATGTTTACAACACTCTAGGAATTAAACACTTTGTGAATTAAAGTAATAGTTATCATTTACTGAGACCTTACTCAATGCAAAATATAAGAACAGTGAAGATCAGAGATTTTTTAAAGAACTTGTGTAAGGTCATAAAGCAAATAATTGGTGGAGAAGAGATTCAGAACCAGAACTTTCTGAATGAAAAGGTTAATTTCTTAATTAATATGCCATATTGCTTCCTGTTTATCCTTATCATAATCTCTATGACTGTCACTGCCCAGGCAACCATAGCTACACTCACCAACAAAGAAGATAGAAGTCAAAACAGAGTCATTATGATTCTCTTTCTTCCATGGCACTATGATCCAACACAAGACCGACAACTTATGTTCCTCGCTATGTGTGTATGACTCCCATACAGGTTCCATATCTGGAGGACCTAAATTCTCCTGAAATACACAGGTTAGTCCTTGAGGATCTTGGGGAAAAGGACAATTTGGAACACCCACTTCAGTATCAGGGCCTCCTTGTCTTCCTGAGAATCTTTAAGAGTAACTTGAAGTTTCACACCCCACTATTACACAGATGAATAGCTGAAAAAAAGGATCTATGTGAGGAAATCATTTCTTTTTATGTACACCTGCTGTTGTGCCAACCACTGTGGTGACTCTCTGTGGATAGGGACCATGCCCCACTTCTCCCTCTTTATAGCCACTGGGCACAATAGGCACTTCATTATGTGGATAAAAGCAAATAGATGAGGATATGGGTGATGATTTTTAGTTGACAGTTTCAGATCTAGGATAAACTCCTCATTTTCATGGTCTATAATCTTAAATATTCACATTATATGGAGCCAAATCAGAGGTCTGGGGAAAAGAAGTAGGAGGGGGAGGAAGGAAAAGAGAAGGTGAGGAGGAGGAGGAGGGAGAAAGAACATTTCCTATAGGAATCAAGGAACATTACAGTGTAATTGAACCTCAGCCTTGGGAGAATAGGGGAAAGGAAAGATCATCCAGTCCAGTTTACATAGATTTGGAATTAATCAGACCTGGGATCAAATATCCGCTCAGCTACTTACTAGCTGTTTGAGCTTTTCATGCTACCCTCTAAACTTTAGTTTCTTCATCAGTAAATATAAGGCCTAACAAATTTATAGAGAAGATTAAATAAAATTATGTATGCAGAGCCCTTAGCTGGGTCTTTCCACTTAGTAAATCTCAGCAAATGTTAGTCATTATTTCAATTCTTCGCTACATTTCTTTTTACCAAGACTATAATTGCCTACCTGGAGTTTGGGACTAGGTTGAGCTTGATTTTAAAGTTATTGAATAATATTAGAAGCTCTAGGCTAAAAGTTTTATATAAAATATCATTTCTTAAAAGACTTCACAGTGAATATAGTTTATATCCTCATTTTATACTAAAATATATTTATTGTTGCCTCTGAAAGTTTTTTCCTAATGTGTAATTTTTCACTTTTTTAATTTGAACTTTATTGCAATATCATTCAATAAATTTTTATTGATCATATCCTCTCTGTCAAGCACTGCACTACAAACTGGAAACACAAAGATCAGAAACAGAATCTTGCTTTTAAGTTACTTGGTGCCCAGAAAGAAAAATAGACTACACATAGCAGGAGGAAAATGTCTCAAGAATTCGAAGATATGCTCAAAAAAGTTATTCTATAACACACTTATGTAACTATTAATGAGATAAAAGGTATATATATATATATATATATATATATATATGTATTTATACATCTGTGTATAAATACAGTTGTGTGTCTGTGAGAGTGTGTGTTAGAAATTCTCGAAGAAAATAAAACTAATGGTCAAAAAGCTAAGATAAGAACCCATAGAAGAACTATGACCTGAATCCAGGGGAGATTTTGATCCTCAGATTTAAAAAGTTCATCAAGTATGAGTAGAAATTAGTGAAGTGACTTAACTTGGTCAATGTTTTAAATTTCAAAGGGAAAGCAAACTACAAGCCACATGTAGGGAAACAAATAAAACCAGTTTCCTAGAGAAGAAAAAATTTCCAGTTAGCATTCCCAACACAAAAGTTCCTGTGTTTTATAGGCATCCGAACTTTCCTAACATATAAAAACAACAGAAAGACCTATTCTTGGACATATGAGGATAAAGAAAGATGAAAAATCTTTTATCCTTTCTCATATTTTGAACTGAAAATATATGCCAGCTGACTAAGAAATAACAAGCTCAGAAATGGTTATTAAATATAATGCAAAAATCAAGAATAATCTTTGAGAAAAAGAGCATAAATAATGTAAAGGAGTAGTACAGCATAATAAAAATAAGAGCAGTAAATCAATTGAGCAGGCAGATGGGAAATCAAAGAATGCTAAATATCTTCTTTTTTTTTGAAGGGACATTAGTAGTTTTAAATAAAAGATGTAAAGTATTAATACATGATAAATGAGCATCTCAAATAATCAAAGAAAAAATGGATCACTCAATTATGGGTTAAGAATACCATCTAAATATGTGTAAAAATAGAGAGTAAAATTACCACAAAATACAAGGCCAACAGAAGGATCAAATACTGAAATGTAAAAAATAAAGTCATTACAGCAGAATAAAATATAAGTGACTAGTCAAAGAAGAGGAAAACTTTTTAATGTGTGATAGTAAAGACAAAAATAAAAATGAAAAGACTGATAAATATAACTACAAATTTTTTATGTACTTAAAAGAAACACTATACACAAAATTGAGATAAAATAAACTAAGGAAAATATTTGAACTATAAATAACAGAGATTAATAAAATTAATATATAGAAATTGTATAAGTCAATAATTAAATGACTAATATCTCAATTTTCTTTCCAAAAAAAGCATCCTGTAACAACCGACAAAAAGAACTACAGATGTGTAGTAAATATAAGGAAAAAAATCTAACCTGATATTACTTAACAAGCGAGATCAGTAAAATTCATTGACCTGTTCAAAAGAGCAGACAACAAGCGAGGAAATTTTAATGGTGCTTATTCAAAAAACTAAGAGCACAAAATATAAGCTGAATGTTTGTGGGGTTTTTTCTCATTATTTAAGATCAGGAGATTGCTTTATTATTTTATTCTAGTATTAACAGTTGCTTCTGTTCTTTGCTAGGCTCTCTTAACAAATCAAACCTATAATCACATTAGGTACCTTCAAATGTGATTCCATTGTAACTGAAAGTATGGACATTTAAAAGTCAATATAATTAAACAATTGGTCTGTGTGTAAAAGTCCCCCCCCCCCAACTTGACCAGTTTGGGAAAAATCAAATTGTACTCTATATGTGTACAGTCTTTCTTAAATATTTTTTTTTGATGTGGTAACGAGAACTAAAACTGTTTGCATGTTTTAATTTCCCTTTTCAGGAAGAAGAGAAAAATGTCCCTCCGCCCAGGTGTCTCTCCTCCCTCACACAACTCCAGTTTGGATGCCAAATTAACTCCTCCTTTGAAAGGATCCCAGGAGCTCAAGTCCAGGTTGTGTTCCCGGCCAACTGGAGGTTATAAGACTTTAGAACCATCAGGAATGAAATTGGGGGAAAAGAACAGCTTAATAGAATGCAGGTAGAATTCAAGTATAACAAACCTACGGGTCTGACAGGCCATTTCACAAGTGGGTTACTTTCTGAAAACGGATATATTGCTAAAAACAATTTCACAGTCTCAAGAGTGTGGAGAGGAAAGCAACCCAATACTAGAATTATAAATTAGGGAAATGAACACAATTGATGGGAAAGGAAGCCTTCTCCTTCAGTCAGCTCTCTTCATTTTATTTTTCTAATCCTAGCTCTGAATCATGTGTGTGTGTGTGCCCACTGTTTTGGTGGATTGTTTGGGTATTTATTATGATTGCTCTTGGGAAAGGGAAAAGAAAGTTGAAAATTCCCTAGTATGTAAGGGCAGGACATTAGGTCTGTTAAGTTCTGTGTTGCAAAAACTTTTTCAGTCTTTCTCCCCAGTGCCAACTGCCAACAATTAGTTAACTTTATTATACAGACTAGCAGGCGCACAGAGGGAGACTAATAAAAATATTTGTTTAGTTTATTATAGAGAAAATGCTTCAACTACTTTCCAAAAAGCCCTGTTATCACAGACCAGTGTCTATAAGGTCATATAAACAGTTCTACTAAAAAGAATGTTTTCTTTTAAAGGGATTGATTGTCATGAAACATGAAATATCTGGAAAAAAATCACAGAAACATCAGAGAAGAACATGAGTGTGAAGCTTGCAACATTATCCAGAAGAAATAATTAAAGGGATGTCAACAAATTTGTGCAAATAACGAGGTTGGTTTTAATAGAATCAAAGAAAATGTACATATCAACAATTTTATACTCACTTTTAAGTTTTTAATTTCCTAAAACTATCTAATAACTAGAAGAAGAAACAAGTTTAAGACCTTGGCTAATGTTATTAAACATTTCTTCAGAGTCTTCCAGAACATCTTTCCTATATGAAAGACATAGACGAAGAAAGATCTAAATATCTTCCCTCTAATGGCTATTAATAGGAATTTGAGAATGAAGAAAATTCTCACCTAAGTCATTTGCCAAATAACAGGGTTAGTTTTCTGGTTTCTTTTCAGCTGGGTCTTTTATTTGCTCTTTTCTGTCTTGAGCAGTGCTACTAACTGTTCAGGAATCACAGTTCACCTCCAAGAGTCATTTCAGTGATGGAAAAGGATCAACAGCGACAGAATCATCAATCCCAGGGTGATTTTCTCATCATCTCTCAGGGATATATTCCTCTACTCTGAGATGATAACCCAATCATAGTGAGCTTCATCTACCCATTGGCCTTCCTTAATGGTCACAATGCTTTTCACACAATAATTATTAATTTGACATATCTTGATCTTTAATGTACTAAGGTAATAGAGCAATAACAACAGAAAATAGAGCCCTTTGATTTCATTAAAGAAATCAAAGATAACATACTTGAAGATGTAAATTAGTTCACCTGTAGAAAGGGAGAATTTGTATTTTCCGTGGGATTTTTGGGGTACTTTTCTTGTGGGTTAGCCACTAGAGGGCATCGTGATGCTATACACTTAAAAAATACTTAGAGTATTGATTACTTTTGAGTTAATTGCTCTTAAAACACTGTTCTTCATGCCTATAAATCTTATTTAAATGGATAAATATGGAGATATTTTTAAAAGTCATTTGTATTCCATTTAATCTTCATTAAAAACGGGCAGCAAAGTTGGGACAGAGATGAAATTCTATATTAGCTGGTTCAGTAAATCAGACACCAAGAGAATTCATTTAAGAAAAGATTAGACAGACCCAACAGAAAATGCTTCAATATGGTTCTTGAAGGTACGTAAATGCCCTGGAAATTTATAACATGTTCCATCATTTTGTTTTCCTTCACAAGTGTTAAAAGCTAATCACCACTCTTAAGACAGCCAGATTTAAAGTTCAACTTGGATTTTTCAGAAAATGCAAAAAGGTAATTGCTATTTCTTCATCCCTGGGTCTTCTGCCAAAGGTTGATTTCTAACCAGCCAGTTTGAGAGATAATTGTGGAGAGCATTGTTTAAAATTGGAACTGGATTTACTTACTATCTTTCTTTCTTGACTTCTTCCATGTGGTTTCATGAAAACATTCGGCAAAAGATGATCAAGAGTTGTTGCTTTGTGTGATGTATGAACATCCTTGACTTAAACGTGGGCTATAACAAATTATTTGACCTAATATGTAATTTTTCAAGAAACCTGGCCTAATATTGGTTTAAGAGTTTATTTTTGCTTTGTTTTAATCAGTACATTTTATATTCTAGAATAGTTTCATATTCATAGCAAAATTGAGCAGAAATCACAGAGTTTCCATATATCCCCTGTCCTCACACAAGCACAATCTCCCTTACTATTGACATCCTCCACAAGAGTGGTATATTTGTTACAACCCATAAACCTGTACTGGTACATCATGGTCAACCAAAGTTCGTAATACATTAGGGTTTTGACAAATGTAGAATGGCATGTCCTGACATGTATCACCATTGTGGTATCATACACAAGAATTTCACTACTCTGAAAGTCCTTTATGTTCTACCCATTCATTCCTCCCTCCCCACTCATCTCTGGCAACTAGTGGTCATTTTATTGTCTCCATAGTTTGTCTTTCCCAGAATGTCATATAGTTGGAATCATACAGTAGACAGTGCTCAGACTGGCTTCTTTCACTTAGTAATATGCCTGTAAGTTTTCTCTATGTCTTTTCATGCTGTGATAGTTCATCTTTAATTCTAAATAGTATTCTATTGTCTAGATACATCATAGTTTATTTATCCATTTACCTGCTAAGGACATCGTAGTTGCTTCCAAATTTTGGCAGTTAAAAATGAGCTTCTGTAAATATCTGAGTGCAAATTTTTTTGTGTACATAAATTTTTAATTGATTCCCAAATCTTGTTTTGTTTTTAGCCTCTCTGAGCCCCTCCAGGGACAGGAAGAACGCATGCTCAGAGTAGCCAACATTTAGCCTTTTGGGTTCTGTTGACTCAGAGAGTCATAAGAAAGCCCAGAGAGAGCCGTGCGGTGTCAGGCTGGGAGGAATTTCTTTGCCTAATCCAACACTCATTCTGTACTTTAAGAAACTGAGGCACATACATGTGGATTTTTTTTTTTACTTTCTCCTTTTAAAAGTGAAGTCTCTCTGTGTTTTCTTTCTTTTGCTTTGAGATGTTTTTAAGATGCAGTCATACTCCTTATTGAGTGACAAGAAACTTTGAAGATCTCTTGTCAATTGGATTCAGTCTCTGATTTTACTATTAGCTTTTGGATATAAACCATGCAAATGAAAATATGCAACAAATAATTTCAAAAATGCAAACCTTGGAATGGGAATAGACAGGGAGAAGAAACACTGCTTTATCAGTCACAGTTGGGTTAAGAAAGTTGTCTTTTTGGTGGTTTTTACTCTGTACTGCTGTGGATGACTCTCATCTTACTGATTGCCCAACAGGCCAATAGCCTTCCTGCCCCCAGACAACCCTGCCAGCAGAGGACTGGCTTCCAGTTTGGAGAATCAGCTATAGTGGTGTAACTGGATACAAAAGAGACTTCTCCTGTTACCTTCCATTTAACTGAGGTCCCAAAGTTAAGAATCAAAGAGGACAATTACTTCTACCTTCTGAAGATATAAAACCATCTTTGCAGAGTTACCAAGGAAATAGGTGGCCTTTACCTTGACCTGTCAGAGGAAGATAAAGTGTGGATTTCTTTGAAGGGCATGTTGGAGGATAGAATGGTGTCCCACAAGTCCACATAAACAAGAAGACCTTTATAAGAACTTTTTATAGGGAGTTTGAGTCTTGCCACAAGAAGATATTGATATTTTACCCACTCACATCTCCTATTCTTGCCCTGACTCCTCTAAGCACATAACTAAAACATTGCCTGCTTTCTTAGAGTGTGGATGGAGACTCCAGGAATTAAATTAATATCTAATTCTTTTCTGGAAGAATGTAAAGAATAGAATATGTCTATGTCTGTGTCCCCAAAGTAGAGGGGCCGGGCTGGCATGGCAAGCCATTAGACAGAGGAAAAGCTGCTGTTCTCAGAAATAGAAATGTTGGATGCCTTTTGGGGAGAAGGGGAGTGGTTTCATCAAGAATCCACAAAAGTACCTGTGTGACTCAATAGAGTGTTGTAAAATCTTAGGAATCACCAAAGAAATGAACCTCCTGCAATAACACAGATAACGAAACAGAACTGACCCTAGGGGAGCTCGCACCAGTATGAGTTAGAAACTAATGCCACATCCACCACTACTTCTCCCTTACAGGAAAATGGCAGATGGGTGCAGAGCATTACTGCAGGGAAGCCTTGTGTTTCCTCCATGCTGCTTGTAAGAAACTGTAGCCTGAAACCTTGGGAAGATGACCTCAATCCTGCCTTCCAAATTTCCTGGTGAGTGATTCCAATGGACAGAAATACATTCACCTCTAGAAATCTACCTGCAAGAAAGCCTGAGAAATATAGTTTTCCTTTCTGACATTTTCTACTACAAGTAAGAGGAAGTTTAAGAACCCACCCAGAGTACCCAACACAGTGCCTTGTAGAAAGGACCTAGAATTGGGCTCCTACTACACAGAGGGCCTTGTTGCCAGATTACAATGGCACTGGCCAGGTAAGATATTTTTGTCTTTTTTATCTCACCCCATTTCCCTCCCACTTGTCTCTGCTCTGCAGGAGCCCTAATAGAAAAGGGCTGAGTCTAGTAGACAAACATGGGGGGAAAATAGTAAAGGCCATGTTTATTTCTTTCTCTGCAGGGTTTCTGAGACTGAGTCAGGCCTGAGTTGTGTGAAAGAGGGGGGGTAGAGCTTTGAATTGATATGAAATTAGAGTTTTGATACTAAACAAAGTCAGTCTTTTTAACTGCTGAAAAGAGAAAACTTATTATTGATAGCAGAAGTCAGAGGTGATATTTAGTATGTTGACCAACTAGGATAGCATAGGCTGTGGCCAATCAGAAAACCCATGAGCCATAAATAACAGGTATGACTCTAGCAGGCTGTTCAGGCTGGACATTGGCCAGGTCTGAAAGTCCCTGCACCTGGTGAGGGATCTTCCAAAGATATGGTTTAGAGGAAGGACAAGGATATCTACCAGAACAGGTGTGGAAAAAGACAATGGTGTTTTCGCTTGCACCATGCCATGTTCAGCTTCTTTGACCAACTGGTTACAATAGATTTTTCACTGGGATTAATTCCACTAAACACCTTATTGCTCTGTAAAGGCTGGAGTTTGACAGAGAGGTATTGAACTTTTCCTTCTTGATTGAAAGTTTAAGAGTTGAGTCTATATACCTTCTCTGGACACATCTGCCATGTGACTTATTCTCCTGTCAGTCCTTTCAAACAAACAACAGCCTCAAAAGGGAGCTTTTTGGAGTGTCTTTGTCCTATTATTGTCTTTTTTTTATGGACCGCTATAAATTAGAGAGGGATAGATGCTTATAAGAACAGAGTACGCAGACATCTGAGATTTCAATAAGCAAACTTTTCATGGCCCCAGGCACATGCTGCCAAAGGTAACAACTTATCCTATCCATTCTGTTGAAACTGACATTTCAATGTATTAATTTCTTCATAGAATACCACTAAAGACCATTAATTGTGAAAATTTTGTTATTTTTCTCTTTTTTTTTCTTTCTTTCTTGGTTATATATAATACACTTACTTTGTAAGTGATAGTCATATAGCAGTATATTAAAACACAATAAACTTAAAAGTTTGAAATGTGATTTTCTTTAGCATATGACCAAGTCCACTTGTCATTGAAGCCTTCAGTGAATTAAGAGACAGTATCTCAGCATAAATCTTTGGTTTGGGGATTCTTCCTGTGGTTATAGTAGTAGATCTCAATTGCTTTTATGTGCTCATGAATGATGGATGGGTCACCTTACGAAACTAGTATTTACTGTAAGGTCATTGGTCCAAACTGATTCTACTATCTAACTAAAAGGATGCTGCTCTGCTGTGGGGGTCCATGCACAGACAGTGTCAGGATGAACGATGTGAATTTGCTGCTGTTTTCTAATCATTGTTATAGGAGGGTAAGAAGGAAAAGGAGCAGCACTCATTTATTAAGGAGAGGTGAAAGCACCTGGTTTTGATGCAGGTTTCAAATGAATATCCCCAAATCAGCTTTTAGAAAGCTTTAAAGATAAATCTATTTAGCTTTGTCTTCCCTCTGAATACAGCCTTACCCTTACCAAAACAACATTATAAAGTCAGGCTTATATTTTATGGCTCCTTCTATTTTGTTTTAAAATTGTTGTCTATTTTGAATCACAAAAGCAAAGACTCCGTTGCTTCTTTTGTCATTCTGCTGGCTTTCTTCCAAATTCTGACACTTTATTTTATTTTTTATTTTATTAAGCGGGATGACCATACCAGCAAGCGTTTTCCTATTAGGCAGACTATCCTGATGGAAACAAAAGGGGGAAAGTATCAATATTTGGGAAGAAAAATAAATTTAGAATCATAATTCATCTTCAAGTATATTCAAGTTCAATCATGATTTCTTTTTTCTTAAAGAAAACAATCTATTATTTTTATTTAGAATCAGCTTTGGTTTTCAGATTTAGACGGGACCTACGTATCAGGGAGCATTGAGCAAGTATCATGCTTGTGATCTCTCCAAACATCATGGTCTGTACTAAATCATGCATCATTATGTTCCATCACAGCTTTATTAGGCCTTACCCTTGTGTTGTGTTTATCATCAGAAGAGACAATCTTCCATTGTTCCATTTCCTGCTAAGTAGAAAGAAAAACTCAGGTGTGGAGAGCAGTAAAGAGATTTACCTCTCAGAAACAGTGAGGCTCTTGCCTGAGGAAAGATATTTGAAATGTACCATATAAAACTTCTTTTTCTGTGTCCAAATAGGCTTCATATGCCAGTGGAGAAGGAAGTAGAGCACTATTAAAATTAAAGACAGTTTTGCCTTTCAACACAACAGATTAGGAGCTGACTCATCCCGGACACCCTAGCCAGTGTTTCTCTCTCTCCCTCTCTTTCTGTCTCTCGGTCAGAAAACCTGGCTTTGAGATGGATTTTCCAGTATGAGTTACAAAACTGGCTTAGAACTACAACTGATCTTGACTTCCGTGGTTCCATAGAATGTATGGACTCAGGACATGAGAACCCTGAAGAGACGGAAAGAGCAGAAAGACCAAGTCATATTGGGATGACTCCAACAGATCAAGGCCATAATGTTATGCCAGTTAGATTTAAGACCTATGATGCCACCATGGGAAAGCTTCAGACTGAGTGTTGCCCAGATCCTGGAGTCTCCCGGGGCAATGCCCAGAAATGGGGCCTTTATTCCTTCGTGCGTGCCGTGTCGTTTGTGAAAGCTCTGCCCACAAAGCCATCAGATGGTAACAATTTTCAGTCACTTCCAACATGAGTTGGTTTTGAACTTTAATATGCAACCTAATTATGACTGCAAACACTTTGTTAAGCAAACAAACTTCAAACCCTTTTTGAAAAAAACAGTTCTTCTCTGGTCATTTCGTTTTGTACAAAGACTTTAAAAATAAAACTGTATAGGGAATTAGGGAATCCAGGGATAAAAAAAAAAAAACTGCACAAAATTAAATGGTTTTAATATAGTCACCACTTGAGTCCTGAGTATCTGAATGTTTTCTTTCAAATCAAAACCTAGAAAATAAAGCTTCCTATGTTCTCTATCCTCTTTAAGCATTCAACTTCTACAAATATTACAAATAATGTTCTTACTTTCCAATAACACAAAGAAAGACTTTTTAATTTGGCCCCAAATTTTCCTTTGCTTACTAACCTGCTTTTTTTTATTATTCTAATTTGTTATACATGACAACAGAATGCATTACAATTCACATTACACATATAGAGCACAATTTTTCATATCTCTGGTTGTATGCAAAATATATTCACACCTTTCGTGTCTTCATACATGTACTTAGGGTAATGATGTCCATCTCATTCCACCCTCATTTCTACTCCATGCTCCCTCCCTTTCCTCCCACACCTTTGCCCTATCTGGAGTTCATCTAATCTTCCCATGCTCCCCCTCCCAACCCCACTATGAATCAGCTTCCTTATATCAGAGAAGACATTGGGCATTTGGTTTTTGAGGATTAGACAACTTTACTTAGCATGATATTCTCCAACTCCATCCATTTACCTGCAGATGCCATGATTTTATTCTCTTTTATTGCTGAGTAATATTCCATTGTGTATGTATGCCACATTTTTTTTCTC
Source organism: Ictidomys tridecemlineatus (assembly GCF_052094955.1). NCBI lineage: Eukaryota > Metazoa > Chordata > Mammalia > Rodentia > Sciuridae > Ictidomys > Ictidomys tridecemlineatus. The sequence continues at coordinate 57,166,691 of NC_135484.1, read as the reverse complement.
CATTCATCTATTGAAGGGCATCTAGGTTGGTTCCACAGTTCAACTATTGTGAATTGTGCTGCTATAAACATTGATGTGGCTGTGTCCCTGTAGTATGCAACAAAATGAAATTAAACCCTTATCTCTCACCTTGCACAAAACTCAATTCAAAGTGGATCAAGGACTTAGGAATTAAAACAGAAACCCCATGTCTAGTAGAAGAAAAAGTAGGTTATAATCTCCATTATGTTGGATTAGGCCCCAACTTCCTTAGTAAGACTCCTAAAGCACAAGAATTAAAATCAAGAATCAATAAATGGGATTGATTCAAACTAAAAAGCTTCTTCTCAGCAAAAGAAACAATCAGTGAGGTGAACAGAGAGCCTATGTATTGGGAGCAAAATTTTACCCCTCACACATCAGATAGAGCACTAACCTCTAGGGTATAAAAAGAACCCAAAAAGCTAAGCACCAAAAACCAAATAACTCAATCAATAAATGGGCCAAGAACCTGAACAGACATTTCTCAGAAGAGGATATACAATCAATCAACAAATATATGAAAAAAAATGTTCAACATCTCTAGCAATTAGAGAAATGCAAATCAAAACTACTCTAAGCTTTCATCTCACTCCAGTCAGAATGGCAGCTATAAAGAACACAAACAACAATCAGTATTGGCGAGGATGTGGGAGAAAAGGCACACTCATACATTGCTGATAGAACTGCAAATTAGTGCAGCCAATATGGAAAGGAACATGGAGATTCCTTGGAAAACTGGGAATGGAACCACCATTTGACCCAGCTAACCCATTTCCTGGTTTCTATATCCTCTTTTTGGATTCTGGAATATCTAAGTCATGTGAGATTCTTTTTCTCCCTCTTTGCCTCTCTCCTTTTAGATTTTCTCACTGTAACTTTCCTTTTTGCTCCCCTTTATCATTTTTCAAGGCCTGGGGTGACACAGCGAAAGGAAATCAACTGATACAACCTGGGACGACAAAACAACGGGGACCTGGCAGGTTGCAGTGGGAAGAAACACCGGGATAAGTCACCTGGAATAAGTCCCCCAAGGAAACTGCACTGCCTCATCTCCAGATTCTGGATTCTGCATTCCTCTCTGTCTTGGGGCATTGAGCTCCTCTCCCATGGCAAGTTGGTAGTCTTCCACATTGACCTGAGTTTGGGGTAAAGGTCTTCAGTGGTTTTCCTCATTTTCCTTTGGAGAGAGGTCAGGGTGTAGAGAATCTCTGATTCTGACATGTGCCATTCCACAAGTTTAAGGGGGAAAGATACCGTGGGTATTTTCTCTAAAACTTTTGAGCTTTCTTATAAAAAGCAAAAGGTAGAAAGAAGAACACATTTCAGAAGGGAACACTGACACTGCCTCCAGATGAAGTTCACCTGAGCTGACACTGAAACCCTGTCTCAGTTGGGACCTCCATCTCTCCCTGGTTTTCATTCAGGAGAAGGAGGACGGATGAGGGAGGGGAAGAAGGTAAAGAAAGTTAGGAAAAGGAAAAGGAAAAGGGGAGGAGGAGGAAGAGGAAAAAGAAGAAATAATTGTGACACTTCTTGTGAAAGTGAAAAAATGTTGAAGCCAAAATATTGTATATAATCAAACACATGAGAAGACCACTCCCTCCTAGGAAAATATCGCTTTATGTTGAGCTTAATTTTGTAACCAATTGTTTTTCTTGCCTAATGAATTGCTATTTTTCCCTGGCTCTCCTTCCTTCTAAGAGTAAGATGAAAAGTATGCTAGGAACTCAGCAAAAATGTTCACCGTTGATAATGGAGGACACACAAGAGGAAATAAAACCCTTGCTAGCTCTGGATGTTGGTGTCTGCATTTGAGGCTTGGAGTAATGCAGCCATCTTGGGGCCTTGGGGAACTTCAGCTAAAAGAGAAGTCAACTTGCATGGAGGAGAAGTGAAGAGAATCTGGGACCTTGATAGTATGTATCATTGAAACACTAAATTAAGCAAGTCCAGAACCATTCCAACTTTCAAGTATCTTGTGAGCTATAAACAGTCTTTATTGCTTAAGGCTACTTACTTTTAGTTGAGCTTTCTTGTTTCATAACCCAAAGCATCTTGATATTAATGGGTGGATTAAAACTTTGAAAAATAGAGCAACATGAAAATTTATTTTCATTTAGACTCCATTGGCACACATTCTTATTTTGAGTTTTTTGTGAAAAGAGCCTTGACATGTGGAGAATAATTACCAAATGCCACTGTACACAATCTGAGAGCTAGGACTTGGTGTCCCAGATAAATTTAGGGTTGGTGCCTCCACCAAACTTGCAGACTAGCCAGCTCTTCCATGCAACATAGCATGCGTTGGTCTGGTCAATCAGTGGACTTTTCCTTTTTAGATTCTTATTTTCTGGATTAACTAAAAAAAATTATATATATGTTTATTTAGAAATGTTCAGAATGACAATATTAAAACAATTATTTATTAGCCTTTATAGCAAGAGCAATCAATGATGGGACCACTGGCCTTAACTCTGAGGTATTTCTCCTCACCCATTCCCTCTCTCCATCACCTCTTGAACAAGTCTAAGCGGAAACAACAAGAGCCAAATTCCCATTGTGACGGGATGGCTGGGAAATGAAGTTAATTGTTCCCAACAGTAAAAGTAAGCTTGAGTATGGCTCTTCCCATCAGTCGTGACAATGTGGGGACTCCAGTAAGCTCCCTGTCACTATTTCTAAGTTGTGAAATAGAGTTGACCTCAAGCACAGTTTTACCACTAAGACAATTTTTGAAAATAAATTGTAGAATTTCTTTTTTAGGCCTGGGAGATGCCCCATAATGAGGCTCTCAGCTCATTTGAGGAGAGCGCATTGGGTTGAGGCCATGAGAAGATTTCTTTCTCCAACCAAGGGCACATGGCCCAGACCCATGCGGATATCTTCTGCCTTTATGTCCCTCACCAATGCAAGGAAAGGCACAGCTTCACAGGTTCTTAGGAGCTGAAGCCCATCTGTATGGAAAAACCCCAGCAGCTTTCAAAGAGTATACCAGGTTTCCAGAATCTGTTAAGAAAGTATCGAGATAAGAACTAACTGCTATTACCTAACCCGGCCTCTCTGAGTTTCCTGTCCCTACCCACTTAGATCTGGAAAACAGGGTCTTCTAATGATTAAATGTAGGACTATCCCCTAAGGTAGGAGGGAAGGTCCTATGTTCTTCAGTTGAGCAGAGCAAATGATAAAATGACCTTCCCCATAGTTTAAGTTGTAGCATTTAAGACATTTCTGTTCTTTTCATTTAGGTTTTTTGGTTGTTCTATTTGTTTAGTGTTTTATTTCATTTTATTTGGGTTACATTCTTTAAAAAATGTCTTTTTTTTTCTCTTGTTCACCATTAGCCTCTATGCCCCCATATGACTACATGAAGAACAGATTTTATTTTATCTAATGACTTAGAGTTATTGGCATTGAAGCCAGATGTGGAGGCACATGCATGAAATCCCAGCTGCACAGGAGGCTGAGGCTGGAGTATCACTGAGATGGAGGCCATCCTGAACAATATAGTGAGACTATCTCAGAAAAAAAAAAAGAGTTATTGACATCAGGGAAATTTATTTCACTTGGAGAAGAACCTTAGATAATGAATGTTATTCAAAAGTGAACATCAATCTTACCTCACTCCCCAAAATGTGTTTTCCATTCTAGGAAAAAAAAAAAAAAGCTATGTGTTAGATGATTCGGTTTAAGGGGAATTTTAGTTGGGTGTTTGAAACCATGTTGTAAGGTTTAATGCAGAGATTTTCCCTGACTATTAATGATGATTGAAGTGGTGGTAGTAGGTAGGGATATGTGGCAAAGGGTTCATTCATGGAAATGGCTATTTGCTGGGTCATAAAGCTAATTAAAACCAAATTTTGGCAACAGCATTCAGGATGTGCGTGGCCAACTTTGTTTTGTTATAATATTACTCAAAATGACTCCTTCATGTGGGAAAATATTTTTTTCCTTCAAATAAATACAGGAAAGTCTAATTGATCTAGACAAAACTGTGACACAAATTAGCACATGATCAAATCCTACGGTCTAAAACAAGTCTGGCTATAAGGCCTAGAGAAATTCAATAAGCTCTACCTTTCATTTCTGTTTTCAAGTTGGTTTTCATGGAATTTGTATAGGTGGATGAAACTTGACCCTTACTTAACCATGACCCCAGGATTAGAGCTATAATCAGGAGACAGTGGCAAAGGGAAGGCCAGAAGAGAAAATAAAGTGGAGTCCCTATAATTGTATCCAGATAGAGCTGCCCGACTGCAACTAGAGCTGAGAAAATTCAGAGCTTCATTTCAACACAGATGCAATCAGTATGCAAGCAATACTTGAATCAGAGATCTGATTCTACAAGAATTATTTATAGAATCTGAGAAGTTTCAGAAAAAATTACTGATTTTTTTTTCACATTGCTTTGGCCCAAGCTTTTCTCTTTTATACCCTCATATACTTATTAAGAATCTTTTGTGAAGCAAACATTGGTGCTTTGAGTTTCCTGGTGTCATGCAGCCTACCATAAACAATTACCCAAAGGATAATTTTTATCAGTTATAACCAATGCTTAAAGAAAACTATGTTGAACTTTGAGAGAGTCTGAGAGGGATCTCAAATTTGATCGGGTGGTATAGATTTGGAGAAGCCACCAGCAGACTTTAGATTACAACTGAGGTCAGAAGGGTGAGAATGAATTGAATACTAAGGGGAGAAAGCTAGGAAGATTCCCCAGCAGCATGCATAGAATAGGTGGAAATCAATGTGTCCTGAAGCCTGCCTGGCACCTTCAAGGAAACCAAAGAGAGAGAGTGTGACTACAGGGTGGTGAGCCAGAGGTGAGTCTAAGAGGTGGGTAGGGACCAGATCACATAAGTAAGGGTGATGTTCTAAATATGTGGCAACTTATGAAGACACAGACCTGGCCAACCAGAAGGGAGGCTGGCTGTCAACAACCTGCTAGGTGGAACCAGCACAACTGGCTGACTGGTAGGGCAGAATGAGAAGCCTCGTAGGACCCGTTTTCAGTTCTGGAGCTGATACTTACAACAAGGAAAAGATACTGAAAGTTTCCAGTAGGAACCTTCAGGACCATGCATGAGTCATAAATGCATTCTAGAACAAACTTATGGAAATGGATTAGTTCAGTTTACCAATGAGCACCCACACCAGAGACCAAGGACAGTTGAGGGTAGGGTATCACGATGAAACAGACTGTGGTCACTGTCCTCAGGAAGCTTGCAATTGATGACTAATGCCATCCCCTAGATATTAATTATGCAAATATGCATTCTACTCAGTGGAAAGTTCTAAAAGTTCTTCAGAGCAATTCTTGGGAGCAGAAATCCATTACTATCTTTTTTATATAGTAGAAATACCATCTGCATAACTATGTATCATAAAAGGAAAATAAATATAGTTTTTTTTTATTATTGAAAGACCAATATTACTAAATGCCCTCTGGGTCTGTGTATAGTTCTTCCCAATACAGAAAGGCAGGGGCCCTGTGAGGGTTGTGTTTCCCAGTGAACAGCCATTGGTACACATCTCTGCCTCCACAAATGTTCAAGAAATTGCCTGAACCTAAAGGTCAACACCAGCTGTCAGTGTGGGTGTTGCCAGACACAGAGAGGTTAAGAACTGCCAGGCTACCAAACTGTCTGTTGATCCAAGAATCAAGTTAGGACATGTCCTCCCAAAATGTCCTTATGAAGTCAAGGTAGTCTCATCACAAACCACAGGAGACTAATCTTTCTTAATCACTTTCTAAATAAGAGCTTTATCAAAGGCGTGCAAATTAGTATAGACCCACAGTATGGGGAGGGGTGAGCAGGCAACCTAACATGAAAAAAATAGACTACTGTGGGACTTTCTGTTTATTTATTTCAAAAGCAATTTAGTTATGGTAGGTGTTGGTCATAGGATACAAAATTCAGTTAGATAGCAGGTATAAGTTCAAAAGCTTTAATGTACAACATGGAAATTATAGTTAATAACCATATACTGTATTTTTCAGGGTTGATTTTGTTGTTGTTGTTTGTTTGTGGTGCTCAAAATAGAACCCAGGGCCTTAAGCATGCCAGCAATTTTTTTTTTATACACTGAACTATACCCTCAACTCCATATATTGTATTCTTGAAAATTACTATGAGGATAGATTTTAAGTGTTCTTCTCACAGAAAATAACGATAAGTATATGAAGTAATAGCCTTGTTAATTACTTCGATTTAGCCATTCTATAGTATATAAATATTTCAAAGCAACCTGTGGTACACAATAAATATATATGATTTTTATTTGTCAATTTAAAAAGCAAATTCACGTGTTTTAAAATGTAATATAGTAACAACTAAATTCAGTTTTAAATAAATGGGAATATTGTCACATATTCAGAAAAGGTTGAAATGTATAGATCATACATAAATTGTTCTTCTTTTGTAATCCACTCTCCAGAAATACTAATTGAATTCAATTTACATCAACATTTTTCTGTTTATGTAGATGTATGCATGTAGAGTTTTTCTTTTTCCTCAAAACATATTTATCCCAAGATATTGACTCATGGTTCTCCTCCCTTAATATATCTTAAACATTTTTTTCACATGAAGTCTGTCTCAATCTTTTTAATAACTGTCTAGTAATTCATAGAATGGATTTATCATCATTTTGCTATGTGTCTTCTATTATTAGACAATGATATTTTTCATATGTTTTTGCCTTTTAAGCAAAGTTGTAATAGCATCTCTACAATTACATTTATATTTGCTTGTAAAATAAGACTCCTAGAAGCCTGGACTATAAGATCACAGAAGATTCACATTTTGATTTTAAAAGAAAATTCACATTGCCTTCTAAAAATGGTTATATTGATTTACTTTCCAGAAGATATTATTTTAAATGGGGGCAAAGGGGAATAAATAATTTAAATTTTAGAAGTTAATGACATTAACACACATCTTGCCTATAATTTTCATGTGCATTCAAACTGTCTTCAGTACCCTCCCAGGAGGTGGGGAGAGTAAAAACTGTGTGGTCATTTACTCCCCAGACATCTGGGAGAGGGCAAGTTGGGACATTTGCACACAGCAGTCCTGGCAGCCAGCACAAGTGATAAGAGCAGAGGTGGAAGCCTTGGGCTCTGGCGTAGGGATATCAGCGTTTATCAGTCCAGATACTTCTATGAAGGTATTTTTTAGATGTGATTAATTTTTAAATCAGTCACCTTGAGTAAAGCGCATTACCCTCTGTGATGTGAGTGGACCTCAGCCAATCAATCGAAAAACTGAAGAGCAGAAGACTGAGACCTCCTGAGAAAGAGGGAATTCTTCCTCCAGACCGCCTACAGCAACTTCACCTCTTCTCTGGGTCTGTGGCCTGGTGGCCTGTCCTGTAAGTTTTCGACTTGCCAGCCCCAGATCCTGTTGGTTCCGTGTCTCTAGAAAATCCCAATACATTTTGTACCTCATTTGTAAAATAGAGATAATGCTACTTCTTTCATGGGATTATAGTTAAAACCAAAGGAAATAATCCCTATTAAATCTATAGCCCAATACTAGACACATGTTTGCAGTTCATAAATAATAATAATAATAATAATAAATGTAACTATTATTATTATTATTACTGGAAAATGAACTTTAATCCACTGCTTTCTTCATTACCTCTCATCCCTCTATCCCACCTCCAACCCTCGCCCCCCCACCATGAACTCTCGAGAACATTGAGCCCAGGCCCCTCTGTTTATAGATGAGAAATAGAAGCCCAAGTATGAGGAGGTTTATTCAAGAGCTGCTGAGCCACACTGAGACCACAGTAACATCTTCACCTTCTGAAATCTGATTCCTCACGGCAGTCTTGCCTCCCTCCTATAGCTGAGTGTTTCCTGTCTAATTAATTTAAGCTGCTTGCTTCACAACCCATATAGGTTATGCATCTTAAGCTGTGCATCATGCATTAGTGATACCATGAGATTTGCATCTGATTCTGCTATGTGTCACCTTTAGTGAGGGCTCTTTCTGTCTCTGCCCCCTTTTCCCTGGGTTTCCCTTTAGTAAGTCATACTGGCAGGAGGAGAGGGGGAGGGAAATCAGAGAAGGAAACCTTTATCAATGCCAAGCTTGGCTCAGCCTTTACCTAATCCCAGATAGGTCACTGCTCCACCTTGGGCGGGAGAAAGCAGGTAGACTCTCACTATCTGTGTTTTGAGATGACAACAGACATGATGAAGTCAGAGCTAGTGTTTTCCCCAGCAAGCATATTCATGGACACCTTCAATCCAGTTTCAACTTTGTGCTTTCAAAGGTACTATTATAATATGTCTTGCTATTTTAGGGGCTTCAAACAAAATATTGCAAACTATACTGGAAAAAAAATCCAAAAACCCATTCGCGGCTAAATTGTCAATCCAGAGTGGCTCAAATTAAAATTTATTGATAAATACCTGATGAACATATCCCAGTAGTTGAAATGGGTTTTGGTATTTTAAAACCCATTCTGAATTTGGAGGTAGATACTTCCCTTGTCTAAGACAGGACAGAGAAATCTACTCACATTTAGAGCACATTCTTCAAAAAGTGTCTCTTCATGCAGTGCTGGGATACTGAATTTCAAGGGTAGAGTGGCAAAAAATAATAAAGAACCATCTTTATTGCTTACCAACATCTACAGGGCTCAGGAGGAACTTAGTAAGTTCTCATAAAAATGAACTAAATTAGTGAATAGACTTTGAAATGTTTAAAACTATCCTAAATGAATACATTTCTCTAAGTAATATTGTCATCCTGAGCAAAATTCAAATGTTGAGTGGGGGAGGGGGTGCTGAAGACACTGTGCTGTGGGATGAATCTGGGCTGGGTTCTAATCCAGATCATCTAAGATTTTGTTGTTGATTTGCTTATTACTATTCTCGTTGGCTGTATTGCTTGTATAGTGTCAGAACTTGGAGGTGGCTAATGCCTCCCTTGTAAATTTAACGGGATGCTTTATTTATCCCAAATTAGAAATACAGAGATAGTAACATTCTTTTATATTACTGATTTTTAAATTTAACCTTCTCAGTTAACCACTCAGCTCAGTATTAGGTCAATTATCAGGAAGTTCAGGGGCAGACACAAGCCCAAACCATGAAGAAAACTAGAGTCTGACTGGGCCACAAATAATGTTGCCACTTGGTGTCACAAGGAGGCTCTGTTTGAGGCTGCTCTGACTGGTTATTCTTGCCCACTGACGCAGGATTGTGCAGCCCAGGGGAAAGACCTTCTCAGATTATTAGCATTAAGATTTTCTATTTACTGTCACATACTGTCCGTAATCATGTCCACAGTGACAGGATGGGGAGGGCTGTGAGAATAGGAATTTCCTAGAGCTACTGTAATAAAACACTACAAACTAGGTTCCTTAAAGAATAGAAATGTATTGATTTATTACCTCACAGTACTGTAGACTAGAAATCTGAGATAAAGGTATAAACTAGGCTGGTTCATTCCATGCTTTTAGTTTCTGGAGGCCTCGGACATCCCTTGGTATTTAAGTGACATTTTTCTTCACATAATATTCTCTCTTCATACATCTGTGTATAAATTGTATCTTTTTAATAAGAATGTGGGTCATGTTGGATTACAGTATATCCTAAAACCTCACTTTAATTTGATTTACTTTGTATAGGCTCATTTTCCCAAATAGGTCAGGTTCACAGGTATTGTGGGTTAGGATGGCAACATCTTTTGGAAGGACACTATTTAACCCATAACACTGATCAAATGAGCATCAAGATTCAGGTAAGCCAAACCTTGGAGCTTCAACATGACTATGGATTCACCTCATTGGTCTCCCAAACCTGGAATCCCTAGAAGAAGGAGTTATGGTCCTGATTCTTCCTCTTCCAAAGGATCCTTTTCTTCTTAGGTTTATTCATACACCTCCTTCTCTGAGGCAAGGTTATTATACCAGGGGTCTCTACAGCATCTCCATATTTTACTCCCAAGCTATGATCATTCAATATTTCCAAACCTTGGAGGACCACTTCAGTGTCAACTGTAAATATTTTTACATAAAATAAAGACAATAGTAACTCTTGGAACATCTTATAAATTTGCTGTCAAAACCACCCAAGATTATGGAAAATAAAACCACACACATGCATGCAAAATACTTCACAAGTCCTAAAGTGCCCCTCAGGCATAACACTCTTATTTTAGATAGAATTTGATAAAATTTCTTTGTAGACCAAATAATAACTATCTTAGGCTTTGGGGGACAAGATGCAAAGTCAAAGATATTACATTGATACTTATATAACAAGAAAAAAAACTAATTTCCACAATTTTTAAAGTTTCTGGGTCTGAACTTTATTTGAATCTAACATTTTACATAATCAGAGCAAGAAAAAGGCATTTATCAGTAAATTCATGTGGAATACTTAGCACTTGTTACAATATGGTATGAAAAAAATATTTTTTGTGCCAATCAAGATTTTTTGTTGCTACATAATAATTATACAGAATAGAGGGCTTCATTGTGGCATATGTATACATGATATAACACAATTATATCAATTTCTCTCCCCAATACCTCTCTGTACCCTCCTCACCTGATCCCCTTCCTCTACCCAAAGGGTCTCCCTTCTACTTTAATGAAGTCTTTTTTCTTTCTTTTTTGTTTTACACTCTAACTTATGAAAACATATGACACTTATCTTTCTGTGTCTGGCTTATATCACTAAGCGTGATGTTCTTCAGTTCTATCCATTTTCCTACAAATGACATAATTTCATTTTTCATTATGGCTGAATAAAATTTCATTGTGTATTATCTAACACATTTTCTTTATCCATTCATCTGTTGACAGATACTAGGTGAATTCCATAACTTGGCAATTATGAACTGTGCTGCAATAAACATGGGTTATGCATATACCTCTAAAGTATGCTAACTTGAATTCTTTTGGATACTTTTCACAACTTAAAAAAATTCAAAATGTAGTAATAATTGAGTACTTGTTTTTCTTTTGTAGAACAGGTCTACTAATAAAAACAATGAAATTCATTTGGAGGAAGTCATATTTTCCTTAACTGGGCTTTGAAATTCATATTTTTCATCATCAAAATTGATTGTAAATGTTCATCTGTTAGTGCTGATCTTCAATAAGTTTTATGTATTTCTTCTTTGAAAAGTATCTTTTTGCTCAGAAAGGTGATACATGTGTCACCCAAAACACTGTCCATTTATTATTGTGTCACTGCCATTTTCAGCACATGGATTCCCAGTGCAAAGTGCCAAAGTAATATGTTTGACTTCTGTTGCAACTACTTAGCTTGCTGTCCTAGCACAAAAAAGCAGTGATGGATGATATATAAACAAATGGGTGTGGATGTATCCCAACAAAACTTTACTCTGGACACTGACATTTGAATTTCATAGAATTCTTACTTATCACAAAATATCACCTTCATTTCAAAATAATTTTTAGCTCACAGGTCATCCAAAAACAAGAAATGGGCCTGATTTGGTCCTAGGAGGGCAGTTTTCTAGTGCCTGCTATAAAGGATTTTTTAACTGAGAAAAAAAAATTATTATCTGATTTCTTCTACTTGACTGAGATAATTTCATCTTAGTGTGCATTAAACCCTCCAATAATTCACAGATTTTCTCCTATGAATATATTAGGTATGCTTTGCTCCTAAATTGAGTTGTGTGTTCTGTGAATGGTTCTCACAAGCAGCTCAGGAAAGAGCCTGAACGTGTGCATGCAGGGGACCTTGCTCTCTTTCTTCAACAATTTTTCCCAACCTCCAAAAACAACACTTGTTGTAGAGAGGTTAATTCAAATTGAACCCTTAAAAGTGTCATATAGGACTTTATCAATCTGTAGTCATTTTTGTTTTTTCTGTGCCTAGTGCCAGCCCTCAATTCTCCAGGAAGTCTTCTCCAGCTATTCCTGTCCACACTGACGTCAGCCTTCTCTACTTTCCCCTGGAACTCATAATTCACCACTGAACCATTGATGAATTCTCACGTTGGTTTTGACTCTTCAACTACAAAACCCAAACCACTCCAAGAATGGACCTTGTTGTATCCCTACTTCTCGTTCCCTTGGAAACCAATGAACTCCCACCATAGGGACATTCTGAGGCTTCACACTTCTCAATAGGCAGGCCTGGAAACCCCCTGGTACTCCCTCAGGGATTAGGCTGGGCCACTGTCCACCAGCTCTCTCACTCACCCGAGCCTTTTACCGAGGCCTGACTACACAAAATCAGCAGTATCACAATCCACGTGGACACCGGAACTTCAGAACTCAAAGAGGGGAGAGGGGATCCTGGTGCCCAGCCACAACAGGACACCAGTAATCAGCAGCTACCTCGAACTGACACTTCAAAAATATTGCTAATTACTGAAAGATGTTTTTCAAGCACAGAGTTTTAGGGAATATTGACAAATCAATTCCCTATCATGTGGCCTCTTTAAATACATGGATTTCTAAAGCAAAGAGGAAAAGCCAGTGTCTTCCATTTCACTTGGGTCTCCTCCTTTGCCTTATTTTTTTTTTCTTAGAAGATATTACAGTCATTAGTATAAAAATGTGAAAATCGAAAGACTGATCCCTGATCCCCCACAGAATAACCAGAATTCTGAGGCTTCAAAGTGGAATTTATATCAATAAAAATATACAGAGGGAAAAGAGAGAGAAAGAGAATGCTCCAGTGCAATACTTAAAAATCAAATTAAAAAAAAAAAGTGGGGTTTAAAGCACAAGACCAATATGTTTTCTTTTTGGATGACTTGTGGTGAGAGGTGAATAAAACACTCCACGATGTGGTAAGAATAGAAGATATCACCACACCTTGGGTGGGTGAAGACACTTGGCACAGGTGCCCTGTCTCGCCTCACCCCAGAGGTGTGTCAGAATACCAGAGTACCACACCTATTGGTACAATGGCTTAGAGAAAACTAAACACTTCCAAAGGCAAAGAAGAAATCAGTGCAGGTGCCTCAGGAAGTGATACTAGAAAATGATGTGAGGCTGGCAGGATTTGCACTGCAAGAGGAAAAAAATGAAATAAACATCAAAAGAGCTCTTCTTTGAAAGTATGGGATGCAGCTGCCAGGGCTACCTGTGAATTCCACGTTCTTGTTTTATGGGTGGTTTGGGATCAGTGCCTTCCCTGATCAATTTCTATATAGGACGTTTCCTAAATTGTTGGATCTTCTACACTATAAGGGAGACTGGGCTGAAAACTTAATTAGTATTATGCAAACTGTGGGCTTCTGGTATTTCTAGTAAGTTTAGGAAGCTGCCAAACATTCCTGCCAAGTTTCCTGGAGCCTGGAAAGGCCTGCAAAGGCTAATCCAAAAAGCTGCTGCCTGGGACTGTAACAAATACTTAATTCTCTCAGAGAATGAAAGGGAAGTGCTTCAAGACTTCCAGCCTGGGGAGGTGGACTTCCTTTTGTGAAGGAACAACTAGGCCCTAACAATTTCAGATTTAGAAAAAGGTCTAGGGGGGAACCAGGGAGGAGGGTTCAGGGGAGTCTGTAAGACCACAGACACATGGGATAGGGGAGTTACCTGTGAAGGCCCAAAGGAACAAATGCTTTCTTCAACTGCCACAGGGCCCCCATCCTGCAGACCAGAGCGAATCTCTACAGAACTCAGAGAAATCAATCCCAGGAGTCTAATTTCCTCAGTAAAGTTGAAGGATGTCAAGGTTTCCATATGTAATTATAGTGGGAGGAAAAATCATCTTCCTTTCATAAAAGTTTGATTTTTATTCACAGTTGATATGTAGTTCTTTAAAAATGGCACTCTCCCAGTGGCTTGGGAGGCTGAGGCAGGAGGATCACCAGTTCAAAGCCAGCCTCAGCAACTTAGCAAGGCACTAAGCAACTCAGTGTCACCCTGTCTCTAAATAAAATATAAAAAAGAGGAGCTGGGATTGTAGCTCAGTGGTGGCTCATGCATGCGTGAGGCACTGGGTTCAATCCTCAGCACCACATAAAAAGTAAGTAAATAAATAAATAATATGTGGGCTGGAGATGTGGCTCAATGGTTAAGTGCCCCTGAGTTCAATCTTCAGTAGCAAAAAAAAAAAAAAAAAAAAAGCCACCCGACCACCTTCTTCTTACTCTACTTTATCTCTTAGAAGACTGTCTAGCTTTTGTGAAGAGTCTCTTTTCTCAAAAAGGAATTCCAAGGATCATATATGGCTGGTATTTTAGGAACACATTTTTTTAGTCAAAAAAGAAATTAAAACAAAGTAGTGTATTGAGCATTTTATATGAGTTAGATTAAAGCTCTTCATCTTCGTTACGTCATTTCCTGAAGAAAGAAAGATATTTTCTGTTAATTTTGGAATTGATAAAAACCAGAAAAGTTACTGAACTTCAGGGGACTGAAGAGCAAATGAATGAGTCATTGAGAAAAAGGTTTATCAGAAGGAAAAGCCCTTCACCTCCAGTGTGGCTACAGGCAAGGACGCTCCTGTCCAGATCAGCATGCAGGTAGCTGATGGCACTGTGAGGGTCTCGATCCACTCTTCAAGCAGCAGTTATCCAGACTGTCTGCACCTACCCATGTGCCACCACTACTGAGTCTCTCCTGGAAAGCAAAATGGGAGTTCAGTCATCTTTGGACCCTTTTGATGAAGAGCCGATTCCTTGACTTCATTTTCCACCCAATGTCACTGTTCACAGGTGATCATCACAGGTGTGCACAGGTGATCGCTTTTCCAATCATTCATTTTTTTCACCGTTGTTTACTGAGTGTTTACCATGTGCCAGGTATTAGGCCACTACATTAAAAACTCTCCAAAAGTCTGCTTTCATTTCTCTTCTCCCTAAGAAGCAGAAGGCAGGGATACTGGCCAAAGAGGCAGGACGGTGTCCAGGGAACCAATAGTGGCAAGAAGTACTCAGTGCTTTAACATGTGGAATCTATGGTAACTCTCTGCTCCCACACATGAGCCAGAAGATTCTGAAAAATTAAAAGACAGAAGGCAGGTAAAGGAGTCTTTGTCATAGAAGAAAAACACAGCTCGTGATCAGAGATGGAAGAACACAAATGAAAGTGGATGCTCACATTGGGGTGGAGGAGGATATGGAGGGCTCACTGAATCCAGGGAGCATAGTGCTCAGGTACTTTTTTCCAGGCTATTCCATGAACAAGGATGGGGCTGTCAAGGATGCTATTCAGGCATTCAGGCAGCTCAGAGATTCAGCAAAGGAGAGGGGATAAAGAAACTATAAGAAGTTTTAGTTTCTTTAACTATACACACTGAGAAGGAGTATGACATGTGATTGAATGACTATGGCTTGCTGAATTGGACCATTGTTTTAATCTGGCACTACCACTTCTTGGACAAGCTGAAGTTGTTCCATGAGCCTCAGTTTTCCCATCTGTATAATAGGAATGATCATGAAGATTAAACAGAATGATATGTATTAAGCACCTCATTCATTCTAGAAATCCAATCAGCAGTAGCTATTTCTATTATTGTTGTTGTAGTTATTATTATTATTATTATTATTATTATTATTATTTTGTGGTGCTGGGGATTGAACCCAGGGCCTTGTGTATGCAAGGCAAGCACACTACCAACTGAGCTATATCCCCAGTGATACAATGGAGTAATACCACAAAAGAGGCATCTATAAGTCTTCCCTGAAGAAGTCCAGAGGGTCCACTGGCACAGGGCCATGAAGAATGGAAAGGAGTTCCCTGGTTGGTCATGGAAGCAAGGTAGAGGAAAACATGCATGTGAAACACATCTAATGCCTACCCAAAGCTGAAGCACAGGTGACAGAGGGCACGAGGGAATAACAGCTAACATGTATGTGCCAGTACTAATTAGAGCTTCCTATGGGCCAGACTCTATTCTAAGCTATAAATATTTTTTTTCACTTAATCCTCCTATAATCCTTTGAACTATGTATTAAGAAAACTGAGACCCAGAGAGGTTAAGGAATGTTCCCAAGGATATCATACTAAACAACCTCAGGCCTGCATCTAGATGGACAATTGAGAAGGTGGAAGTTTGGAGAGAAGATAGATTTAAAAAGGCTCTAAAAGTGAGTTAGGAGAGAATATCCAGAGAGAAGACATAAAGACAGCAAGGAAAAAAAGAAGAGAATACATTTCTGTGGAAAATACAAAATCCAGGGACCCTTATAATCAGTTGGATTGGTAGACAACTTACTCCTTTGAGAAAAAATTAAAATCTTTATAGTGATTTCTGTTTTCCTCTTTGAAATATTTGTGTAACTTTGTCCTTTTCCAAGGGAATGACTTTACCAGAATGACATCTTGCACTTTCACCAATATCCACTCAGTTGTCCCTAAACCCCAAATCCAGACAACTTAGGGTATTAGGACTTCAAAAAAGATCAATCTGGTGTTGTCGTTTTTGCCTTGAAATGGGATATTTACTTTTCATCTAACAATAGACATGTTGTTTCTGTCTTCTAGAAGTTTCACTTTGATGTGTCAAAGGAAATGCCATGAACTACCGGGAGAGTCACCTCCTCGTGAATGCAGGATAAACAGCAGGTGTGGCTGGGGCTTTGGAGAGGAGCTAGTTCTCCTCTTCCATTTTCAGGGATAAAGAGATGAATGTTTCAAATGCTTTGGTTTTCAAAAGTCTAAGACAACTTCCAAAAAGAGCCCATAAATAGAAACCCAAGACTTCAGAGTGAAGCTGCATTGGACAAAGATGCCTCTCAAAGTCCCAAGGATGATTAGGAAGCCGAAACCAACACATCTTCTTTGCATCACTTGGGTGAAGCAGGTGGGAGGCAGATGTGCTGCATGAACACCTGGGTAGGTTGAAAGAGCTCTTCAGTTTGAACATTAAGCAATCACCTTCCCTTTTAGAGCCCTGCAGATTAAATTGTGTCCTAGGTACAAGTAAACAGATGGCTTGGCATAGGTCTAGGAGCGGTCGATGATAATACTAATCCCTACATTCGTAATTGTTCTTGTTTCCTTCATACAGTGGTCTCAGTGAAATGACTGTGTGTATGCACTTATTTTTCGTGGAAAAGCTAAGATGTTGGGACTTAGAGAGCTGCCTTGCCCAAACAGAACAGCAAGATGAAAGCAAAGTGGACAGGCTGATTACTTCTGCTACTACACCATGCCAAGAAGTGGATTGTGATGGCTTTGAATCTTCTACCAACAGAATCCTCTGATTCTGACAATAGAAATTCTGTTCCTGTGAGTACTCCATTCCTCTACTTAGGAATGAAAATGTTGTCTAGGATGTATATCCCCTCCATTTGTGGGCCTGCCTCGGTTCTTCCTAATCTTGCCTACCCTTCTGTCCTGGAGAAAGACGCTTTCTCCATGCTGAGATTGTGAAGCTGCTAGGCTGGGAGTCTTCAGCAGCTTCTGGCCATCAGAGTCACTCAAGTGGAAAGACTTTCAAAGAGATGGAGCCAGTAATGAATCACATTTTAGTCTCTAATTGCAGCCATATCAGAAACTAGCCCCATCCTTGAACACTTCAGCTATATGAACTAATAAATTACTTTTATTGCTTGAGTTCATTTGAGTGTTTTGCTTTGTTTCTTGGTTTGATCACTTTCTTCCAGGGATCCAAACAGATGCCCAATAGAAACAACAAATGTCAATGTGAAAGGGGTTTAAGCTCCTGATCTTTAACTTAAAAGGTGAGACCTCCTGAATGTACTGACTGTATCCCAGGATTGTTTCAGGAATCCCGGTTGTCGAATTCCTCTGTCTTGAATTGTCAAAAGAATTCCTTGGATCAAGTGACTGGGATATGTGTTCCTGGGACTCCTTCAGTTCTAGGAAATGGAAGGGAAGTAAAGATAAGAGCTAAAGTCAAATATGCTCAGCCATATTCGTGGCATCTGGGGAAGGGGATAGGTTCTGTTCATTTCACTCTTTTGCACTCTGATAGTTTTGAGGATGCCAAATTAAGGAAGAGGCTCCTTCACAAGACCATAGTCCAGGAAGACTCATGAGGTCTTGCCTGTGGGAGACTTCATTGCAGGGCTCTTGTCCACACCATTGGCATGAAGCCTAGGCAAGGAGGGACCATCACAAACTCTGTGCCCCTTCATGTCTCTCTCAAAACTAAACAGAGACAGGGACGAGATGCAAATGTGTTTTGCTTTTTCTATTTCAGCCAACTGTATAGTGCTTCAGAAGAAATGCCTTATATAAATACAATAACAAAACCTAATATGCACATAATGAAGATGGAAAGAAAACCATTCTCTGTTTCATGATTACAACTTACAAATTGCTTCTTTGGCAATGAAAAATTCTGAGAAAACTGTAGCTATTTTCAGATGTAAATGCTAGTCTCCCAAACCAAAATAAAGTGTCTTTGATATTTTTAAATAATGGCATGCATGAGAGGCTTGAGCCCTTCCAAAGGAAAGCAAACGTGTTGTCCCTCAAGCACACGCATGGCACAAGGACAGTCTCGGTGCCAGCTAGTATGTGTTTTGACTTTATGATCTGGCCTCAAGAGCATTTCTGACATTGTTGTTTGTTTTACTCAGGATTAGCAGAAAATTTCTGTGGGTGTTTTACGTCACTGGAATAGGAAGCACTGAAAAATTGTACCCGCCTGGTTGATATTTCTGGAAAGAGAACTCTAAATTATTAGAGGAAGGGGGTGGGGTAGCCAGGAAAGAAAAGAATGAGTAAGACTCAAGAAAGCCCCAACAGGAAAGTCCCATTTGGAAAACTGAATTGATAGCAAATGGGTACTTGTGTTTTCATGAAGTAGCATTCAGCTTCTCTTGATGGGTAAGTAAAAGTCCTTAGTGACTCAAAAGGGGGTGAATAAAAAGTCTAGAACTCATGTTAGTGTCTAACCAATTTATTGAACTGAGCTTTGGCAAACAAAGGTGAGAGCTACATAGCAGTAGAATTTCGCTTTCAATAAACTACAGATTTGTACATAACTGGATGGAAGGGGCTAGCAGAGTTTAGTCTGGAAACATTTGGTATGAAGTTTGAGATTTTTCAGATATTCCGAAGAAGTAGAACAGTCATGGAAATAATGTCAAGCCCACAACTTAAAACAAGGCAAAACAAAAAAACTAACAGTGCTATTTTAAAAAGTGGGCGAAAGATGTGCAAATATGGTTGGTGAAAGAAGTGCCAAAGCTCAAACAAAACACAAGACCCTGCTTTTGTCTATAATTAAAGATGTGATATAAGATAATAAGTATCTATTTTAATCTATTATATTAACAAAAGATATTTTGGGTAATCATCTCATCTATATCAGATCTCAGAGGGACATACTTATATATCAATTCCATTAATACTATCATTACGGAAAGAAATAATTTTCTTAAATGTATGGTTTGACCCTCACCAGCTTACTTCTAAAATTTACCCCTTAAATTATGACAAGCACATGAATATTTACATTCATAGTAGCAGTGTTTAAATGTTGAAAAATGGGAAATAAGTAAAATATCTAACAATAGAAGGGTTAAAGTTTACTTACATAACTAAACATTACAAAAATGTATACAGTCTTTTTTTTTCAAAATATGGTATCATAAGAAAATTCTCAATGGATTACTAAGAAAAGAAATCAGATTTTAAATTGTATCTAAAATATGTCATATACCATTTATATAAGATTACATACACATGAATACCTATGTTATATGCATTAAATATGTATATACTATAAATATAGACAAATAGCCAGACAGCCAGATATAATTGGACAAAGCATTTACTCATTAATATTATATTTATTTTTCAAAAAAGCATGATAGAGAAACAATATAAAATAGTGAAAAGTGTATGTACTCACAAAATATATACATATAAAATGTCTGTTATGTGCTATGCATTTGTGTTAAGTATGTGATATGAACATGTCATAAATGGCCCAGAAAAGATTTAGAACTTTTAATAGTAAACAAACAAACAAAAAAAAAACAGGTGAATTACATATATACTAAAGGAAACTTAGAGACCATTCGTGATTAGAGAAAAGTAAAAGTTCATAGTATCAGATCATGGAATATGTTTGTATGAGCTCTATATTTAACTCTGAACTTCTTAGAAGTCAAGCCAAATGAGGAAGCATAACAAGCTACACAGTTCTAATTATCTGATGAAAGGAAACACACAAGTTTATCTGGAAAAGCACACTTCTTCCTACCAACTTCTAGTAGAAATTTGCTGTGTGTACCCTTATATAAGAAATGTTGCAAAGCAAAATGGACACTGGTCTTTGATAGAAATCAAGGTCACCAAATTAAAACAAAATCCAGGGAACATTTTTTATGGGGAGTCAAGCTTAGTCTCAATATGTTGTTTTCTGTTAAGCTCACTTGGTGAAGGGGGAAAATTTAAAGAGCCCAGAAAGCATTGAAACTGGCTGCAGATGCCTTTCCCTGACTGAATTTGGTACACATCGTGTTTTATTTATATTTTATTTCATTGTTAATATTTTAAAATTGGATTTTACACAAAAATTCAGCTCTTCCAATTCCTTTAAAAGACTGTAATATTTGGCAAGTTTAAATCAGTTTCTTTATGGCCAATGGCTGGCCTTGAGCTACCACTGACTCCTGGCCTCACACAGGGGTTCCCTGCAATTGTCCTATGGCCCTGGCCCCTGGAGATTTGCATGTGTGAGCCTAGATATAGAAGAATGAACAGATAGTATGTCTTTTGAATACCTTATTAATATAAATTGTTTCATTTTGACTAAATCTAAATAGTCAATTTAACATTGGGCTCTCAGCTGCTACATTAAAAGTCCACAATAATTAATTGCATAAATCAGAAAAAAGGTCTTGAAATAGAGTACATGGAGCTGCGATCGGCTACAGTTGGGCACCAACTAAGGGATTGTCATAAAGAAATTATGTGTTTAAGTCTAAAGGGCTTTGGAATTCCCACGTCCTTTAAAGACCAGGGTGGCTTGTGTACAATCCAGCAGACCCTGCTTTTCCCTCTACACAGCTCCTGCTCTTCCTTTCCCCTGCCTCCCTGTTCTGTTCCCAGCACTGTCATGAGGCATTTGTCTGAGTTGCCACAGTAGTGATGATGACTTTGCAAGGGCCCATATGGGCTCTCACGAGTTCTTCTACGCATCCCCCCACCCCAAATATTGTGATTCATGCTGAAAAGATGGATGGGAATTCAGAGTGCAACTAACACAGAATTTAGAGGCGTTGGCTACTTTGTGTGAGACTGAATTTTTTTTAAAAAGCAGCCTCAATTTTCTTCACTAGTGTTAGAACTCAACCTGATTGAGTAGCTTCCAGCATGAGACACTGGTCAATTGGAACATGCATGGTTAAAAGCCATCCTTTCTCTTCTCTCTTGTTCAAGATATTTTTTGCATCAGGAATTTGAGAAAGGCAGCTGAAAGGTGCTTGCTTGGGATTTGTCGTGTGGTTGTAGACAGAGGTGGTTGGCTGGGGCTACCATTATCTGAAGTCTAGACACCCAAGACAGCTCATTCATGAAGCTGGAGTTGATGCTGGCTGTTGGCTGAGAGTTCTGCTGGAACTGCTGACTTGAGAACCTCTGTGTGGCCTCTCTAGTATGGTGCCTCAGAATAGTGAGACTTCTTTCATGCCATCTGTCTTTCTGATAGGGAGCATTCAGAAAAAATACGCAAGAAGATTCGGGATCTTTTACATTCAAGCTTAGGAGTCACACAGCCTCAATTCCATAATGCTCTGTGTTGAAACAATTCCATGAACAGCTAGATTTCTTTTTATTAATTGGTGCATAATAATTGTACATAGTGGTTCATTGTGGCATATTTGTGCATGCACACAATTTGATCGTTTCATTTCCAAGTACCTCTTCTCCCCCTCCTTTCCCTTCATCCCCTCCCTCTACTATAATACTTCTCTTTTCATGAAATCCATTTTTTTGCCATTTTCTCTCTTTCTAGCATCCAATATGAAAGAAAACATGCAACTCTTGGCTTTCGGAATCTGGCTTATTTCACTTAACATGTTGCTCTCCAGTTCCATCTATTTTCCTGCAAATGACAACATTTTGTTCTTCTTTATGTCTGAACATATTCCATTGCATGTGTATACCACATTTTCTTTAAATATTCATCTATTGATGGGCACCTATGCTAGTTCTATAACTTGGTTATTGTAAATTATGCTGCTATAAACATGGTTATGTGTGTATCTCTAAAGTATTCTGACTTTAACTCTTCTGGATGAATGCTGAAGAATGCTATCGCTGGATCCTATGCTTGTTCAATTCCTAGTCCGTTGAGGAACTTCCATACTGATTTCTATAGTGGTTGTACTAATTTATATTCCCACCAATAGTGCATAAGAGTTTTTTTTCTCCCCACATACTTGCCAGCATTTATTGCTATTTGTATTCTTGAAGATTGCCATTTTAATTGCAGTGAGATGAAATCTTAGTGTGGTTTTGATTTGCATTTTCCTGATTGCTAAAGATGCTGAACATTTAAAAAATGTATTTGTAAGTCATTTTTACTAATTTTGAGAGTTTTTGTAGTTCGTTTGCCCATTTATTGATTGAGTTATTTGTTTTAGGGGAAGACCCTGATTACAGCATATACACAAGCCTTGCTTCTGTTTGGGTCAAGAGTCAAAAATTTTTCAGACAAATTTTAAATCTTCTACAAATTAGGATGTATCAGCATCAGTGTGTTGTATTCTTCAAAGATAGGTCTGCATTCACAAAGCTTCATGCTATTCACTTTAATGCAGGAAGGATCTATTCTGAGGTTGCCAATTTTACAAGAGACTGTAGATGAAAGCCTTCATCATCCACCACCTCCTTGATCCATTATCTTATTACCAACAGAGGCGTCTGGTTCTTTCTCAGGCCCAGGTTTCTGTATTCTTCATTCCTATTCCTTCTTGCTGTCTTTCTCTTTGTCTCCCCTCTTTTCCCCCTCAACTCCAACTGGCCTTTTCTGCTCCATATCTCTCCACACATGCAACTTAGCTCAGTTATGGCCAACCCCATTGCTTGATATTAACCACTTGAGACTAAGGATATTCTTTGAGTTTTAGTCCCAGATTCCTGAAACTGAGTGTCATTTTGGTCCAGAGGAAAGACACACATGCTGCTCAGGAAGTCCTGTTAGAACAGACCTTTGAAAAAGGAAATGGAAATTTATGAAAGCTCATCTACTATATCTATATTATGTTTGAGTAGCAGAAAAAATAATCACTTATGTATAAGGGTTCTGGTAGCACAAGTAGCTTTCCCAAAATTAACATCCTTTTCACTGACCTTCTATTACTTTTGACCAAAAAAAAAAAAAAAAGTTTGATGTACTGTCCACCCACATCACCTTCTTCATCTACAACTTGTGATTTTCACCAGTGGCAATGCTTAAGCATTCTTATTCCTTCATTAGCAAAGTTCATTGATTCCTGACACACATTCTTAAGATAACACTTTCCTAAAACTAATCTCAATCATAACTTACTCCAAAAGTTTTTTTTTTCAAATAGATGATTAGATTGATAACTAGAATCAGATATTCTTGAGTTTAAGGCAGAATCATATTCTCTAGGGCCCACCTCTCTACAGCCCACTCTTATACTATCACCCTCATTTACTTACAGGTGTCTCGTTTGTGGCAAAGTCACCACTTGCCATTTTCTTACATTTTTATTTTGGCATTTACTTTTAAAGAGCAATATGGAAGGCAAAAATGAATCTAGTTGGTAGGACTTGAACATTTCCAGCAAGCATAACACTGCCCCGGGCATGTATAGCTAGGCCCTTTAGTCACAGAAGGTCAAAGGATTTAGGAGCTTGGGTTTATGTATGTCATTATATAGGTGCTTAAGAAATAGTCACATGAATTCTTTACTCCTCCACCAAATAAAGAATGGTGGTGCAGGTCACTTCAACCATAGAGGAAAAGGATGTTTGGTAGCATTAGTTGTGTCTGAAGTCTGAGCTATGTGTTTTTGGTGGGACAAAGAGAGGGTACTAACCATTAAGAACATGCAGACACCTTGCATTTCCTTTCCTGACAAAAGAGACCACATAAGAATGCTGAAGATATCAAAGTAAGATAAAAGTAGTTTTAGAGTCTGAAAATTATCAGCTGTCAAGTCTCAATTTTTTTTAAGAAGGCATCATAGTCAAAGCAAGACCTAAAGAGTGTCTAGGACAAGAACAAGATATTTAATTCAATGATTACTTATAAATATTTGAGAAACCACTCAACAATCCAATCTTGAAATGTCCGAGCAAATAGTAGTAACACATTTTTGCTTTTATCATATTATAAATCACTGTGCCCTGTTTGATACCTTTCAATCCAGAGACTAAAACTGTTTACCTGCCATAATTTGGAGGTGTTTTTAGACTAAAATGTTTCCTTAGCTTTACGTAACCTTGTAAATGAGAAGGAAGAGAACAAAAACAAGGTGGGTACATATCTTCTATCTCAACAAAATGTTCTTTCTTCTTTATCAACAAAATGTTCACAACATGTCTTCTTATCAACCACACCTCTAAGAGGGCCCCAGCTAACTAAAGGCAACGTTCTAAGGGTCAGCTACTTCATAGGACTTAAAATAATAGTTGAAGTGGGATCATCTCTCTTCAGTTGTGAAACTAAATGTACATCTGAATTTAACCTATTTCATTACCTTATTGTACTTTTTTTGGTGCCAGGAATTGAACTCAGAGGCACTCAACCACTGAGCCACATCCCCAGACCTATTTTGTATTTTATTTAGAGACAGGGTCTCACTGAGTTGCTTGGTGCCTCACTGTTGCTGAGGCTGGCTTTGAACTCATGATCCTCCTGCCTCTGCCTCCCGAGCCACTGGGATTAAAGGCTTCCACCACCACACCTGGCTTTTATTATTGTACTTTTAATTTCTCTCTAAAAATAGATCAATTTTGCCTACTAAACAGACTAGAGGGATATTTCCTTTTTCCTATAAATGGATCTTTTTTTCTTTTCTTCTTCAGTTTTGGGGATGGAACCCAGGGCTTTGTGTAGGCAAGTGCTCTGTAACTGAGCTATACCACCAGCCCTAAAGCAGAACATTTCAAACACTATATCGGAGCAAGCTTTAATTTATTATTGCTTATTTATTTTTATGCCTACCATATTTTCCTTCAAACTCTTTTTTTTTTTTTTTGGTGCATAGAAAAAAACAATTAGTGCATTTTCTCTCCTGGATTTATTCTGTAAAATACAAGTACTCCCTCCACCCTAGCTATATTCTCTTATTTCTGTAATGGAACTTTTGCATAATCCAGCTCATTGGGCTTTATCGAGAGCTCTTGAAGAGTATTGTTACTGCTCTCAGTTTGTTCCTCCTTTCCCTTGAGGTGGAACTTATGTCAAGAAATGCATGTTCTATTCCACGAGCAGGCCAGCAAGGAGAAGACATGGCATTAGGAACAGGAAACTACTAAATGTACATGATAATTTGGGCAAATAAGCTATAAGTAATACATAAAGGTCCAAATTCCATCTTAATGCAGTTACAAGCAGAGAGGAAGTCTACATGCCATGGTCAAGGGTTCAAGATCTGAGCATAAATACCAGTGGTGTGATCTTGAACATCACCAATAACCTTTTCAAGCCTCAGTTTCCTCTGCTCTAGAGTAGGAAAATAAGAATGGGGACTCTGTGTAATTATCATAAAAATTTAAAAATAAGTGATCCCATCTCCTGCACATAGTAAGTTAAGGTGTATGCTGCGCTCGTGTTATATAAGGCACATGGGTTATTATCATCATTCAAACAAAAAACAGTAGGAGCAAAGAGAAAGTGGTAATTACATGGTTCTTGAGGATACTTCTTTCCAATCACCCTTCTCTTTCACAGAGCACTGTTAACGACAATAACAAAATGATCTTGATCACAAATGTGAACTTCCTCTAAGAAATCATTGTCCATTCCTGTAAGCATCAAAACATGGTGGGGTGAGAACTTCCCTTGACCACAACATACCTCTGCAGCCCGGTGCTCCACGTCTGTGTTCTCCTTTACAAGAAAACTTCTCAAAACAATATTCTATGCTCACTGTTTCCATGCTTCCTACACACATTCTTCAACAGATTCTTTTTTTGTTTTGGTATTGGGGATTGAGCTCAGGGATGCTTAGTCACTGAGCCACATCCCCTGCTCTTTTAATAATTTTACTTACAGACGGGGCCTCATTAAGTTGCCTAGGGCTTCACTAAGTTGCTGAGGCTAGCTTTGAACTTGCAATTCTCCTGCCTCAGCCTCTAAGCTGTTGGGATTATAGGCGTTTGTCACCATGCCCTGGTCAACACATTCTTCCTAGGCTCTCATCAGCACTTCATTTTAAAAATGGGGTGGGGGGTGCTCACTATAGCAGTGGCCTTCACGTTGCCAAACCTAACTCTGCTTTCTGCTTCATGCCTTGCCATCTCAATAGCAGTAGATATGGTTGATCCCTTTCTTCTTCACCTTTCTCACTGGGCCCAGGGCACCCTCTCTTTTGTCCTCCTCCTCCCTCAGTTGCCAGTCTGTCTCAAACTTCTTTATTGTTCCTCTTGGAGTGTAGTCCCCAGACCCCTTGTCTCCCTTCCCTTAGCACTTCCTCAGTGATTCCTTCTAGTCCTGTGGTGTTATATCCTGTCTATAACTTATGGCTCCCAAGCTTATTCCTCCAACACTGACCAAACCACTAGTATCCAGATTCATCTCCAATTAGTCATCTAACAAAAGCTCCAAACTTAAAAGTGTTCACAACTGAACATTCGGTTCCCGACTCTTCCCCAAAATACAGCAAAGCCTTCACCTTCTGCAGTCTCCAGCAAACGGTGACTGTGTGGCTGTCTTTCCAGCCTTCAAGTGGTCCTTGATTTTACTCCTTCAGAGACATCTTGAGCTGATCCATCTTTAATAAATCCTGAAGGTGCCACCTCCAAGCACTCCTCACCTTTCTCCATCATAACCTTTATCCAAGCCACTGGGTCACTGCAGCAGCCTCCCAGATGCTCTCTCTGTTCCCTTCTTTGCCCTTGGACTCTCTTCTTTCACAACAGCCAGAAGGAAATATACCTGATCCAGGTAGCTCCAATGTATTTAGGGTGTAGGATCTGGCCCTGGACACCTGTGTGACTCAGTCTCCTACCTGTGTACCTTGAGCTTAGCCATTTCAACTGCCTCCTCTTTCTCTGCTGCCAATCTGTTCCCTTCATCCTCCATTCTGTTCTGATCTCACTAGTCTCCTCTCTGTTCCTCAAATACGCTAAGCTCAACCCATCACTATGGGTCTTTTGCATTTCTTCTGACTAGAAAAATCTTCCCTTGAATAATCCATTTGACTTGTTCTCTTTCTTCTTTGGCTCTGTGCTTAAACATCATCTAATCAGAAGGATTTCTTCATCCCAACCACTTTCTATCCATTTTATTTTTGTTGTTGGCATACACCAATACTAGACATGCATAAGTGTTTTGTTTATTGTTTGCCTCGCCAAAATGTAAGCTCTATGAAGGCAGGGACTTAATTTTAGTCACTGGATTAATTTAGTGACGGAAATAGTGCCTTGCCAACAGTAAATACTCAGAAATATTTGCTGAATAAACGAATGAATACATTGGTTTTCCATGCAATGTGTGAATTAGTGGTTGACAACTAAAAACTTTTAAAAATTTAAAGGAGTTGGTCAATCTTTGGGAATTAAGGAAAAAATAGTGAAGAATCAACGCAACTGGTTTATTGTTCTGTTGATGCCTCTAGAAGCTGATTTTTCCATTGCTGACATTTCCATTTGAAGAATGACTTCCCTCATTGACTAAGACCTGCCACTAGGCTGAATCACATGGGACATGCTGCTGAGCCAGTTTTTCTCTGGTGTGACCTGAATGACTCAAAGTGCCAATGACAACGTCAGTTTTATGTCCCTGGAACTCCACCTGGAAGTTCAGAATCAACCATTGACAGCATTCAAGTACATCTTGCTCAACTTGGTGAACTTGAAACTGCTCATTCCTTGAACAAGATTGCTGTTTTATCTTTTGTCAACCACTTGCTGTGTGACTAATTTGAATGTCAACATTTTTAAGTAAAAACTCTTTGATATTAAACAAAACCATTTGAAGAGACTTTCAAAATGTCTGGATATAATATTTTTTCAGGAAAAAAAGGCAACTTAAGACTTGCTAATCATAAACTAAATATACATGATTTTAATTGAGTGTCAGGAGTCCAAATCTATTATTTCAGCATAAGAACATTTTACCAAATGCTAAGTTCTGTGGCATGCTGTTTGAATTTGTGCCTTACATATTAATGAACCATATGCTTAACTTCTAAGGCATGAAAATTTTCTCTCCTTCCTTCCTCCACATAAAATGAGATAAAGTGCCTAACCTGATAAAGGAAGTAAGAGTTTTTAATTATTATTTACTATTACTGGTATTGGGGGTAAACATCTTCATTTTAGTGTTTTTAATGGGCTTTGTCACTATCTCCATATGACTTTAGAAACCAAATAAGTACTGAATGGTCAGACATAAGTCTTTTTGACAAAAAGACCAAAAATTTAATGTTCCTAAGTATGATCAAGTAAAAATTTTTAAAATGGTCCAAGTGTACTTAGAATATAGTACAATGTTGCACACAAACTACTCCTTAATGTAGGGAAGATGTAAAATTCATTCAATTCTCACCTCCAGAGAGAAGGAGAGTAGGTGAAGATCTTGCAGTACTCAGGTAAATTTGGAGGAGGGGGCGGGTACTAGGGATTGAACACTTGACCACAGAGCCACATCCCCAGCCCTATTTTATATTTTATAGAGACAGGGTCTCACTGAGTTGCTTAGCACCTCACTTTTGCTGAGGCTGGCTTTGAACTCACTATCCTCATATCTCAGCCTCTTAAGCCGTTGGGCTCAGGTAAACTTACAAGCCAGTAACTTCAGATGGTTTCTACGATTTCTCCCAACCTAAGATATTGGTTTACCACTTTCTAAAACATTTACTTCTAGGTATATAAAATTAGACTACAATTGTCAATAATAAACTAAGAACTGGATATAGTAATGCAGAGCGCTATGTTCAGTTCCTCAATAATATTAAAAGAAATCGGAACCTCCATTAAGACCACTCTAAAGGGGAACATATAATGATACAGTTTTCTGGGCAGTTCAGAAGTCCCCCTCAGGTGAGGCGAATTCGCTTTTGAAACTCACTGATCGTATTGGTGCAACATTACATAACCTTTCTCCTACTTAGGCTCCTATTCCTGACCTATTTGTTCCACAAGGAGGTAATAACCAGCTTCAGTGCAGTATTTGGGTGCTTGGAGATTCAAAGATGCTATCCCAAAGTCTCCTGGAGCTCCCAGTCTGATGGATAAATTCCTTCATCATAGTATTGCTGTCATGGAGAGGGAAACATTATTACAGATGCAAAGATGAAGCCATAGAGATCTTGAGTGTTTTCAAGGAGATTAACTAAATCTTGAAAAATGAATAGGAGGTGACCTGACACTAAGGATCTAGAAGCAGGGAAGAAAGCCAAGGAAGAGCTGAACACCCAAGCGCTACTATCCAATTCTGTAACTACTGGCCAATTGTGAATTTGACAATCAGTAAAATACATATTAGTTTCTCAGTCACACTAGTCACATCTCAAGTGCTCGGTATCTGCATCTCATGTCCTTCCCAATTGAACATGCAAATATAGAGTATGTTCATCGACAGGAAGCTCTGTCCGACGGCACTGACCTTGAGCAAAAAGAACAACAATAGCACAAAGACCTAAGAGCAAGTGCTTATGGGAATAATCTCTCACAATTAAGTACAGCTAGAGGCCAGGATGCAGAGAGGGAGAGTGGCAGGTGAGAAGTCAGGAGGCAGGGGTCCCTGCAGCACAGCCGACTTCCTTGACTAATATCACAACATAGAGGGGGACCTGCATCCTGGAAAATTCTGCCTCTCATTATCAACCAGTCATTACGGCCCTGGAAAACTGCATGGCTGAACGTTGGAACAAACCTCCTCTCCATTGTTCGCCCATTGTGTTTATGAAACCATATGTCTCATGGTAATGAAGGCGATTTACCACATCATGAATTCATTATTTCTCTTTGTAAAAAAGGAGATTGGGTTTTTTATTTGGGCATCTTATCCTCCTTTTTATTTTTATGTATTAAAAAAAATCTGTATAACATTTTGTACTTAAAAAACCCTTTTTTTTTAAAATATAGTTTCTTAGTTCTACAGCACACAGATTTCGTAGTCGACTTTTGGGAACATACACATGATCATACTGTTAAGAACTCAAGGATGATTATACTCATTCTTCTACACCATGTATTTTTTTCTCAAATAATTAAAAAGGATTACAATAAGATTTTTTAAAAAATACATAAAATTAAACAATAATTTAGATGTTGCCTACAATCCTTGGCTTTCTGAGAGAACTCATGTGGTTCCAGGGATACAAGGAACAGGGGTTAAATATCAGTCACTTAGGGGCGTGGTCCTGGTTCAATCCCTCATCCTCCTCCACTTGCTTCCTCACTGTAACAGGGTTCTGATACAATGGCCTCTCTAGAGATGGTAGTCAGTAGTAAGCAGGCACACTACAGCACCTACCACCACTCTGGTGTGTGTAGAGGAGGGGAAGAAACATAAGGTGACTGTCAGGGAGTCATTTATGTATCTGGCAGTGTTTGTCCCATTCTTACAGTAACTAAGTCTCTTGAGGTGGGATCTAAGATCCTTTATGTTAAAAATGCACATTAAAGATCGCAAACTAACAAAACCACAAATAAATAAATAAATAACTCACATTCATGCAGCCACAGATATCCATCCATGTGGCTCTCATAAAACAGGCATTTACCATGGAACTTACCAAGGTTTTCACTCTTCGTACCTTAATGTCTCTGTAGTTTTTTTTTTCACGCCAAAATATAAATCCAATTTTTCATTTATTAAGTAGTTACACCCAAACAACATATTGGTAATAATTCATGCAATGTTCAACAGATAGAATTATATTTCCTAAAAAGTTTAAAGATGCAAAGGCATGCCTTTGTGAATTCATGGCCCCACCTCAGGGTACTTGAGCTCACAGTTGGGAACCATGGGTTTAGCATGTTACACTTTCCAAAGCACTTTCCCAACTGCTGGCTAATTTATCTTCACTGCAACTACTGTGTGACACCATCTAGTTGAGAAAACCATGCCTATAACAGGGTGTATTCAAGGTTTCACGGCTGGAAGTTGCAAATCAAGAGCCAGATTTATTGGGACCTGACTCCAGATTCTTCCCCCGGTTCTGTATGTGATTTCTTTCTACACAAAGTGTCAATGACATTTTTTATTAATCTTCTTATTTTCCAGCATCATTCCCCACAAAACTTAGTAAACTGATATGCAAGACATATTCCCATGCTTTTTTCAAAGTTACTTTTTGGTTCCTTGACTAGACAAAGTACAATTCCAAAATATTTTTTTACAATAAAAATACACACACAACTATCGCAGCAGGTATGTGCATGTTTTATATTTTTGAAAGTATGATTTTAGATTAAATAGTAGAAAAGCTATTGTCCAAATTAGAATATTAAAATAATAATAGCTAACAGTTATTTAAAGATTAATATGTCCCACCTTACTAAGTGATTTATAAAAATCCTACCTTTCTAAAAATTACTTAGTGTAGATACTATTATCTCCTTTTTAAAGGTGAGAATTAGAGGAAGTAGCTTAACAAATATGCAACTGAAAAAGACCTGGAATACTTGTACTTTAAAAAAAACTATTTTAATATATTAAAATATTCTTAAAAAAGAAAACAAGTTGGAGGACTCATACAACCTGATTTCAAATTTACTGTAAATCTTTATTGTAATCAACACAGTGTAATATTGACAAGAGGAGAGACATCTAACTTGATGGAACAGAATAGAATCCACACAATAAGTCAATTCATTTTCAACAAAGGTACTGAGGCAACTGGATGTAGAAAGCTTAGTGTTTTCAACAAATTGTGGCAGAAAATTCATATATAAGGGAGAAAAGCCATACTGAGCATCAGATACAAAAATAAACTCATAACAGATCATAGATCTAAATGTAAAATCTAAAGCAATAAAATTTCTAGAATAAAAACCATAGTAGAAAGCCCTTTTGATCTTGATCTAAGGAAAGATTTCTTAAGATTCAAAATTTCATTTTAAAAAAGCATTGAACGTCATCAAAATCTAAAGGACACTTTTTAAAGCATGTAAAAGACAAGTCACAGACTGTGAGAAAATATTTGCACAGTTGCATAAAGAACATGCACCCAAAATTTATAAAGAATTCTTCAAAATTCAATAATAAGAAAATGACTCTTTTTTGAAATTGTCAAGGGAGTTAAACAAACAGTTCACCAAGAAAATCCATGAAAACAAAATAAGTGCCAAAAAAAATTTGCTCAAAACCATTTATCATCAGGAAGATGCCAAATAGGACCACAAACACATACCATTACACATATAGAATAGCTAAAACAAACTGCTGTTGAGGTTAATTAAGGAATAATTGGTACTCTCAGGCTGGTAGGAATGCAAGATGATACAAGTACTTTGGAAAACAGTTTTCCAGCTTCTTGGAAAGTTAAACACATATCCAGATGTGAAGGTACACACCTATAATCCCAGCAACTTGGGAGACTGAGGTAGAAGGATCATGAGTTTGAGGCCAGCCTGAGTAATTTAGCAAGACCTGTCTCAAAGTAAAACATAAAAAGGGCTGAGGATACAGCTCAGTGGTAGAGCACCCCTGGGTTCAATCCCAAATTCTGAAGGGGGAAAAAAGTCTGCAGCCATCCATGGTGGTGCATACCTATGGTCTCTACTATTCAAGAGGCTGAGGCAGGAGAATCCCTAGAACTCTGGAGTTTGAGACCAGCCTAGATATACAGCAGGCTCAAATGAAATAAAACAAAGAACAATACAATAAAATAAACACATACCGACATTTAACCCCTCAGTCCTACTCTTAGATATTTATTCCTCATGAAAATGTGACCATACAAAAACAAATGTTTAGAGCAACTTTATTTAGCATTGCCAGAAACACTTGAAACAACCCAAAGTCCTTCAATTTGTAAATGGATAAATAAATCATGTTACCCACATATTGACAGAACACTATCTGGTAGCAGATACTGTGTTATCACTTTAGCAACAGGTTTTACCCTCAATTTTCCCTAGAGTCAGCCTCACTGAGCATCTTTCCTCCCAACACATTTGTTGTCATACTATTAAGTACAGCAACTTGCATTTTTAAATAACTTTTATTTTCAGTAACAAACAGGCTAGTCATCTCCACTGTGCTTGACACTAGTGTCCATGATGGAGCTCCACAGCTGCAACCTAATCAGCAACATCAACTCACAAATCCCAGCCCACTGGGCTAAGAGCATCCCCTAGGTATTGGTTTTGCCAGTTTCTACTTCAGGTGATGTTTTCTTGGATGTGTCTTCAAATTCTGATGGAGTCTTACTGTAACCTTAAGTGTGAGGGAAAAATAGAAACTTGTAAGACAAGAGTCCCTGCTGCTACTTCATCGTGGAGACAGAATTTATGACTTTTCTCGAGAGAACACAATTTTGGGTCATTTTATTTATTGTACTAAAATTGATGGATGGATTCAATTACTGTTATTTTAAAAACATTTCCTATGAATGAATTGATATTTCAGAAGGAAATTTTCTTTTTTTTTTCCCCCCCACCATTTTCCCAATTGTTCAGGAGGAAAAGATGGGGCTAGATGATATTATGTAATATATGATTTACGACCCACCGAGCTCAGAATACTCCAGGCTCTTATAAAAATAAAATTACAGTTCTCTTTCTAAATCTTCTTGAAGTAGATCATTACTTTGGTAGCACCCAATGAACCACACCCCCCAGTAATCACGCCTTTATGTCCTTCCCTCCCACATGGACACTGGACTTGATCTTGTGAGCATCAGTGGTTGCTCGCTGGGCCTTGTGCTCTTAGATGCTCGTTTCTGGGGCTTTTCTTTTTCTGCAACCCTGTTAGGAAGTTTGAAAACCACATAGTTGAACAAGTAGAAAACAACCCTTCTGCCCCTTCTTTCTGCCATCCTCCATCCAGTCACCGCAGCAAACCAAATCAACCATTCAGATAACAACGCCTTTAATATAGCAATTTCTGAAACTTCCCGGCCTCAAGACCCCTTTCTACTCTTAAAAATTACTGATGACTCCAACAATAATTTTGTTTACCTGAGTTATATCTAGTGATAGTTACTATATTAGAAATTAAAATTGAGACTTTTGAAATGGATGTACTTATTAACTCACTGAAAATACTTTAAAAACTATTAGAGGTCAATGTTAATAACAATATATTAACCTGTAATTAATAATGAGATTAACCTGGAATGCTGTGATATTTATACTAATAATAATATTTAGAGTCTAATAGTTTTCATGGTTATATTAATAACAATTATTTTTCCAAAAAATAAATTTAGTGAATACTGAGGCATTGTTTTACATTTTTATAAATCTCTTTAAAATCTGGCTTAATAGAAAACAGCAAGATTCTGAGATCTACTTCTATACTCAATCTGTGGCAATATCACCTCTCACTTAGACTCTTAAAGACTCTATTATATGCTCATGGGAGAACGAAAGTGAAAAAAAGGCAAATTATGTCTTGGTATTGTGAAAATAGCTTTGACTTTATAGAGAGATGCATTTTGAGACCCATTCCACAAGAGCTGACAATGGAATCCCCTCCAGAAAGGAATCCAGCTCCCCGAAACGCTGTAGAGTACAGCCGGCTGCCAACCTAGAACACTCATCAAGGACTATATTAGTGAACGTCACACATTCTCTACTGCAAAAGACGACCCAAGTGGGGTTTCAGGAAAGAGACTCACCATCCCTTCTGCCATTCTTCTCCCTGAGCCTGGAGACCAAGGCCTACTCAGTTCAAAACCCAGACCCAACCCCTTTTCCCTAACTATCTGACTCCCTGTTTATCTGCCAGTTAATCACCACAAGGACCCACTCCTAGCTTCTTCATGCCATAGATAGAGATCAAACGTATCTCCAGCTGAGAGACAGGAAGTATCCACATCTCCACACTAGGACATTTTCCTCTGAGGATCTTCTCTCTGCCTCAATAATAAGTAAGCCCTCTTCAGAATGATTGATAGTGGATATGTCTGCATCCCCTTAAGATAATCATCACCCTCACCTACAGGGGTGTAATCTGACTCCAAACCATGGAAAAGATGTTCACTTAATAACTGACATTAGTATGTTACCTGAAGTCTGAATTACAAAATCTTTACCACAGCTACCTTATTAAATATCCACAAAGAAAAATAATAATAGCATTATTATTATTATTAGCAAGGGCCAAATCATAACCAGACAATATTCTGTGGTATCAAACTAAAGTGATATGAAGGATAAAGTAAGAAGTTAGTAGTTTTCATAACTTAAAGGAACTTAGAGGGACCTAATCTACATTTGTGTAAGGAAATTGAATAGAATCTACTAGTATAAACTAGGATGGGATGGGATGGAACAAGACAAGACAGAACAGAACTCATGCCTGAGTTCAAAATGAGTTCTGCTGTTTACTACCATTGGCTTTGGAGAACTTACTTACACTTTTGACCACTTTAGTGTCCTCATGTATAAAGTGAGAATAATAATTTCTGTCGCATAGGATTATGAGGATTTAGTGAGTTAATATTTCTAAGGCACTTAGAACAGTGGCTGGTACATATTAGGCACTGAATTAGTCAAATACAATATACAAAGTGTGTGTGTGTGTGTGTGTGTGTGTGTGTGTGTGTGAGAGAGAGAGAGAGAGAGAGAGAGAGAGGGAGAGAGAGAGAATTAGATTGTAACAAAAAGTGTGAAAAATTTCAAAGCTAGAAGAAGTGAGAAATAACTTCAGTGGACAGAGAAGATAGCTAAGTACAGGAGACAGGAGTGTGTGTGTTAACAGGAAGTATCGTAGGGTAGGACACAAGTGTGGGTCTGGCTTTAAGTCTCTCCTTCCACAGTCTGTAAGACCAGCAAGAGGAGGATAGGGGAACATTAAAGAGGGGAGAAAGTTGTTGTTTTACCTTATGTAGAGTTCTTTTTTACTCAAATCCCCTTTATCAGAACCCAGATGTTTTGAGAATGATGCCAAGCTGTGATAAAAACAGATGTACATGAAGGAAACAGCACATCTAGCAAGGAAGACTGTTGGGTAATTCAGCTTATTAACGACACGTTCACTGTAGTAACCATTTGCAGATGATCATTAAAATACATCCCTAACAGTCGTTCCTTTTGGTTGTTCTTGTTTTCAAAGTTTCATCTTTAAAAATCTCTTTAAACCACTCACTCAGCTGTGCTGAAAGTAAGATACAATCAGGCAATTATTTAACCCTAAAAGGACATAAGCAGGAGGGGCAGTATGGTTTGAAGATCTTTGTTCCTGTATGTTGGAATCTGGCCCAAAGAGAACGTCTGCCACTTCCATTAACCTACCCAAACAATTTGGATCATGGTAAGGTCATTCTGAATTTTGCCTAATTTATAACAATGGATAAAATTTGGAACCCAATAATCTTGACATGAGACATCATCTAATGATAACTTATTTGTGACATGAGCCCATCAAAAACCACCCGACCTATTACAGGAGAAGGGCTAGGGGGAAACAAAGCGGGAGGCTGATCATTTTCAACTGCATTTAATTTTCAAGGCAATGAAAGGTCCATTTGTTCGGGTCAGTTCAAAACCTCTTCAGGGAATGTTGTTTTGAGATAGGTCATACATTATTATTAGCGTCCATTCTATAGGTGAAGCCACTAAACCAAAAGTGATTAAGCAGCTTGGATAATGAAGTGAAGAAAGAGCAAGAGAATGCAGTGACCAAACCCAGAAATCCCAGGATGTTCTTAGTGCTATATTTCTTGGGATGCTGTCCACCTTCCACCTGTGTGTGCGCGTTTGTGTCTGTGCATTTGTGCATGCACGGGGAATCAAACTCAGGGCCTCGGCATACACCAGGGAAACACCCTACCATTGAGCTACTTCCCCAGCCCTACATCTTTATTTCTATTATTCAAGATGTAGTGTGTATTACAAGTCAAGTATCAGATGTACACAAGTATCGTGCCTGGAAGAGTCATGTACCAATTACTTGTAGGGCTGGTTGCTTGAATTACAGCCCATGAAACTGAATCCAACTGGTGTGATGTAAGTACACACTCACTGCACATTTTATACACAAGCTTAACAATAATAAAAAAATACTTTCCTTCAGATTTCCTGGTGATTCAGGTAGTGGACATCTACCCAACTCATGATTAGGGAAGATGAACAACAGGTTTGTCAACATTATGCTTTATAGAGTGTTAGTCACGAGGTGTTCATGGAGAAGCAAGTTGTTTTGTTTTTTTCTAATAACATATTTACATGTAGTTAGGAAGGGGTGTGCCTATTCAAATCTGTGGCTACAACACCAGGAAGGCTAGCATTAGGGTGAAACCTGTGAGGCAATGACCTTAAGCACAGGAGGTTGCCACAACATCTATTATTAGGATCCATGAGATATAGTCAGAAGTCATGTTGCAAAATGGCGGGGTGGAAGGCCAGTTTCCCCTGACAAAGTGCAAAGGCATGCTATAAACACTCACATGAACAAACAGCCTTAGCAGCAACCACAACCAGGAGAAAAATTAGAGGAGATTTTCCACAACAAAGGAAGTATTGTTCTCCTGTGGTCACCCTTAAATTCATCCTTTGTTGTAGAAGACGCTTAGGCTCCACCATGGAACTGTGGCGTCCCACCCAGCATTCTCCCTGTGGGCCAAAGTGATGGAATACATTGATTCATAGCGAATTGTTCCTTCTGACTAGGGATCCTGCATCTTCAGTTCAATAGCAAAGAGTTCTCCAAAGAACAATGAGGTACAGTGGGCCAAGCCGACGGCCGTAAAGCAGACATGGGCAGAACCACTCTGTCCCAGAGGCTGGCAGCCTGTCTGACCTAGGATTGGACAACTACCTTCAGGCTCCCATTTCTTCATCTTGATGGTGGGGCTCCCCAAGCTGGCACTTGGTGATGATTATCACTAGGCAAGGCCTTCTGTGAGCCTCTTTCCCCCCCCCCCAAGGTAAGGAAGCCAAAACCTGTTTGCTAAGGGAAATGAAAAGCTTGCACGAAAACACATCTTGGTTGTGTAACAAATGAGAATGGTGCCAGACAAGTGTCTGGGTTTGTGTAAAGTCAGAGGGGGAATTACACAAACAGGGATAACAGGGAATCTCAGCAAAGCCTCCTGCTGGGGAAGCCTCCATCATCCCATGACTCTCCAAATACTCCCTTCCCTACCCTCTCCCACCCCCAGCTGGGAGATTCATCATCTCTGACATGTCATCAAGGTGTGCCTGCTCTGATTTGTGCCTTCTTGGTATCAAAGGAGATGTGAATCAAAAATATTTGTTAATTCAATAGCATGTCTATGGAGAATCTCTTTAAGTTCTTTGGGAGAATGAGGAATAATAAAAGAGTATAATAAGATAATTTAGTAGGGCTCTAACAAGGTGCTTGGCACAGAGGAACCGAAAGGTGAATAGAAAATGACCCTAGGCTTCAAGGGGCTCACTGTCAGGTGAGGAGCCTTTCAGGTAAAAAGGATCAACATTTGGCTAGGAGTAACCACAGTGTATAGAAGCCACAAGAATTTGCCTGAAATGCTCAGGTATGTTTCTGTCATTTCTCCTGCCTGTTTTTGAGCCAGTAGAAATCTTTAAGATGAGCATGTGATCCCCAGAGAGCCACCGCCTACTCCCCCTCACCTAGTCAGGTAAGAATGAAAGAAAATACTTCTGGGCGGAGTTCTGAGTGATACAATTTGGTGTAAGTTCAGTTAAGCTGGTAAAGCCCATTTCTGAAAGAACTTCCTGTAAACAAGTTACCGTGACTGTCTCCAGCTCATGATGAATAAATGAAATAATTGATCATAACAGACACATTGCTAAGAGAAAGTGGCTCACACAATATGTCTTTTA
The DNA here is from genome assembly GCF_052094955.1 of Ictidomys tridecemlineatus. Taxonomy (NCBI): domain Eukaryota; kingdom Metazoa; phylum Chordata; class Mammalia; order Rodentia; family Sciuridae; genus Ictidomys; species Ictidomys tridecemlineatus. Next base: position 57,127,640 of record NC_135484.1, on the reverse strand, counting down.
TTTTTCCTGTTCTGGGGTGTGGTTAGGTGACTTTCCCTTCATTAAGGGACTTTTGGGCCTTAACTACATGAGATTGCAAAAGTTGAAAGGACCTAGCCCGGAAGTGTTTGCTATTTGGTGGGGGGAAAAAAATCCTTTGATGCTACCAAAAATCCTTTGATGCTTCCAAATGAAAAAAATAAAAATAAAAATAAAAAATAAACCTGGGTGAAAACATCTTTAGCTCATTGACTTGAATTTTAAAATCCTGTGATTATCTCAGCTTTTTCCAATTCTTTCTCTTTAGCAGACATTTTGTAAAACATAATTACAATGAAAGATAATGTGTGCTGTTTCATACCCTCCCTTTCCCATCCAGAACCCTCCACTGCAAAACAAACAAAGCCCTGTGAATACAGAAATGCTCATTTTGCTTTCCTTGTGGGCTGCTGCCTCCAGATCTTCCAACTCCGATCAAGATAGAGGCTTTTGAACCCTGCAAAACGATTTTCTTTGCTCTAGCTTTTCCTTCTGCTTAGAACCACTTTCCTTCTTTCTCAGATTTTAATAATCGAACACTAAATCTGAAAATAAGCTTTCAAATTTAAACCTGAACTTGAAAATTCAAAGGAGAGTGAATATTTGTGGTTTTAAATGATCTGCAGAAATGAAGGTGGGGCTGGAGGAAGAGAAAAACCTAAGAAAGGTGGAGAGACCCCTCACTCCCCCTTCTCCCCAATTCTGTAACCATTAAGTTCACTTTAAAAAAAAATCAGTTAATTACAGGCAATTAAATTGTCTAGAGAAGTGGTCAGGAAATAATGATCAATAGTTCTTTCCAATTTGCAACAGAAATAGGAGGAAAAGGGGAGAGTAGGGACCCCTCGGTCTGTTTCTCCTGACTCTCTATGGTTGCTTTATTATGTGCACTCAAGAATACTGAAAGGAAATTTAGAAGGAAAATGTGAGAAATTGGAAAATAATAACAGCTAATTCATTCTGAAATGCTTACTCTGTGTCAGCAATATTCGAAGCACTCTATACTATTAACTTATTTACTTTTCACAATCCTATGAGGCTGGGAGGATTATTAACCACATTTTACAGAAAAGGAAATGAAGCACAGAGAGGTCAAGTAATTTACCAGGCACACCCAGCTAGTAAGCTAGTAGGCTGGTTTTTGATTTTTTTTTTAACCATTAAGGCATTATTATCACTTTACATTGTAACACCCATTTCACAAGAATTTATGGAGTTGCATATGCCCAGTAGATGAAGGGGAGGGGGATGAGTGGGGATATGCAAAGGAAACTAACAAGGAAGTGGCTGAGGCTGGAAGCCCCAGGGATTAAAGGGCTGAGGGGCTGATCAGTGGTTGTACAGGGCATCCCATTCAAATACTCAGGTTCTTCCAAGATCTCAGTTCCCCAGAGGTGGAGAACCACAGGAGCTCCTGAGAGAGTCTCCATGGGGAATTAGTCACCCTGCTCAAGGCACCGAGTTGCTCTCCTTCAGCTTCCGGGCTGAGCCATCCTGGAGCTTGACTGTCACGCCCTGACTTGAGCTGATACTCTTGATAGCTGAAGGAGCGCCTGCGCCCACCTCCGTGCTGAGCCCCTGCTTCTCTTTTCATTCCATCTTTTCCCACAGTCCTGGGAAGACATGATGTCCTTCTCACTTCCAAGAACCACCAAACTTCAGACTCACAAGGGCCTGGGTGAAGACCTAGTTTGGGGTTCTCCTCCAGGGCTGGGAATTATTGAAACAGACGCTGTTTTTAAACTGGGGAAGGGAGAGCAACAGGAGATTGTGGTATTGTCCAAAGGAAAGTGTGGATGTGTGCGAAGGTTTAAATCGATGTTCTGATTCAGCTCCCCTGTATGGCCGAGAGGCTGAGGCCCAGAGGGTGAAATGACAGAGTGGGTCATAGAGCAAGTTGAAAGCAGGTGGTGAGCTCAGGCCAGACCTGATGTCTGTGGGTCTTGCTGCAGCTGCTTCCCCCATGGTGGCAGGGCAGCTTCTGAGCACTCGGCCTTTGTGGGCCAGTATTCAGACTTCCTCCAGGACCCCACGGTCATCTGGAAATGTCCTCACAGAACTCTGTTTTCAGTGCTTGCTCCTGTAGACTATGAATCACCTTTTAAAAGGTGGAGGATCCAAAGCCACTGGCCTGTGTTTCTGTATTGTCTTTCTGTCCCTCCCCCACCTAGACACTGGTCTTCCCCTTTCTCCCTTTGCCTGTTCATTTTTTTCTTGATTTGATATTTGGCATCTAGCTCTAATGAGCTCTCTGAATGCCATTGGGTATTTAGACCAGACCAGCATCCAGTACACTTGCTTCTTCACAGGGTGCATTCTGAACTAGCTAGTCACCCTAACCTCCCCATAGAAAAAACAAGTTGTTTATGTTAACATTCGCTGCTCAAATTTAACCTCTCAGTCCCAGATCAGTGTAGCTTCCATTATCCTGGTTCCAGAAGATCAGCCATGAAGTAGTAGCCTCTGTATTCACGGCATTTATAAATAAGATGATAATTATTCTCTTTAGGGAACACTCACTATGTGACTGGAATCTTGATATGTCCTTTGCACTTATGATCTCAAACTTCATAAGAAACCTATGAGACATGATTACTATCATCATTTTGCAGATGAGGAAGCTGAGCTGTTTTAAGCAATTTGTCTTCTTTCTCACAGTTATAAAATGCTGACGTTGGGGCTGAAACCAAGTCTGCAGGGCACAATTCAATCTGTTTGCACCCCCAGCAGCCATATCTTTGCCTGGTGTTATAATTCATCCTAAGGGTAGACATTACCCTCAGAGAATCTTCCAGGATTAATCTGTCACATTATTTTGAGATGGGAATCTGCTTCCTTTCTGTCTCAGTGGCAGCTGTCCACATGGCTCTTCGGAGTCCTCTGCCATATTCTATAGCCCTTCAGTCTTCTAGGTTTTCCTCTCCTCTGGAGACTTAGACTTTCCTTCTTTGCTCTGTAAGTCTCTGTAGTGGAACTCAGCAGTTAAAACCAGCAGAGGACTAGCAACTTCCTCCAAGGCTCCTGCTCTTCCCTCTCTTCCTACTGGAGATTTGTTTTCTTCACCAATAGGGTCCCCAGCCTGTTTCTTCCCCTGCATGCCTGAAACCAGGCTCTTTCCCCAAGTGCTTTAGTGGAAAATCAAACCATGAAGCATTGCTTTGGTTCTTGCTCAGCACCATGGTTTGCCTTTCTGCTACCAGTTTCCATTCTGCTGTTATCAAATATTTGCTGGACAAATGTCTTTCTAGTTAAGCAACTCCCGCCCCGGCCCAGCACTCCCAGCTTAGTTTGAGTCTAACTACTCCAGCAGCAGGTGAGACCTGCAGCATGGGCAATATTTTTCAGACAGGAACAGGGATGAAAATGTTGTCAAAGTGACTAGGTTTGTCAGGAACAGAACACTAGCTGGAATCTCAGCTGGAGGCAATGTGTAATTTTTGCTAGATGCTAATCGTGTAGCCATTACAATAGGAGCTCTCAAACTTCAAAAGTAGAACTGAGATATTGTTTCATGGTGGTCTTCTAATTTATCAGGGGTGGGGATAATGGGGAGATTTGCATTAATTGCACAAAATTTTTCAAACTTTTTTTTTGTTGGGGTGGGTTACTGGGGATTGAATTCAGGGGCACTCAACCACTGAGCCACACCCTCAGCCCTTTTTTTGTGTGTGTATTTTATTTAGATACAGAGTCTCACTGAGTTGTTTAGCACCTTGCTTTTTCTGAGGCTGGCTTTGAACTTACCATCCTCCTGCCTCAGCCTTTGAAGCCACTGGGATTACAGGCGTGTGCCACCGCACCTGGCCAAACTTTTAAAAATCTATTACTTATCTAAGAAATAAATTAATGATTCACAAAAAATTATTATCAGACCTTTACAAATATATCTTTAAATTTTTGATTTTTTTTTGTTTGGCAAAGATGCATATATAGACAATTTCTGGTGGGAAAGTGCTTACTTCTTTAAAATGGAATTTGTTACATTAATATTGAATTTCATGATTTTCTCATTTTGGAACCAGTGGGCTGAATTTCCTACAGGAATAGTGACTGGTGGAGGAGTTTCGTCTCTGGAATAATTTAAATTCAAGATCAGTCTTATGCAGTTTGGATCTGAGCACTTACACTAGGTGCCAAGGGTACCTGAGCTTCCTCTGTGTTTTGAAGAACATATAGGGATACAGAGGGAGACACCCAGAAGGAGATGAGAGTGAAGAAAGCAGGTCAGAGCTGGCTGCCAACAGACCATGCACTGTTATTCCTTGTGGCCCCAAGTTTTAAATTGACCCCTTTGCTTCATGTCTCTTCCTCCTTTTCTCCCTCTAGGTTTCCCCCACTCACTGAAATGCTGGGTAGTTCTTGACTGGGGAAGCAGCAGCAAGTTGCCCTGATGGGTCTCAGGTCCTCCAGGGCGGGGTCAGCACTCTGGTCACTAAGATAAAGAATCTCATCCTTGCTTTTCAATACCTTTAGATAAAATTAAAGTGGAGAGAAAAAGGTTTCCTGACCACACATGATGGTTAGAGGTTTTGTGAGCACATCTCCTCAGTGAGTTACAGAGATATTGAAAACATTCACAAAATAACCACCTCACCCTGCAGCCAGCATGGAGAAGGCGAAGACCTCTGCACTGGTACAAAGGAAGGCCTCGGCTCAGGTTTCCATTGCAAGGTTCTCCTCTGTCTTGCAGAAATATCTAAACCTGATTGCAAAACTACTTGATAGCAAAATGTCTCTTCCTCTGGTGTATGAAAAACAAGAAAGGTCACCTACTGATTTCAGTAGTGAAACTTTTGCTCATGGAAGGCCAGACGTGTGGTGTGGTGGGCAGCATGCAGACAAGCAGGAAGCCGCATGTCGTAGAATTACTGTCTTTCACGAAGCAGGAGGTGCACGGCCATTTGCCTCGATGGTACACTCTGCCCCAGCAAAATCAATAAGGTCTCCTTGAACATGTGAAGCAAGACCCATGAGGGTGCTGCCTCTTGTCTCGAACTTAAGTGGGCATCTTTATTTAGTTCTTAGAGGGATAGGAGAACAAGAGGCTGAGAGTAACCAATGACAGATACCCAAGCAGAGCATGGTCCCTCCAGTGTACATGAGAATTATCTGGTGCAATGCTCATGCCACCCCCTGGTCCCCATTTTAATTTTGTGGATCCAGGTTGGGGCCAGAGTCTTGGGATTTTGTAACCAAATGCAGATGATTGGGATGGACAACCAGGGTTTCAAACCATTTGCCTGCTGGCCCTAACCTATTGGGCATCTTGCCCAAATCCTTACTCAGAAGCATGATGACCCTTTCAGAGCAACACAAGTGAGTCTCTTTTCACTCACTTGGAACCAGTGACCATGTCCCTCATTTTATGCACAAGCTGTCAAGACAGGAAACAGTGCAGCTCCTAAGGAAGAAGAAGCCTGGGTTGTCAAGAAACCTAAACTCTACTCCTCGTTGGGCTGGTGCACAGCATGGGACATAAATGACGTTCAGCCCAGACTCAGAAAGTCCATGGCCCCCCTACAAGTTACTTAACCTCTCTGTTCTCTGAATCCTCACTGCAACAGAGGGCATTAGGCTCACTAGATAATCTCTGAACTCCTTCTAGCTTTAAATATGTGTGAATATATGGCATTTTATTAGATGCCTCTGATCGCTTCATTCTGTACTAATCTTCTGCCATCTACAAAATAGAAAGGAGGCACACCTTCTATAAGCGATCTGATGTATAAAATTTTAGTTTTTATAAATGCCAAAGTATTTCAAAGTTCTCTATGCAGCTACATTTCATCTTAAATGTATGAGTTCAAGCAAGACAAGTCTGGTCAAGGCTTAACACTGGAAAAAGATTCTGTGAGACCTGGCCCTGCATTAACATGCCCAAGGAAAGCATCTTCTGAGGAAGAGACACGTGGCTGGGGTACATCTTATTTTTCTCTTCAGTCCCTGAGTATGGTATATTAATAATGATTCCTGAAAGAACCTGCTAAGCTCTCCTGATGCAATCCCCTAGAGAAATTGCTAAAGAACATGGACTTCCTTTTGCAAATTGCATGGCTGGGGCTTCCAGGTATACTTGATTCATGTGAAAATCTGACCACACCTGGCATCTGTCACCAGCATGAAAGGGACATGGTAAGGTGGTACCAAAAGTGCTAGGAATTTCAAGTTTGCAAAAGTGAAACTGGCAGTTCACTATCCTGTCTATGCACATGGATATCCTTTTCTGACTAATTTCTTTTGTAGAAGGAGTAATTAGCTTTATTATTAACATCACCTCTATTATTACCTTTAGGCAAATCATTAAAAGCCAGCTCTATCACTTAAACAGTATTTATAATACTTGAACTTTTACTCCCTAGAACTTTCATGATAGAGATACAGAGATATGCGCTCATTTGTATATATGTGTCTGTTTCTCTCTGTGTATGTATAAGTCTCATATATGGTTTTAAATGTAAACACACATGCTCATGGCCATCATCATCATCAATATCAATAGCAGCCATTCATTTTATCCAGCTCTGATTACATTCTCTGCCCTCAAGGAACTTGCAATTTAATAAGAAAGAGAGTAAGAGTGAATAAGAATATTCATCAAAACAGGTAAATAGCCTGGAATGGCCCACACTGGAAGTTCTCAAAGTGTAGTCCCAAGACCTCTGGGAGATTCTGAGTCTCTTGAGGAGTCCAATATAATACTAAGATGTTATTTGTTTGTTTGTTTCACTCTCATTTCTCTGCAGGGAAATTTCCAGAGATAAGTGGTAAGTGATTTGGCAACAGACTGAATTGTAGAAGCCGAAAAGAAATCCAGCTTTCTTTTGTTAAGTCAAAAATTAAAGAGATAGGCCAAAATGTAAAAACATTCCACCGTTATTACTAAGTATTTTGGTTTTGAAATATTTTAGGACCTACAAACTAATTTTCTTCTACTAAGTGAGAATGACTTCTTTATAAACAAGAATAATATTTTCCTAAGAGAGACATCACAGTTTCCATCCCCACGCAAAGTTCTACAAAAGTTTTCAAAGGTTGTGAAGATTCAAAATATTTAAAACTGTATAATTAATTCTATATGAAAATAAATAGCATATTTCTGATTAGTCGCTCTTTCTCCCAAAATAACACACAATCCCACCTCACCCCCAATAAAAAAAAGCCAACATGTGATCTCCCCAAGTGGCCTGGGAAGCTAAAGAGGCTGACCTATGATCTTAGCACTAGACTGGAGGACGCAGGAATGGACACCTTGCTCCTCTCCTGGTAGCTGTTCCCCAAGCCACTATCCTGCTTGGCGTGTTTTATTTATTCTGTGTTTGTTTTGATAATGTAACAGCAACAGCAGCCACAAAAAGAGGGGCAGAGGGTAGTTCAGGCGGACTATAAAGTGGCAAGGATATAGATCTTTGCTCTCAGTAGCTAAATAATAGTGTTGTGAAATTATGAGTTTTCTAAAGCACATCTTAGATACAGAGAACAAGCATGACATATTTAGCAATTAGGGAAAACATTTCCTGCACAGTGTCATTCATTATAGACGTATTCTTATAACCAGTTCATGAAAACACAATTTTGTGAGAGGCAGCGTATCCATAAAGAAACATTAGCTTGTGAAGCTATTTGCATTGTGAGCCCCTCTCCTCGTGTGAGGGAATTTTTAAAATAAATTTCCACAGAGTGCTTACTTTTAAACTTTTACTTAACCACTGCACATATTCTACAAGCAAACATTTGCTATTTTCCAAGCCAAGGTCTCTGAAAGTTTTCAGATTAAAAAACAAAAAGAAATCAAGTTTGCTTCTGGCATCTATCTGTTTTGGTGTGTACACACATACACACATACACAAACACACAAACACATGCAGCAGCAGCAGCAGCAGCAGCAGCAGCAGTAGTAGCAGCAGCAGAGACAGAGAGCAAGTGGAAAGATCCATGGATGGAGAAGCAGAAACCTCAGGAGCCTTATGATTCTGTGTACTAGATTGTAAGACATGAACAAACGCATTTAATTTTCCTGTACCCTGATTTCCCTTTTTTAAAAAAATAATTGGGCTACAGTAAGAATATCTCTGTCTGCCTCAGAAGATCACTGTGATATCCCCAAAAGATGACATGTAGGAAAAATATTTTGTAAGAAGATATGATTTTCATAAAATATTTAAATACCTGGGTTATGCTGTAAGGGCTCAGTTTCAATAAGAGCTATCTTTGTTAAGCAAAATTCAAGTTATGAAACTAAAAGGACAACTTTCCATATGATGTGGAGTTTCCTGTTCTGTGTTTTGCAGGCCATGTCCCAGATGGGCGACTATTTATTACCATATGACCAACCCAAGCTCTGATTGCTGTTATTAGAACAGGAAAATATTGGCAGAGCCCAGATCCCTGTTGTGAAACATAAGGACCATGAAAATCTAAAATGTCATGGGTCATTATCCTTCATTCATGGTTCTAATAGCTAAGGAGGCTAAGGATAACTTCAACAAGATGATTAGAGTTGGAAATAGAAGGTTGAATACTATCCTACTGATGAATCTACCAACTAGACTTCTTTGCTGTGTAAGGAGATCATGTGGAGACCTAGACTTTGATGCAACCACAGGGCAGACCCAAGGTGAGCAGGAAGCAGGTCCTCCACCTAAGGCACCACCCACCCTTTCATGCTGTTGGGCTCAATTCCAGCTGCCTACCTGCCCACTGCTTCTGGCCTAGACCTTCTGTGATGCCCAGGGCCTGAGGTGGGTCCTCTCAGTCTTTGCTTCAGGCTTCCCTTCACTACCAGTCAGTTTCTGATTGTCTCTAAAATTGCTGCTTTCTGAATGTAAGTTTCTTGTGTCTCACATAAGTGACATGCAACTTGATTGATTAACCGAATCTGAAGGTCTCACACTGAAATGACTCCAGGGTCTAAGAAGAAAACATATTTGGTCTAATAGGGTAGAAAGGTCTATTACCTGGAACCATTACATGGGAACAGTGACCTCTGAGCTCTAGCTGGTTGTCACTTTATAGAAATACAGGTCCCAGTGTGGCCAGTAGTTCTTAGGAAGGACTAGAAATCTGGATTTTTATTAAAAATCTGGATTTTACAAATCTTGGCAAGTAAATCAAAGTTATTTTATGAGCTTTTAAACATATATTTGTCTTAAACTCTAAGTGAACAAGATAAAACACAGCAACCAACAGCCTATGTTCAAACAACAGGCAGCCACCCTCCTACCTCTTAATTAATGGGTGCAAAGGGCAGGAGGAGGCTAAAGGAAGACCCTCTACCCGAATCCACACAGAGTCCTTCTTGCCGATAGCTGCTGTATGTGCCTCATGCAGCAACCTGTCTGTGCCCCATTTTTCTGGGTTGTAAAACAAAAGGATCTCTTTAGGGTGAGTATTTCAGACTAGATTACAAGCAAAGCTAACCTGGGCACGGAGAAGGAAAGGTTCTTAGACATTCGGTCCTCATAGTTCCCCATTTCCTGTTCCCACTGGAGTGCCAAAGAAACAAAACTTCAGCTTGTGCTGAAACATCCTTATAAACTTCAGCTGCAGCACATGCCACAGGGTTGCCCCACAGGATGCTGTGTGGCCCCTCCCCCAGGCACTCTGATAGTCTAGAGTCTCAGGGTAAAGGGAGAAGAATGCACACCAGAGGGCAGGAAGTCAACACACAGCCCGGTGCCCAGATGAGGAAGTCATAAGCCATTTGGCAAGTTATTAGCAAAGATAGAAATAAGAGTTCATTAATGCCAGTTAATCCAAAAGACTGTCTCTAATTTAGAGAATCATGGAATATTTATCCTGAAAGGGATTTGGAGGCCATCATCTTACTCTGCCTCGTTTTTCAGATGAAAAATCAATGCCTAGAGTCTTCTAAACCAATAATATCCACACCACCTGCACTGCTTACTTTCCAAGACCAATGCTGTGGAGAAAATATGTAGTCTTGCAGCCCCGGCTCCTCCATGTAAGTATAGACTTTGCTCTATGCTGCATCAATGTCAGGCCAGACATTTCTCAGGAATGGAAAAGGTCAAAAGATATCATCAGTGGTCCATCTATTCTAGTCAATCACTGATTAAAATACCAACACCCAATAATCGTCTCCATTTTGATCAGGAAACTGGTTGAGTGTGACCAATGTGCCCTTGTTACTCAAGAGGTCTCCGGAAAGCTTTGCTCTGCTGTTTGTGACTTTTTGAAAACCAAAAAAAAAAAAAAAAATGACTCAGTTGGATTTGATTTAATTACCTTATAGAAACCACCTTTGAAACCAGTGAGCCCGTGACTTGCAGAGGAGAACTCCACTAGCCTGGGTGGGGGCCAAATGCTTTCCTTAAAGAGAGCCAGTCTGTCCCCAGCCATGGAGAAAGCAAGGTCTAAAGTTCAGAGAGCAGTCCAGGAGCACCGTCTGGCAGTACCACCAGGGATGGGGAAGGAGCCACTTTGCTTATGTAATGGGAAATGAGCTTACAACACAGGGCACCAAGAGCGGCTCTCAGTGAAAGCAACAGCCTGTACCGTGGCTGTCTCCCACGGGAACTGGTTTAACAGTCATGCCCTGCTGTGCTAACACTGAGTTTCACTAGGAGAGCTTTATAGGAAAAAAAAAAAAAAAAAAGTCAGTTCTGAGCCTCCCATTGAGCCAGTGGAGAAATTAGGGCAAACATTTGTCCTTTCCTGCCCCAGTCTAAGGTGAGTCCCTCAGAAGCACTGTGATAGCCTGTCCAGGCCACAGTGGCCCCCTAACTTGTGATGAAATGTAGAGTGAGGGAGAGACTCCAGATTTGGGAGGGATCCATCATTTGGTTTAGATTTGGGGGGTTTTGTTGTTGTTTGTTTGCTTGCTTTTTGGTCAGGATAGGGGTGGTTTCTACCATTTTCAAAAATGTTGGTTTTGACCTTAAATTGTGTCACCCTCCCCCCCCCCTTTTTTTTTTTTGGTACTGTGGGGCATTTACCACTGAGCTATATCCCCAACACTTTTACATTTTTATTTTGAGACAGGGTCCTTTCCCATAGGTTGCTGAGGGTCTCACTAAGTTGTTGCAGCTATCTTCAAACTTGCCACAGGCATATGTCCCCACACCTAGGTTGTTTTTTTTTTTTTTCATTTTTTTAAAAAAAACTACCATAGGACCATATTTTACACTATGGACCATTTCCAGTGTGGCTTCAGCTAGAAACTTTATTAGTTCATTCACGTACCCTCTGTGTCACTTAACAAAATGCCGTTTCCCTGTAGTAAAGAAATGTGCTTTCAGGGGTATACTAAGTCTAACACACGGAGTAGTTATAGTTGCTGCCAATAAGGAATCAACCTATTACCTGTTATCACATGCTCAACAGGAAGGTAGCAACTATTCAGGTCAAGTTTTGCAGAGGGGAAAAAAAAAAATAGTGTGACATGCCCTGTAAAATTCTTCATGTTTTTACAATAGAAGTTCAGGAAGCATTTTCACATAGCAGAAACACAATACCATTCATAATATTAAAAAGCATTTGCTTAACATTAACTAAAGTAAAATATTTGCTTAACATTAAGAAGTGTTTTTATGTAACTAATATAATCCTCACTAGCAGGCTTGTTTTCTAGATGAAGTACCTGAGGCTCAGGAGGGTTAGGTACTTGCTAGTAGCTTCAGTGCTCAAGTTAGAGGCTGGACATGCCCCAAATTCCAGTGCTCCTTCAAACTCATTCCTCTTTCTCTCCAACTTTTCTAAGAAGTCAGCCAGTATTTCTCTGCCTAGTGCTCAACTCTAATGATCACAAAATGTCTTCCTTCATCCCTTTTTCCCAAACCAGATCTTCTCCTGCCCTGAGTTTTGGATGAAATCATAACTTCATGATGATGCACCTTCCTTCTTTACTGCTCTCCACCCAAACCAAGCATTGGTGCCCGTATTTTGTTGCAATGGATATTTGTCGAAGGAAGAGAGGAAGCAAAGAAAGAAGAGAGGGTGGGAGGAAGGGATCTTAGAAAATTCATTTTCTCTGTCCTACAGCAACTAACCAACGGTAAGTGTGGATATATGCATGCTCTGTGTTCTGCTAGGGTACAAGAGAAATGCCCATCAGGGATCTCACCCTGAGGAAAATATAGCAAACAGATAACAAAAATGGATCCATTAGAGAAGACACACTGTCCGAGTAGGGAGTTTAGAAAGAGGTAAAAGCAAGGAGACTTGGGTTTTGAGGAAAGCGGGTGCCAAAGCTGCCGAGGTCCCACTCAGGGGACAGAAGAAAGTGTGCCTATCATGTCTGATACGGGAGAGACTTAGTTCCTTGTGTTTTACGTGCTTTACGTGCAAACTCCAGAAGGTGACACTGGCTACTCCGTGGGCATGAAGTGACTCCATGAGTCATTGCTAAAATGTCAAAAAGGATTTCTTAGTCAGGAAATAGTCTCTGCCTTGATGTTTATAATCAACAACTAAGACAAACAGAAGTCTAAAGAGCAAAAAAGCCAGCACAGAGACAGTCCCCCTGAGACGCAGGCACATGCCCCATTTACTGTAAATGCCATTGACTGCATCAGACCTTCCATGACCATGGTGAAGTGTACAACCTTTTGACTGACACCCCCAATCTTTGCTCAGCATCTTACTAAAGGGCATTGACCTACATGAACCCAAAACACAATGAACACACAAACTATCTTTTTTTTTTTAAAGGATTTCTTCACAGACAGGATTCAATTTGACAAATTCCTGCATTTTTAAAAAAATTATAGGTGGATACAATATCTCTGTTTTTATGTGGTGCTGAGGATCGAACCCAGTGCCTCACACATGCTAGGCGATTGCTCTACCTCTGAGCCACAACCCCAGCCCCACAAAATAGCTTTTAAAAAAAATAATTTGCAAAGCGGATCTTTCACTTCCAGATAAAAAATGTTGCAAAAATTCAGATTTAAGACAACCTCTATAATTATCATTAGGCAGACTATAGCATTCGTAGCTTAAAACTTACAATGGCATTCATTGGAGGAAAGGTGATTTTTATGATTTGGGTGAAAATAGTTTGAAAAAATAGAGGTTAATCTCTTTATTTAACCAACTTGTAATCTTGAGTAAATCACTTAGTGTTTTTGGTCAATTTTCTTTTTTTAATTTTTTTTACCTCAATGTGTAGTATTTTTAAATTTTTTAAATATTTTTATTTTTTTACATCACAGTATATTTTGAAATATTAAACATACATATAATAGGTAGACCTTGTTCCAATTAGGATACCATTATTGTGGTTGTACATGATGTAGATTTACATTGGTCGTGTGTTTATATATGAGGATAGGAAAGATATGTGCTATTATCCTACACCTCGGTTTATACTCAAAGGACTTAAAATCATCATACTACAGTGTTGCAGCCACTTCAATGTTTATAGAAGCTTAATTCACAATATCCAAGCTATGAAACCAATGAAGGTACCCTACAATAGATGAATGGATAAAAAAAATGTGATACACACACACACACACACACACACACACTGGAATATTACTCAGCCTTAAAGAAGAATGAAATTATGGCATTTTCCAGTAAATGGATGGAACTGGAGAATATTATACTAAGTGAAATAAGCCATTCCCCCCCAAAACAAAGACAGAATATTGTCTCTGATATGTGTATGCTAATCCACAAGAAGGAAAGGGAAGATTAGAAGTTCATTGAACTAGTCAAAGGGAAAGGGAAGAGAGAGGAATGGAAACAGGAAAGACAGTAGAATAGCCTCAATTTTTTTAAGAGTATTATACATGAGTAAAGGGAGGAATGCTCTCCATGCTTCTTTTATAACCCTGAGATTTAGTAAATCTAACCTGTGTGTATCCCTGAAGTATGAAACACCAGTAAAAGACATGCAGTCTACTTTTGAGGAACATTTTGGTCCTTGATATTTTGAATGATCAGTAAATTAACATCATCTTGCTCCTTAGAACGCACTCAAATAGAAGGCCATTATCTGTCTCCCTGTAACTGAGAACAACCAAAATACCTAGAGATTTGGAGATGCTACCAGCAGGTTGTTTTAGTAGTGTTTGTTTTCCCAAAGTATTATCAAGTCCTTTTTGCTCTAAAAAAGAAAAAATTCATCAAATAATTCTACAACTAGAAGAGAGAGAGAGAGATCGATCATCCTTGAACTAAAAGACAAGATTCCAAGTTCACTGACCACTTGGGTGACCTTTGTCTCTCCACACTCAAGGACTCACAAGTTTGGCTCTCTTAAAAAGGGGATGGGGGAAGGAGAATGTTTTCTGTATTTAGCTCACAGGTTTGCCTGAGGGAGACAGGAGATGGTGTAAAAGTGCTTCATAAAACTTAATGTGTTCTACAAATGAAAGGAATCATATTTTTTATTGCAAACCATTGTTCATGTGATTGGAGGAAGCTGGATCTATAAGCTCAAGTAATGGCCTAAACATGTGTTATAAACTTAAGTCAAGAAGGTACTGCCTTTAGCAAAGGAAGCATTATTTTTATTATTATCATTATTGAGAAGACAAAGAGAGTTCAGGGTGAACAATCTAAAGGGAACTCATCGGAGAGAGCTCCACCCTCTGAAGGTTATTAAACCTTGTGACAACACAGGTAACCAGGCGACTGGAGTACCTCCTATTTTGAAGCAAGGTGAGTGATAGTGGCATAACTCACCCTTTCCTTAGTATCGGGTGCAACTGCCACCAAGAACAACACCCGTGCCCACATGATAACTGTACCAATGTGGGTCAGGATCTCACTTCCTCGTGATGAGCAATCCCAGCACAGAGACTGGAAGGCTATGGTGAAGTTTCCACATTCAACAGCTCTTGGCTCTTCCAGGACAGATAGAAACGTCTATATCAGAAAGAATTACCTGCCTTGCCTAAGTTGCCATAGTCATGATATGCAGTGTGAAGAGCCATCCGTCAAACACATTGACAGGGCTGGGTTCCTTTGGACTCTCTGCACATATCACAGGGCAGAACTTTTCCTAAAAATCCTGAAGTTCAGATGTTTACAATTATAGGCAATGAGGCTCAAAGAGCCAGCCTCATGGATCACTTGTGTTTTATTTTTGGTTTTGTTTTCATTAGATGCAACACAGAGCTAAGCCTTGAGCCTTCCAGGGAGTTGCACAACCTCAGCTTTTAGAGATTGTGTTTCATGGTCACGGAAAAAAAAAATAATTGGATTTAATAGGTTTTCACAATCATATTATCTACTTAACCTTCCAAGATCATTACTCATTTAATTGCAACCCCCAAGGAAAGATCATATATAGGGTAGGGGCTACACTAGACAGTCACGGCGATAAGGAAAACAGATTTTTCACAAATGATGTAAAATCTCATATGTAACAGCAAAATTCACTTAAAATGTTCCAAGTTAAACTGCTTGGATTTGAAATAATTGTGCCCGTTGACAATTGTTCCTGTTACAAAATGAATTCTTGCATGTTATATATGATGTTTATGCATCTATACATAAATACATATTTGCATGTGGTATTCCTGTGCCTGTGTATAAACAGATTATATAGGTCAAAAGTGACAAAGTACAAGCCACAAGTCTTGGGTGATGGACTTTTGCTGTTATTCTGTTGTATCTTTGTTGCAAATACTCTCAGAGAAGATAACTACAACTAGGGATTTCAAGGTCATTAGAACGTTGTACCCCCCTACACTCACACATGTGCGGGAGCACACAGAAAGTATCACATATATGGGGTAAGGGTGCTTTGGTCCTACAGGGAGTGAATTCTTTGCTTAGCTCTTACAGTTCCACAACAGGTCATTCAGGTTGTCAGAAGCTTTAATTAGCTGTTCTACAAATTAGAGCATTCTCCAAGCTCCAAAAGATGTTTTCCATCTTGACACTGTCTAAAGGAAAATCTTAAACGAAAGACTTACTCTCAATCTGGATCTTATTCTCATTTATTTGTATGGGATTAAAGCAAAACAAAAGCACTTTTTTTTTTTTACTCTCTATACAGAGTACTATAATTGGATTCCTTGTTCCTTTTCCAACTCAAGGCACTTGGATCCATGATTCTTCTGCCAAGTTTTTTTCTTCAAGCTGCAATGTCCTTGTTTGTGTTCGCTCCCAGTGTTCCAGGTTACTCTGTCAACCCAAGCTCAAACTGTCCCACATCCTCCCACAGAAGTCTTATTTTCAAAACACCACCCTAGGAAGACGAAAGCCAAGTGGTGGGTGACAGCAGAGCTTCCAGTTGAACAGGAAGCTGGCTGAGGAAAGACAAGCACACCAAGCTGTAGTGAACACACAGCCTCTGCCGGCTCCCAACAGTCCCAAGAACCAGAGCTGAGCAGGTCTCTCCCCACCCAGGCCGGGCAGCTTTCCCAGAGTCCACCCAGAGTCTGACAAGCAAAGAGGGTCACAGTCTTTAGGTCCCTCTGCAGTGACTTTCTGGAGTAGATCAATAAAGGAAAGAAAAAAAATATCTGCTCCTTGGTAAACTAGTTTATAAATCACTCTGTAAGTTGTAGTAGAACAAAGGAAAAGTATATACTTCTGATCAGCCACTTGTTTCAGAGGTGTATGGAAAGGAAGGAGACCATATTGTCATCAAATTAAAACCTTATTTATTTGGTAAAATATTAAAAAAATTTACACTAGCTGACCTTAATGAGCTGCCCAACCCAAATATGATTTGATTAAATTACTATTCTAACCTTCAAAAGGGTGTTTTTAGTGAAAAGACTTCTTTTTTTGGAGGGGGCGAGGGGGTACCAGGGATTTAACTCAGAGGCATTCGACCACTCAGCCCCATCCCAGCCCTATTCCGTACTTTATTTAGAGACAGGGTCTCGCTGAGTCGCTTAACTTTTGCTGAGGCTGGCTTTGAATTCAAGATCCTCCTGCCTCAGCTTGCTGAGCCACTGGGATTACTCATGTGCACCATCGTGCCTGGCTGGAAAGACTTCTTCATAAATGCATAATAAGATTGGTATTTGGCTACTTGGTTCATACAAATGAAAGAACACACTAAAAATAAAATTCTGTACACCTCACATCAATGGTCACTCTAAAGGTACAGGACAGACACATTCCATTCCAATCATCATCTCTTCCCTACCCCACTCTATTCTTTCCACCTCCACAATACTGGCATGGCTCTCTTTCTTTTGTCTCTTTTTCACACGGCACACCTACTGTTGTTCTTAGTGTGCCTCCCAGAGCATTATTCCAAGTATCATTTGTGATCCTAAGCTTGTGTATTATCTGGGCAGCAGAATCCCAACAGGCACTGACCTCATCAGAACTATCTGTTCCAGGAGATAACGCCATCTGAGGTTGGTAGGCCTGTGCTTTAGAGGCTCAGAACCTCAGAGTCTTCCAGACCCATTCCATCCCTCCAGGAAGAGGACACTCCCCCGTCTCTGTATTCTCTACCCTTATTCTGATCCACATGAAATGTTCTGGGACCATTTACTTTCTACTCCTCTAGCAAGCACCTAAGCAGGATGGAAAATGATTTTAATAATGTTGGCATTCATTTAAAAAAAATATATTGAGGACCTACTCTGTAAAGCAATGTGCTAGGTACTGAGGCTACAGAGATGAAAAGACAGGTAGACCAAAGGTGGGTGTTAACAATAGTCATTAAGGTCATCCTGGTTCCTTTGTTCTGACTCCATGATCATTATTAAGCTCTTAGTTTTATATGGGCTTTAAAACAGTTTGGCATCCTGATCTCATTTGATCTTTATGACAATCTTGTTGGATAAGGATTGTTCATGTTGTAGATGAAGAAACTGAAGTTTAGAGGCACTAAGTGATTTAACCCCAAGTCACAGAGCTAGTAAATGGTCGACTCCAAGAATCAAATTGAAAACTTGGCTATCAATTCACTGCTTGCTCCAAGATGCTTGCCCAGCATTTTGTGGATCAAAGTGAGAAGTATTTTTCCAAGAAATCCTCTGGTAGTAACACAACAACAAACAATTCTTGAACACCTACCATATGCAAAACCTGCCCTGGCCTCTGGGAAGAAGATGTAGCAATACAAACATGAATGCAATATTGTCCCTACTCAAAGGAGTTTAGTGAAAGGAAGGAACAAACAATCAAAAAAACCCAGTGGATGTGAACAATTAATTTAAGGATGTTAATGAATTGAAGGAAAGGTGAGGAGAAAAGTGTCATGTGGGAGACGAAATTTAAAGAATCCAGATTGAACTTTGGGATTATATTGGGGAGCTATTGTTGTATCCTATCTAATTTCTCTCAGGCCAGGAAGCAGAAAACATGATTTTCCATACAGACTTTCCTACAGGACATAAAGAAAGTCTGATCTTCTGACAATCATCTCCTAGATTAATAAGTTGGAAGATTGTCTTATCTTCACAAGATACAAAAAAAAATGTCTCTTAGAATTGGATAACTGTATGAAACTCAAGAAACTGAAAACTTTCAGAAAAGTAATAATGAAGTGTTTTAGCTTACAAAGTTAGAAAGCTGACCTTGGGCCATTATGATCATCTGTAAAATTTTAATGAAATGGGTACCTCACCTTTCTTCTTGGCATTTATTCTTGACTTCACAGTGCAAAGCAGGACAAACTGAGTTCACCACCATTTCTACTGGGGTTCAGGAAAATTCAACAAGAGTTGAAATTGGCCATCGGGGAAGGATAAGAAATTGTCACTCGCAGCTGACAGCATCAGTTCTTACAATAAAAGAGGCTCTGGACCAAATCAAGCATTCCTGAACACAGTAACATCAGGATAGCTGTTGTGCAAGAAGGAGGGTCAAAGGCTATCTCCCTATTATGGGACTCAAGCGGGCTGCCTCTGCAGACAACCAGTGCTTTCTTCATGTAGGGGTACTGTCTGTGAACACTAGGCCACACTGTCCTGTTCACTGCTTGAAAGGCCCCAAATGAATTGGAGCAACCCACTCACCCCATTCCTTGCTCAAAATTCACCCTAACCCCTCCAGTTGCCAAAACCAGATGAAGAGGAGCCTCCATTAGTAGATGGCACATTCTGAAGGCAATGGAGTGACAAAGTACCTGGAGACAGGCGCTCCACTTCCTGAAGAGGAGATGGAACAGGCACCCTGGGAGGCTGAGAGTGAACAGTGGGAGAAGAAAGGGGAGAGGTGAAGGAGTGGAAGAGAGGCACCCTTGAGTAGTGGAAGGATCAGGAACTATGCTACCCTGCTCTGTGAAATGTACTCAGTTGTCGAGTAAAGAACCATGCGTGCCTGCTTCTCTGTCCAGAGACCTAAAAAGGAGTCAACTCTCTCTGGGGATTATCAGAAGAATCATCACTGGTTTTTAACAGCTTGTAATAGTTTTTTGGTTTGTTTTTAAGATACCTAGAATTCATTTAACATATTTAAATTTTTTTAGCTTAAATTAACCATAGATACTTTCTGTTGCTTGCAACCAAAGGATTCTAGCTCTTCTCTGATCTTTCCAACACTGCACTTCTAAACCTACCTAGACCAACATCTACATTCTCCCTACCCTCTTATTACAGTGAAAGAAGCATCCCTTCTCCTGTCAAAAGACAATTCCTTCATGGACTCCAGACCCTGCCTCCTTCCACACTTTCAGGGGCTCCTTCCTTGGACTGTCTTCTCCTCTCTCCACATCAGTCTCTCCCCGCCTGCTAGAGCATCCATTTAAGTCTATCACACTCTACCATCAAGCACCTTAAATGATCCTCATCTGATCCTACACTCCCTACAATCACCAATCCCCTCTATTTCATTTCACTGCTACTTTTCCTCAGAGAGTGTTCTGGACATACTGTTTCCATTTCCTCCTTTCCCAGTTCTCTTAACTTCCTCCTGTCTGACTTCTATTCCCCACCACTGACACCGACCGGAACTTCTCTTGTCAGGTTATTTGCAACCTCCATTTGATGTTCTGTTCTCATCTTACATGGATTTTTTTTTATAATATCAACTTTCCTGGTCACACTCTCCCTCTTGAAGGCCCTTCTCAACTCATCCACAGGCTGCTCTTGCTAAGAACAGCAGCTGTGTTATGAAACCTATGGAGCTAGCTGGCCCAAGGGAGGAAGGGTGGAAGTTTTCTTAGTAACTGAGGTGTTTTGTTCCCCTTAATCAACTCTTTCCTAGATATCGCACCATCTAGAATAAAATCCACGCCCTTTGAAACACCTTCAAGGAAAACCCCAAATAAACTGGTCCCACCTATATTCCAACATCAGAAGTATTTTCTAGGCTTAACCAATGTCCTTCATTTTCATTTTGAAACAAGAACTTCTTGACAGCTATTTTCTTTTGTTTTGCTTTTTAAACCATATAGTCACTGACCTACTTAAAATGGGGAAAGGGACCAAAATCTTATTAGCTATTGAATCAAATAAACATTTATATACCAAAATCTCTCACCACCAATGAGATTTCACAGAAAAGCAGACCTTGCCCATACTGGTTGCTCAATAGTCCCTCAAGCAAACAAAACCATAAATACCGTCTGATTACTTAGTACCCAATTATATTGGTCCTGCCAATGCAACTGGCATCTTTTATTTTATTTTTTTAATCATTTCACTGTCCGGTCACTTCAATTAAAGACAACATGACATCCTGCCTTATAATCAGACAGAAGAAACCTCAAAAATCCAGTGTTATAACTACATAAACCAAAATGAGGTTTAAGCCAGAGTTTGAACTTGTTATCTACCTAAGAAATTTGATATTTCTGATATTTCATATTTGACTGAAACTAAAGACAAAAGTTAGCATAACCCAGCATTACACCAGGTTTCTCTGCCTATTCCCCATACTGTGAATTTTTGAGATTTGTCTGCATCCTGAAAGTATACGCCTCTACTTTGTTTCATATTTTCATCTAATACCATTACTCCCAGGAAAAGATGTTCACAGTTGTGATCACATCGACACAAGGACTGCTCTACCACTTCAGTCTGGGTTGTTTTCATGTATAGCGTACATCATGTCCTTTTGCAAAATCTGTAAACACAACAGCAAACATTGCTATGTTTGACTCGGTCTGTCTGTTTGAAGATACCCATGTTCTCATTAGACCAAGAGAAGAGTGGTTTCCTACAAGGTCAATAGGTGGACCAAGGGTCATGGTCTTCAATAGAATTAAAAGATCTAGCTTTTCCTGCGTTTGCCTCTGGTTTATACTGGTCCATGATGGGGATTAAGAAGCATGACCTTTTTTGGATGGACATCACTTGACAAAGCTATCCAGGGGGTTCATCTAGCCAAATATTCATCTGGATTTTATCAACTGGTGTGGTTAGGAAAATAAAAGTGATTTCAAAAACAAAATACAAAGTCACACACCAACTCCCTTTTAAATAAAAATAGATTTTAAAAAAAACTCAATGACATTTTTTTAAGCCACTTTTTTTCTTTTTAAGTTAATTTGCTTGGTTATTTTATCTTCTTCCAACATCTTCTTCCCCAACATCTGGCATAACTGAATTGAAAGAGCCTTTTTTTGGTTCCTTTTTCTAAAGAAAGTACATGGGGATGTGACAGTCCTAGTATAATCCAAGACAAGACATCAGGCCCACTATATCACTGGCATGGTTGCATTATGAAAATTTACCTTTGAGTCACTTGAACTTGGGCTTCAGTGATTGGCTGAGCCATGGAGGTCACAAAGTGAATAAGGAACACCTAAATATAGTCACTCAGAAAATGAATCAAGAGGAATTTGGTAAAAATTCCTAGGAGTTCAACAATTATTTCAGCACTCTAAAATTTGTTAGAGAATACCAGCCAGCCCCTTCTTCAGATGGCTTATAACCCAGAAGGGGAAACATGATCAATATCAAATATCAATATCTTTGTGTCCTTCACCAGGTCAAATATTAATTCTCTGTTCTTCGAATTTACCACTATTGAGCCTGAAAATAAGCAGAGCTTTAAAATCAGCACATGTTCCCAGATAGATGCAAGGATCTGGTTCCTGGCTTACTATTCTATTTGCAGCAGTTAGCAGCACTTATAATTTTCTAATTCCTTCCTAGTTCTTTATCCTTTCTATTATTTGCATATTGTTTTTCCTTCTCAACTTAGTGGGTAGGAGGAAGGTGGGAATGTGAGGACTCCCTTTGATTGAGAAGTCATTGTATCCACTCTCAAGTAGAATTTAACCTAGCATTCAGCACATTTTTTAAAAAAAGCAACTGTTTCTTTTAAAATGTGAAAGAAGTGTAAGGAACAGAAAGGAGGCCTCAAAAAACTGGATGCCGGGAGTGGTGGGGAAATGCTGTGCTTCTGGAAAATTTACCAATCGAGAATATGAGATCAGATTTGGAGGATGAGAAGCTGGAAGTTGGCCCGGAAGGGACCATAATGACCTAGTCCTGCAACGAGAACTCACTTTAGAAAATGGAAAGGAGGCCAGGGGCATGGTACACATCTGTAATCCCAGCAGCCTGGGAGGCTGAGGCAGGAGGATTGTGAGTTCAAAGCCAGCCTCAGCAATTTAACAAGCCCTGAGTAACTTGGTGAGACCCTGTCTCTAAATGAAATGTAAACAATGGCTGGGGATGTGGCTCAGTGGTTAAGTTCCCTGGTAGGGAAAAAAGAGAGGTATTAGGGAAAAAAAGCAGTGGAACTTGACAATTATCAGTTCTGCCGGGAAAAGGCTGTGGAGTGAACAAGGATAGAGACCAGAGACACCTTAAAAACTGCCAAGTTTTGAGCAGGAATGACCGTGAGACTAGGATGCGGGAGCATGAACAAGGAACTGGGAAGGGGAACTGGTTTTGTGGGGGAGATGATGAGCTCAGTTAGACATTGTTGAGTTTGAGACACTGAGGAGACTTTCAAGTGAAAATGACCAGTGGGCAGTCACAGAGATGGGAATAAACCTTGAGCAAGGGACAGGACGTGAGCTGTAAATCTGAGTCATCGGCCGCACATGTTTGCAGCCATGAGAACAGGGACAATCTTCTACACATTGTGGCGCCCAGAAAGAAAAGTGGATCACTAAGGACTGAACCCTGGTTAAGAGGGGGAGGGAGGAAGCAATCAAGAGACACGTGGGAAGCATCAGAAGAACTGGAGAGCTAGCGGAAAACAAGGGGGTGACAATGCCAGAGATAGAAAGAACGAGGAATTTCCAAGAATAAGAGTGGGAAAAGTTAAAGAGAGTCACAGAAGGGACAGCAAGGATGAAACCAAAAGGACATCGGAGGTTGCAGTGGCAATGGATGACTTCTAATCTGGGTAAAGAGCCAATCTGGGTAAAGAGGTTAAAGAGGAGGAGATGGAGATTTGATTTCAAGGCGTTAAGGAGGGATTAGATAGAGAGGAAACACTATGCGAACCATATATTCAAAAAACTTACCGGAGAAAAGAAACAGAATGGCTAAAGGACAAAAGCATACATTTATATGTGTGGGGAATTCTTTAGAAAATATTTTATCATGTTTGTTAAAGGAGGTGTTGAATTCATACATCTCTTGCTGATGTGGCAAGTAGAAGTTCAGACATACTCATTATCCATGAAGTGGAGTTTAATACTACACACACACACACACACAAACTTTTTAAACATTCACAGACCTCTTCCCATGCCACGAAGACTGCATTCCTCAGAATTTGGGCTTCAAGATAAAATCAAAGTGATGCTTTCCTCAAACAGGCCATCTGGACTTCTAAGGACATCAAGGCAGGGTAGCCCAGAGCTGCCTGCCCCTGGCAAGCATGCTCTTGCGTGGGCATTTCATCTCAGCCTTTTGCCTGAGTGTTCTTCATCCACCTTTTGTGTTAAAAGAACTTTGTGTTCAGTGTGCATGGTCATTCCCTAACTGGTCTTGCCATATTAGGGGCTTTTAACAAAATGACTAATTCCATCATTCTTGCATGGTCAGTCCTACCACGGTTTCAACATAGTCCTGGAGAAGATGGAGAAACCCAAAGAACAAACTGTTAAGCCTGTGCCAAGAAACAGCAAGAACACTCTGACCAAGGTCTGCATGTTTCATAGGATCATCCGTATGCCTAAAGACCATCAGCCTCCTGTTTCCCTGCCCTTACCAAGTCCCCAAATGTAAACACCCTATGTCTTTCCAAGGTTAAGGAAAATGTGGCTTGCTAACTAGGACACATATGTGCTGTGTATGTCTTTAATATCATTTCAAACCTGGCACCCATAATGTTGCTCAACACTAAGCCAAATATAGATTTGGATATAGAAGATCGACTTACCTTAGTTTGTAAAATAAAAAATATTTTCCCTAAACACAAGAATAGTAAAAACAGATACCTTCAGATAAAGAAATAGAAAGTACCCATAATTTTTATTTCAGAAGGTAAAACACAAACTATTTATTAAATTCTAATTATACACAGAAAGTTACATAAATTATAAGTTTAGAGCTTAGTGAATTTTCAAAAATGAGCACCCCACATGGACCAAAACCCAGATTAAGAAATAAAATATAAAGCCCCTTTTTGAAGCTTCTTCCATGACCCTTCTCCATGGCTACCTCTTAACAAAGCAGTCATTTGCTGACTTCTAAAACCAGGTACTGGTTTTGCCTGTTTTTCAGATTTATAGAAATAAAATTTTAATGTATATATATTCTTTTGTGCCTGGCTTATTTCTCTCAACATCCTGTTAGTGGGATTCAGATTCACCTACGTTGCAATTTGTCATAATTTGTTTGTTGTATAAATACAGTGCATTTTCTTTACCTAGTCCTCTGTCGACAGAGATTTGAGTTGTTTCCAGCTCTCTGTTGATGGACACTTGAGTCACTTCCAGCTTGGGGGCTATTGCAAATAGTGCTGCTGGGAATGTTCTAGAACCTGTCTGGTGCACATGCATTCATTTCTCTTGGGTGTAAATGTAGGAGTGCCATGCTGGGCAATAGGACTTGCATATATTCAACTTCAGGATAGAGTGCCCAACAGTCTTGTAAGGTGTCCTAATGACTTAGCCTCCCACCAGCATGTACTCAACTTGCAATTGTTCCTTGTCCTCAGCAGGACTTGGTATTGTGGTGTTTTGGGGTTTTTTGTTTGTTTGGATTTTGCTCTTCTGATGGCTGCGGCATTTTTTAAAACTCTCTGCAGAGACCACAATATGGGGAATAACAGCATGGCCATTCTTGGTTTTCAGTGAACATTACTAATATTGAGAGCTTCTCATTTTAAGAATTTACAATTGTAAAAATTATCTGTTCTAATATCTTAAACTTACCTTGAATTACATCAAAGGGGACTTTATTATATCTTTAGTTTAAAAGTCATATGGTTTGTAGGATTAAACGAAGTTGTAGAGTCCCTCAACTGTACTTCCAGATGTATTACAGCTTAAACAAAGATAAGAGAAGGAAGAGACGAGGGAAGACAGGAAGAAAGGAGGGAGGAAAGAGAGAGGATGGGATGGGAAAAGAGAGAGGGCAGGCAGCCATTGTGGATTCTCACTAGCCAAAGTGATCTCACAAACATGACTGTTTTCAACAACAAAAAGGGGACAAGTTCTGCAGGAAAATCTTTGATTGACTTTAATTTCCTTGCAAGTATATTATTCTTTGGAGATTACCATGTCATTAATTAATTACGTGCACACATGCACATAACATATGTAATTATATACTTGTAAAACAAAGTATAGGTATGAAATGAATAAAGCAAAACACCAACATCTAAGAGAATAACCCTGAGTATCTCTCCAATATGTTGAATATTGCTTGGTTTGGGTGATGGCTGCTGGGAATGCCCCTGAAATGCCTATAATCTTCACAGTCATCACTTGAATTAACTATGTACAACTCCTCAAAAAGTCCCAAAGTTTTGGAGAAAAGACAAAGGGAAAAGGAACACATCTCCACTTACCTAGTCCTTTGCCAGACTCTACACTCAGAATAGACCCCTGCTTAGAAGCCAGTTCCAAAGCCAACCCCCTTGGTGACTTCGCTTTGTTTCCTCAAACTCCAAACATACAGAGAAAATCCTGATCCAGAAACAAATATGGATCCTCTTTAATCCTCCCAGTCTACGCTGCTTTCAGCCCTATCACAATGACTTCGTTGTCCACCTAGTGACAGAGCTTTGGTGTACCTGTAAATTCCCCTAAGCAGCCTATGGGATGTGGAAGGGGAAAGCCAGATCTGCTCATATTTTCCTTATCCACAGTCATGAGCATTTTTCAGGCACAGAACCATGCTTGAAAAAACTTACCAAAGTGAACTGACCCTCAGGCCAAACTAGTTATACTGAGAATGATGTGTTGCCTACAATATAGAGAAAGCATTTGGGATATTTCCAGTCTTTCAACACACACACACACACACACACACACACACACACACACACACACACACCAGTCTCCTTCTCTTACAAAGTATTCATAAACACTGAAAAATTCATTCTCCTTTCACTGACTCATCACAACCTGACTAGCTTCACCCCATCAGAAATAACAGCACGACTAAAAGTCGAGGGTTGGGAAAGGCTAAAACCGCAGATGGAACCGAGAATTCTACTCTTATCTGCCGCTATCCAGCTGTGTGGCCTTGCCTTTTGGGTCTCTTCTCATGCAGTAGGAGGCCTCTTAGTTTCCTTCAGTGATATTACAAAGGTGCACATCTCCATCGTTTCTCAGAAGGAGGGAGCTTCCATCGCTCTTTTCCTAATTTCCAGCAGGACACCATCAAAGCCAGAGCAAGATCTGATTTTCCATTTGCTCTGCAGACTGCAACTAGGTTACATCCCAGATCCGTTTATTAAATAAGAGCTTGGTGGGAGCACTTCCTGTCTGTTTTGGCAACAAGGCATTTGGAAATGAGAACTCAACAACTAAGCTTTCAGCCATCAACTCTCACTGTCCCTTGCTAATCAGAGCTGCTTTGATCACTGGAAAAGGAAAAGGAGACCTTCAAACTCAAGCAAGATAAAACCCAGCACCGAAGAAACCAAGCAGGTAGAGCATGATAAAGAGCTCAGCAATTCTTCCCCTTTTGGGATCTGAAGGATCATAATTTCCTAAATGACTTTTTGCCAGATTGTTACACACGAGAGCAGCTGAGGTCTTGGATTTCTCCTAATCCTAAACCAGTTGGATCTTTAGGAGTCTAAGGAGATTTTCTCCTCCGAACTGTCTGATCCACAATGAAGTCTGTAACAGCCCCATGTGTGAGCCTGTTTGCCTTTTCCCCAAAGCTAGGATAAGAGTTCACTCTGGGCTAGCAAGAGACATGTACTGAAGTTATTATTGTTTTCAGTGCAAAGTAGAAACCTGGATGCAGAGACTGATTAAATGTTGACTGAATGAAAAAATCAGTGAAGCTGGTACCATTCCAAAAAGCATCAATTTAAAGGTGAGCCTAGATATTTTAGCAAGATTTCAGGAGGAAATTTCAACGTATTCCAACGTATTCTTCTTTTGGAAGAACCAAGGAAAAAAAATTAATTCTGGATTCTAAGATTAGGATTGAGACTCTGATCAGAACATGTTGCTTGCTCTCCCCGCCTCACCACCTCCCCCAACCCCAGGCTGAACACTGCCAAACACCAGATGTTCAAACTGTTGGTGTTCTCTGCAAAATCTGTCCATTGCACTTGGGTGGTGGTTGGTGCTGCTGCTTTCCGACACGCCACAATACCGTTTGGTGGTGATGGTGGTGGTGGTTTTGATGTTAAAATTTGGGTCCAGCTGAAGCTGTGTTCAGAGAGTGGAAGTACATGTCTGGCCACAGAGCTGAAGGAGGTGGGGAGGGTGACTTTCTCTGTAGTTGTGTGTCCTAGATTTTCTGAAATGATTACATTCTGAGGACTCAGAGGCAGCTCACACTTTCAAGTCTGAATGCTGACTCATGTCCTCCCCTCCAGGGCAACGGAAAGGAAGGGTGGAGTTGGAGGCGCTGGGGTTGAGGAACAGGGTAGGAGCTGGCAGAGGGTTGGCCAGGAGCAGAGAGGGAGTGAGGACACCAATAAGTTTCCTTTACCAAATACAGGCCTTCCGATTTTCTCCAAGACCCATGGAGCTTGATGGAGGAGTCTGCAAAAACTGGCCCGTGGCACTTATTTATTCTTTTCAGCCCACTCCTTTTCTTGTTTTCCTTTGAGACCTACATAGTTAATAAAAGGAAAGGGAAAACATCAAGGGGTTATTTCTGTCTTGTTTGCAAGGACGGGTGAAATGAGTCAAATAAATTGACGGGGGTGGGAAAAATCCCCCCTATCTAAGGATGATCCAGATGGGAATCTTTGCGGAGACTTCAAAGTGTCATTTCCTCCAGCAATGTTCAAGGTTCAGAAAAGTCTGGCCGGAGTTCATTCAACTGGTCATCCACAGGGATTGGAGTACCTTCATCTTTTAAGTAGTCAGCAGTTAAACAGTGTCATGGATCTGACAGTTGAAAGGAAGTGCACTCACTCTTTCTTAGACTCGGGTGCCCCAAAGGTTCCATGAGGAACATCACTGGTGATGAGCCTAGAAACTAACTTACCTCCAGCCACCCTGGACAAGGGCAGAAGCCAGCATTCATGTGTCTTCCACACAACTAACAGTTAATAATTTTTGGTGATATTCTTGACCGAATAATCCTTTTGTGACCACTGATTCATCTGTTCAATACATATTTCTTCTATGCTTTACTAGGTGTCATGCACCTTGATAGGAACTGAGTACCTGGAGCTAATGTCTATTCAGAAGTCTAAGATCAAGATTCATACACATCCACACACAGATGTATTTAAATCATACCATTTGGAAATGAGCAGGATATAGTGATAGGAGGGTGTCCGGCAGGCAAGTAGAGAAGAAATGTTTCCTGCTACTGCCTGCGGTAGATGACTAAGGCAGAGTCTCTCATCTTTACATCCCATGCCCAGCCCAGGGACAAATGTCCCACACTCTGTGTGGTCCTAAGTATTATCCCTACTCACTACAGGTCCTCTCAGGGCTGACATTTGATTGGAGCCCTGACTGCACCAGTTGTTTCGTTGCTACTGCTTGGTGACTTTGTAATGCCAGACCTCTACCCACTGGCTGGTCTGTCCCCAGGACTTCCCCACGATTCAGCAACAAAAGAGGTTTATGCTGGAGGCTTTAGGCACTCTCACTAGTTCCCAATTCGGATCTGTGAGAGCTAGGTTTGTCCCAACCATTACATATTTCTAGGAATGGTCCCTGCTCTTAAAATAGGGGTGGGGATAAGGTATATGTATGCATCAGGGGAGAGAAAGTACATGCTCAACTGGCTTAGAAACAGCAACCACCTTAGGAAAAAGAGCTAAGACTTTTACAGTAGTCTCCCTCTATCAGTTTCATTATGATCATCAAATAGTATCTAAAGTGTCTCCTCCATTGCAAGTCCCAGAATAGAATGGCAGAAACTGAATAGATATAATTTACACATTTTAATGTTACATACCTAAGGTGTATAAAAAGGTAGACGATCTGCCAAAACTGGCATTGATGTGAGGAGATGGACATTTGTATTGTCACAACAAGTGTGTTTGGGGCAAGGAAAGTCACATCAAAATCCATTGTTTCCTCTTGGGAATACTACCTGGCAGTCTGGTATCTATGTGCTAAATTGACCAAACCGTGAAACTCTCTTCAACTGTAGGAAACAGGGAAAAGAAGGAATAGCAAAAGATTTATGTCCTAATCCTTTGTCTATAGAATTATAAAATACATATTTCCATGTTGAAGTATAACTATGAAAATAATAGAAAAATAAATGTTCACTTTAAGGAGCTCAAGATATACTTCAGAGTGGAGTGGATTTTTGGAGATCTATAAAAACATAATTGAATCCTCTTGCTTTCCATGAGTCTCATTACTGAACTGAAGTCTGGATTTCCCTGGTTGATATAAGAAAGTTCTTTTCGATCTCTGCTATTTTTTCTTGTTCCTATCCTTGTCAAAGGCTTCCCAATTCCTTTGAACTTCATGAGCACCTGGAACCTACTGTCCTATTTCTCCCTTGCTGCCTCTCCTCCATGTCCCTAATGAAAAGTCTCTTTCCTTTCATGTGGCTTAGCTAAACCCTATTCCGGAATACTCTCTCAGCAGAAGAAGAAAACAACAATGAACTTAGGGTTATAAATAATCATGGTGGGAGTTCTTACTTGTGGCTTTTTATTTTTTAACACAAAATAATTGTACATATTAAGAGAATTTTGTGTGATATTACCATATATGCCTAGATCATATCCAACTACTTTTCACACTCATCCCCCAGCCAGTAGCCAGTTCTTTTTTTTTTTTTTTGTACCAGGTATTAAACCCAGGGGCACTTAATCACTCAGCCCCAGCCCTTTATTGTCTTTTATTTTGAGACTAGATCTCACTAAATTGCTTAGGGACTCGCTGAGTTATTGAGGCTGGCTCTGAACTCACAATCTTCCTGTTTCAGCCTCCCAAGCCACTAGAACTACATGTGTACCACCATGCCCCGTATCCCCAGCCAGTTCTACATTCTTTTTTTTTCACATGTGAGAGAACATACATTACTTTGTCATTCTATGTCTTATTTCACATAATATAATATCCTCCAGCTCCATTTCCTTTGCTGCAAATGATAGAATTTCATTTTCCTTTGTAGCTGAATACATAAACCATCTCTTCTCTACCATTCATCTGTTGATGGGCACTAGGCTGATTTCCCCTATCTTAGCTATTGTGAATAGAGGGGCAGTGAACACCGGTCTGCTAGAATCTCTTTGGCTTGCTGATTTTATTTTCCTTGGATATATACCCAGGAGTAGGTATATACCAGCACATATCATATGGTAGATCTAGGGATCATATGGTAGCATCTTTCTTATCAGAAAAAAAAAAGTGAATGACTCTATCTACAATTCATCTTTCCAGTTTTGTGTATACAACTCTGTGTCATTAATATGGGAGTTCTCTGTACAGAGCTGAGAGCCAGTCAACCTGGGGTAGCAGGACAAGCCACCCAGTGGAGTCTGCATGTCCCAGGAGTATCTGTCAGCAGAACTCTGCCACTCCTCACTCTGAGCTTTAATCCCATTTGTTCTGCCTTTCCCTGTCCCATTCCTCTTGCTTGTCTTCTACCTCTACCCCCTATTGGGATTGCTCAATTCAGTACTTCAGTTAATTTCAATTCAACTCATATAATTAGGTAGGAGGATATCCATGAAAGCACTTGTAACAGGCAAGGTGTTTTACAAATATAAGTTATTACCAAGCACTAATTATGTACTATTCTCTTTGCTGGGTGTAGGTGGGAGTGGCGAGTGAAGAAAAAAAAAGAGAGAGAGAGAGAGATTAAAAGCCTTGGCCTTGACATTTCAGGAACCTGGTGTTTAATAGAGGAGATGGAAGATGTTTAAGGAAAATAAGAAGACAGCAGCAAGAATTACAGACCAGGGTCATGAAAGTGGCCCTCCAAACCTCCTGTGAAAGAGGCAGCAATTGAGTGGAGCCGGAATCAGATCCTTCTCACTCTGCTAGCATGATAGAAGTGGATCCCTTCCAAACAGAAAGGAACCCATCAAATCAATGATATTTCTGAGAGAGACAAATGAGGGCCCTGATCATCTCACTATATCCTTATGCCTCTACAACCTTAAATACGAGAATGACATGTCCAAGTTGCATCTCTGTTTTGAAAGATGTTAAGTTACACACGAGGTCTTTGATATGACAAAAATTCACCTGTGCACAGAAAGGTGACAACTCCTCTTTAGTCTGGTTGAGGACTGAATCTAAAGTTTTCTTTGGGCCCTACAGAATAACCTGGGAGTGGGGGTCAAAGGGGGCATTCTTTTCCATCAGAAGGTGCAAACACTCTGTTAAAGAAAGGTGCATTTAGCAGGAATGCAGTCCCCATACATCACCTGTGATTAGCTTTGGGGCAACTTTCATGGACAGGAAGGCTTCCATTCAGGAGCAGACAATTCGCCTGATTACTGTGGGTCTTAGGTCATCCTCTGACAATGGGAACAATGCCCCTCAGACCTGTGGAGGAAACTCCATCAACCAACTCAGGTGTGCAGTGAAGCATTGGAAGAGTCATTGAAAAGGTGCTGTTTACTCTTGTTGGGGTTTTTGTTTTTTTCTTTTTTGGATGGAGGTGGATAACATGATGTGTTTTACTAGAACCCACCTCTGGGAGATTTTTGTTTTTCTGTTTGGGGCTTTTACCAGTTCTGTATTCAAAGACCCACACAAAACCCCTATTTACTTTCTGTCCCGGAAAATGTCAGCTGTGTTAAGCACTTCCTAGAATACACTCCCTTCCCCCACCCCAGCCAGCCTCTTCAGGTTGGCTTGTGGCAAGGTGTTTACCTCTGACACTGGCATCAATGTTGAGATGTCAACCTTTCTCAGCCCTGAACACTTAAAGCCATGCTCTTGTTCTAAGAGGCCACTGGGCTCTCCTGGATGGGTTTAAATCATTTCCTCCTTAACTTTTGCAATTTCAAAGATTGCAGAGAATCAAATCTCTTGCCTATTTGAGATAATTTTGTCAGCTGTGATTTTCCTAAAGCAAGAATCTGTATGCAAATATGAGCGCAAGAGGAAATTTTAGCATAGGCATTAAAGGGGGGAAAAAAGAAAAGGGGTGAACAAGCTAAAAATTGCTACAAAGCTTTAGCCTTTCCAAAAGAAAGGACAGAACTGTATTTAATCAGATTCCCCCATTATAGAGAATTTTCTAATCATACCTACTGTTTTCTCCTCTTGAACACGGACTCTAAATCACTACTTCTTTGATGAAGTTCAAAAACTGATTATTTCTTGAGTGACTGAAAATGGAAGACGGGGGTGGGGAGGGGGAGGAGCTGGGGGATACATTCTAATTTGTACTCAAGGCAAAAAACTAGCCACCAAGGTATATGAAAGAACTAGTTAATGAAATAAATCTCCCAGAAGATGTAAAAGAGAGTGACTAAGAAATGGGCAGTTTTCAAATTCCTCTTCTAGATCCACAATGCGTTTAGCTGGCTAGTCACTCCTGAAATTAGATCAAGAAGAACAGAACTCATGAGACAGAAAGTAAGATCAGACAGCACACGGGGTACATGTTGGGGTCAAAGACCTTAAGAGGGAAGGTTCATCATCACTCTCAGGTGAACCGGGGTTGGGGGTGGGGACAACACGACAAACCCTCTGGCATCCACCCACATAGAAAATTCTGTACTTCTTACCATGGAATTACTAACTTAGAGGAAGGGAACAGACCCCTGGGGACTTCCATCCTAATGCCTTTCTAAAAGGGAAATGCCCAGAAGTACATCCAAAAAGGAAGATACTGGCCAATGGACTTGGGCAGAAATGCCAGCAGAATCAGGGCACCAGATGTGGCTACACAAGAGAGATTATCCAAAGACCCACACAAAACCCCTATTTACTTTCTGTCCCGGAAAAGGTCAGCTCTGTGTTAAGTACTTCCTAGAGAGAGTTACCAGAGGGAGCCCAGTGGATGGCTCTCTCACCAGCCACTGTACATCTGCCCTGGCGCTCCTCAGCCAAGGCCTACAACTTACTGAAACATTGCATTGCTGCCTGAGGCCCTACTCAACATGCACAAACTCGCTCCCACTCCCTTGGAGTCAACCTTAACTAGCACACTTAAGAGCCTCGTTGATTCCAAACATATGAGCTCGTGCTAGGAACTAAGCCCTAGTCCTAGACCCACTGGGACATCCAGGTTATTGTGAAGCTAAATCCCTTCACCACAGAAGAAATCTTCAACTTTCACTTTCTAAAGTCTCATGAAATAGGGGCAGTTGGATCGATAGCCTTGGAGGACTGCTAACCCACTTCTCCCATATGTAATATCTCCCTCTTTCTTTTCCCTTCGAAGAGAATTTATGACAGAATTTTCACAAAGTCAAATGGAAAATATTGAATTTCATATCCATTCATTTCTTTTTGCAAACACTACCGCATTTACCTCAGGTTGATACTGCTAGGCATCCTCTTACTGAATTAATCATGTACTCTCTTTAGGTCCCAGGTGCCCGTATGTTCCAGGTTAAGATATGCTGGCGAGACTGGTAAAAGGACCACAAAACATGTATGTCTTCCCTAGTTCCAGTGTTTGGGATTAAAGTCAATTAAATGTTTACCTATGGAGAGGAACAATTTTTGCCATTTTAGCTCATAATGATCCGGAAAGGGGGTTGTTCTAAAATAAAAGGTACAAAAGAACTACAAAGAAAATACATTTCCTGGAGAGGACTTAGGTAAGAATGTTTAAAGTTCCAGTTTCAAAGGCAACTTTGTCTCTTTACTAGTTATCACAGAATTTTTCTGGACACGACCATCTCATCTGAGACATGAAGAGGGTGAACCAACAGATTTCTATAGCTCCTTCAACAATCAAAAGCCCATGATCAGTTTTCTTCATATAAATATTCTGTTATCCATACCTGACCTTTCCTGTCTGCCCACTGCAACCACTGACTAACCAAATGCCCAGCCCAGAGGAGCTCCTGGCTTCTGAGAACTGGAACTTGCTGTGTTCCAAAGTCACACTTGAATGTCTCTTTTATTTTTTAATTGCCTCCACCCCCTCTTCTCCCTGTTAGTACAAATCATCCAGAGTTTACTCTGTAGTTGGTTCAGCCAAAAATCACCTGGCAGTTGTACATCCTATCTTGGGTGGTGTGCCACACACAAAACAATAGGATAGAACAGCACCAAGGAACCTTGGAAACCATCAAGAAGAGTGGCCTCCAGAGTCTCCAGGGGATATACAAGATGAGCCATTAGCATGGTGGGGTGGGGGGAACCATCTGTTTTTATTTATTTTATCATATCCCTTTTAAATTTTTATTTTAGGAGTCTGTTTTATAATACACATATCAGAACATTACAGATATATATTATTTTTTAATTAGTATACACTTATCAAAATGTGTGCACTAGGTAATGGTTTTTACTATAGGAGGGTATGATCCAAAAGAAAAAAGAAATTCAAATACTAATCATCTGCAACCTGTAACTGAGTTCCATCTATTACCTATTTTGTAAATAGAGCATCATTAGGGCATAGCCACACCCATACATTTGCATAGTGTCTTAAGTCTCTTTTTACTTAAGCAGCAGAGAGTTCAGTGGTTGTGCAACAGACTGTATGGACCACAGATCCTAAAAATATTTACTACTTGACCCTGTATAGAAAAACTTCACTAACGTTGATCTAAACTAACCCCATTTTTATGGATGAAGGAATTGAAGCCCAGAAATGTTGAGTAATTGGCAAAACTGCAGCCACAGTTGTTCTTCAAAACGTCCTTCAGCCAATGATTTGTGTACAATGCCACATCACTGTCTTCATACCTGTGTTCTTTTAAATCTCTTGACATACAGACTAAGAGATCACTAGACTAAAATTCCACTTCTCCTGCAAAGGGCTGCTCCTACCTGAGCTCATCTCTCAGCTTCCCCAGGCTCCATTCCTCTTGGCTGGCTTGCATCAACTTCCCTTGAGCCACAGTGGGTGGCCTGCCCCTGCCAAGGGATGCTGTCACACTCCTCATCTGCTAGTCTGCCCAGAGGATCATCTGTTGTTTTTCCTCCCTTTCCTTTACACACTCTAATTAATACACTATATTTCTTGAAACACCTGGAGATGCAGTACTGATAATGTGATTACTTATTGGAGATATCCCAGAGAGGTGTCATATTGGTAAGATCATTTGTCACTCAGGACCCTCCAACTGTGGAATGATCAAGGAATCACATGCTGCCCACCAAAGTCCAATTCTTCAACCCCATGAACTTATGGAATCACTAAGACAAGCAGGCCTTGGAAGGAGAGCCCTTTTGCATGAAGGAAATCAGTCTGGAGCTGGGTTTCATGCTGGAATTGCTTATAGCAGTGGTCCTCTAAGAGTGGTCCTATACCCACAGCATGAGCGTGGCCTGGGAACTTAGAATGCAGATTCTCAGGCCTGATCCCCCAATTACTGAATCAGAAACTCTGAGGGTAGGTCATAAAAATCTATGGTTTGGTTTTTTTTTTGTTGTTGTTTTCTTTTCGGTACTAGGGATTGAACCCAAGGGCACTTAACCACTGAGCCACAGCCTTAGCACTTTCTTTCTTTCTTTCTTTCTTTCTTTATCTATTTATTTATTTATTTATTTATTGGTGGTGCTGGGGATTGAACCCAGGGCCT
Organism: Ictidomys tridecemlineatus; assembly: GCF_052094955.1. Lineage (NCBI taxonomy): Eukaryota > Metazoa > Chordata > Mammalia > Rodentia > Sciuridae > Ictidomys > Ictidomys tridecemlineatus. Next base: position 57,091,532 of record NC_135484.1, on the reverse strand, counting down.
TGTGCATGTAAGGCAAGCACTCTACCAACTGAGCTATATCCCCAGTCCAGAAATCTATGTTTTGACAAGTGCTCTTGTTAATTCTTTTGCTTGATGAAGTTTGAATAGCACCAATTTAAGGAATCTGGCATCACAACTAAAGACCAGGAGCCAGGAGGAAAGGACCTCCTCCCCAATCACCACTGCCCTCCCAACATTCATGGCTCTTTTATATTTGCAAAACTCCAGGAAGAGACTCTACTTCTTAGCCTTCAGTGGAGCAATAAATATAAGAGCAAGCTTTAGACACTGAAAGGAAAAAAGAGATTCCAACTTTCCAAGTGACCACAGGACCTGACCTCAATTATAGTCACTTTGTATCAATGGCTCACTATATTTTGTTTAGTGCTTATCATGCATATAGTGGTCCTTGTAAATACAAAACTCTATGTAAAAAAATAGATCTGTCTCAATAGTATAGAGTTCATAGTCAAATGAAGGAGATAAATTTCCAGCTAAAAAAATTAGTCCCAAACAAATAAATATTATGAAAATCCAAATCAAGTGCTTTGAAAGAAAAGAACAAGTTGCTCTTGGGATGTATCATGGAGAAATTTGACCTATATGGGAAAGTTGGGGGTGCTTCCCCCAGGGAACTGACATTTAAGCTAATCTATCTGCAGAAAATGATTTTTTTTAATAAAAAGAAAGCATTTTTCCATTCAAAAGGAAAAGTATGTGTGAAAGTCCAATAGCAGAAGGAGAATGATGTTTTAAAGAACTGAAAGCAGACCAGTGGGCTGGAGCTCAGAGGATGAAGATAGCATGAGAGAAGGGAAGGGAAGCAAGATACACCCACATTGAAGAATTTGTTCATTGTTATAACAGTGGGATCACTCTGGATGCTGTGCAGAAAATTGGAAGGAAAGTAGAATGGAGGGAACACTGTAGTTTTCCACGTCTTGAAGGTAGTTGGAAAATATCTGTGCAATAGCAATATAGAAAAATTGGGGACATGGAGTGTGGATGAGAGGAAGTAATCAAGGATGATTCCTTAGTTTCTAGTGTAGAAAAATCAGTAACTGCTCACAAAAGAAATACTGAAAGAGGAGCAGGTAGCAGGTTGATGTAGGTGTGGGAAGTCTGTGAGGTCTGTTTCGTATTGCTATAACAAAATACTCAATGATGGGTAATGTGTAAAGAAAAGAGGTTTATTTAACTCATGATTGTGGTGACTGGGGGGGTCCAAACAGCATAACATCCATCTCCTCACACAGGTTTCTCTGGCTCTGTCACAGCATGGTGAAGGAACAAAAAGGGAAGCTGCTAAATGCAGAAGGGGTGCACCTGCAAGCAAGAGACTGGAGAGGCAGCAGGATCACTCTTTTTTGTAACAACTCACTCTTGTGGAAACTTGGTTTGAAAACCAGGCCACAGAAGAGAAGCATCAAGCGATATCAAGTGCAATTCATCTTCAACCTCCTTAGATAGAATCTAAGGCTTAACGTAATATTGGGGGCCTATAGAGAGTGGAAACCCCATAAAAGCGGTAGTGGGCACAATAACACAGAAGCTGCTTTCCATTCACAAATGTCCTGTCAATGACATTTACTAAAACTTCCCACCTGGTCTGCTGAACATCACTTCATGTCAAATCTCATCTATATCCCAAGGATTGACACAGTGAGGTGTCATGACCTAGCCAAGACAATACAAGTCAGGTAGTCCTTGAGGACAGAGATCACCTGCCGGGACAGGCCCTATATCTTATGCTTCTTTGTGTTTCCCACTAAGTTAGTATATGAGCATTCTGGAGTATACCCATTATTGACTGGGAAGTGAGGGAGCAGAAAATACATATAAAAAGTAATTGAGCTGCATATTTAGGATTTGAATACCTTTCTGTATATACATTATACTTCACCAAAAATAAAATAAACATGAGCATAAATTGTTTGATTTTAAAATGTTTACCCTTAGTTGTCTGACCTGACACAAATTATATCAAACTAATAACTTCATTTTAACTTTAATTTGAATGATTCTTTTGGCAAGAATGAGGGGTAGTGGGAGTGGTTGACCCTCAAGGCCTGACCTGAATGTGTAACGCCCATCTTCTCTACCAGGCACTTCAGATATATCAATTGCATTTATTTAATCATCACAGAAATCCAATGTGGTGGTTATTGTCACTCTCATTTCACAGATGAGAAGCTGAGATTCAAAGAGGTTCAATAATTAGCCATATACATCTGAATTTAAAGCCAGTGATCTTCTCAGTTAAACAAAACAAGCAATTAAGAACATTGCCCAGGGAAAAATATAAACAAGTGTCAAGTTCCATCCATATCCAAAGCCAAGATACAAGAAAGATGTGTCAAAGAGGAAGGCAGAAAAAGGGAAAGTACCCAGACTGTTGAAATAAAGCTTGTGCATATGTAGGAAGTTTGGTGAAGACTGTTATGTATAGAATATGTTTGAAAAAGTAAATCACAAGCCGGGGGACTGGGGATAGCTCAGTGGTCAAGTACTTGCCTAGGGTATGTGAGGCCCTGGATTTAATCCCTAGCCTTGGGGGAGGGGAGGTAAATCACCTGGAAAGAAGGCAAAAGAGAGAATTTTAACTATTAAAGAAGATGACAAGTCATTATAACTTTTGGAGTCTTTTGAATCTGAAGAGTATAGCCAGAAAGAAACAAGACAAATTTTCTCCATTTATTGCATTATTATATAATTATTTTTTGAGTGCATCATATCATTGGGTTTTTGCTCACTTTTTCTAAATGTTTTTTCTTGGGTCTGATCACTTGCCAAACTCTCATTGATGCACATAGTTGATTATCTTTCACATTTTAGGTAGATGGTCATATAATCCACAAATAAAGAAATTCTATCTTTCTTTCCAGTCTCATTTATGTATCTTGACTAGTTCAATGTTGAATGGTATGGTGATAAGAAATGTCCTGATCTTTAAAGAGAATACACCTAATTTTATATTGGTGTTCTCCTTTCCTACATTTCAAGTTTTCATGTCTTTTTCTTTCTTTGCTTTCACTGTATACATATCTCCTTTGCAGGAAAATATTGAAATAGTTAAGTCAACTAAGTTTCTGATTCTTTTCCTTCAGGCAGAGGAAATGAAGGCTAGAAGGGCTGAAGACTTAGAGTACCTGAATCAGGAATCCCTAACCACGGTGAAGGGAAGGTGAATGTCAGCCTACACCCATCCCCATTCAAGTGGAAGAGGCAGGTACTCACCTGGGGAGTGGTGAGGTCAGAGTGGGAGCCCAGGGGTCTCCTGTGTCTTAAAGCACCAGAGCCAGCCCCTTGCTTCAGATGCACAATCTGGGCACTGATTTGTCCTTTTATTACCATGTTTAGAGGCTAATAGCATATTTCTGGGGACTAGAGTTTGTCATCTCGTTGGATTAGTGCACCACAGAAGATCTGACACAAAAGAGATGTTCCTATATTATGGAACTTGCCTCATGGAAGTAAGATCAGCTGCTTTCATTCTTTTTTTTTCCCCCTGGGTAAGTTATTGATACTAAATAGCTTTTCTTCCCCACAGCATCAACAGTAGTAAATTATTTGAAAAATTAGTAGCATCAGTGAAGCAGGAAGTTTTTGATCACCTCTGACTTTTTCTCAACTCCCATCTCTTAAATTTCTCTTTTAGCAGAACGTGGAGGCTGCCAGGAGTGCTTCAGCCCATGCAAGAATCAGAGTCTCATGGGATACTGAAAGATTAAAGAAAAGAAAGGATCTCTTGTAACTTTTATCAATTGATATTTACTAATACATTTAAAATATTCAGAATATTTACATATACATGAGGAAATCCAGCTTAAGTACAGTAAAATTTTTAAATAAACATACATAGGAAATTAAATTTTCTTTAAATCAGTGGAGATTCCTGGTGTATGTACAGGGACTGTACCATCCAGGAAGCTATAGATGTAACTGAGCGAACAGAATCTGATTTCCAATTCCGCTGGGTTCTCCTGGGAGTGTTGTACTACTGATGAATCAGACACCACAGATACATGTCTGCCAATTTCTTTTTTAATTCTCCCTTTTTGAAAGCCTGCACTACATTGGTGTGTTGAACCCACTCAGGGACAATGTGCGTTAGAAGGGGGTATCCCCACTCTGCATTCTGGCTGCTCCAGTCCTCCTTCCTGCCTCCCCTGCAGAGACGTCAGACACAGAGAATGACATCAGAGGTGGGAAATTGGCATTGAGGTCAGTTTTTGACATCTGAGATTGAGAAAGGGAAAAAAGGGGAAGAAAAAATCAAGCTATGCCTCTGAGATTAAGAACACAAGAATAATAAAAGGAACAAACAAAGCATTTTATACAGAAGAAACTTCAATGGAAACCAGTGATATCTGTTTCTTTGAATTACTTGGTGAAGCAGTACTGAGAGGTGGTTGCTCCAGAAGCCAGTTGGAGAAGTGGAGATTTGCACGCACCGGGGATTCCTGGAGAGTCATTTTCAAAGACAAGGTTTGGTCCCTGATAGCTTCTCTCTAACAGCATTTTCTTTCTGAGTCATGACTTTGCTTTTATAGAAAGAGTCACAGCCAAAATATTTCAAAAGATCACCATTTGAAGAACAAAACTTTCTTTTGTCCACACTATTTCTTCATCTTAAGAAACATTTAAAGGCTAAAGATTTAGCAAGATGATTTTTTCTCCCTTTAATTTTTTTATTGACTTAAAACATGCACACAGAAAAGTGCACATTTTATAATGTGCAGCCTGAAGAGTTTTTGCAAAATAAACACACTCCCTTGTAATTAGCACCCAGATTAAGGAACAGGATGTTATCAGGATCCCTAAAAGCCCCCTCCACACACATACTTTGCTACTTTCCATTAAATAATCCAAAAGCAGCCATCCTTTATTTTTGCCCCTCAAAAAATTGCATCAGACTGTATATACTATTTTTTCTGAATTGTTTCTCACAATACTGTTTGTGAGATGCATTTATATTTTTTGTGTGTAGTTGTAGGTCATTCATTTTATTGCTATATTGCTTTCTATTATGTACATAGGTCACATTTTAATTTGTAAATTACTATTTATGAGCATTTGTGTTGTTTATAGTTTCGGCTCTTACAAATAGTGCTTCTAGTACATGTCATTTTATTTCAGCCTTTAAAACTAAATAGTAGAAAGGGGGACTATTATATTTGTACATAATCATTGGATACTTAAAATAGAAGCCATAGAATGGCATATTTATTATCATGGTGAAAATATGCTTCCAAAATTACACTCTAAAAACTATAATCCCATAATGATAAAGTAAGAATTCTAATGAAAAGGAAATGTTAGTGTCCACTTTTAAAATGTCAAGTAAGTGCAGCAGGGTGTGGTGGCACATGTCTGAAATCCCAGCAGCTCAGGAGACTGGGGCCGGAGGATCACAAGTTCAAAGCCAGCTTCAGCAAAAGTGATGCACTAAGCAACTCAGTAAGACCCTGTCTCTAAATAAAATACAAAATAGATCTGGGGATGTGACTCAGTGGTCAAGTGCCCCTGAGTTCAATCTGTGATATCCCCCAAACAAACAAACAAACAAAAATAAGTGCATATGCCAAAGTGATTTTTGTTTTTATCCTTTGACTAATCTCTCCTCAATCTCCCTGGGCTCTTGCCAGCCCCTGGAAACTGCCATTCTCCTCTCTGCTTCTTGGAGTTCAACTCTTTTAGACTACAAATATAAGGAGATAGTGCAGAAGCTAATGACACTGGACTTTTCTCTTTTTAACTTCATATACTTATCATTTATTTCTACTTCAAAATAGAATTACCGTGGGTTGGGGGATGTAGCTCAGTGGCAAAGTGCTTGCCTAGCATGCGTGAGGCACTGGGTTCGATCCTCAGCACCACATAAAAATTAACAAATAAAATAAAGGCATTCGGTCCAACTACAAAAAAAAAATAAAAAAATAGAATTACTGTGCCATCCAGCAATCCCACTACCAGGTATATATAGAGAGAGAAAATGAAATCAGAATGTCAAACAGACGTCTGCACTTCTGTGTTCATTGCAGCACTTTCACAATAGCCAAGAAATGCAAAAAACCCAAGTGTCCATCAACAGAGAAATAAATACACCAAATGTGGACCACATACACAATGGAATACCATTCAGCCTCAACAAAGAAGGAAACCACTGTCAGTTGTGACAACCTGGATGAACCTGGAAGACATTATAATAAGTAAAATAAACCAGGCATAGAAAGACAAATACTGCATGATCTCCTTAGAGATGGCATCTAAAAAAGTGGAACTCATACAAACAGAGAGTAGAATGGTAGTTCCCAAGGGCTGGAGATCGGAGAGATGTTAGTCAAAGGATTAAAAAATAAATCATTTAGAAAGGAGGACTATGTTGAAGGGGTCCATTGTGCAGCATGGTACTATAGCGAGCAAGTCTTTTTATACTTGAAAATTGCTAAGAGAGCACATTTTAATTGTTTTCATGGCAAGTTTAATTTTATATGAGTTTTAAATATATATATATATATTACAGCCAGTGAGTGGTTCTGAGCTCTTCACAAATGTAAGGTTCCGTCATCAGGAGTAAATTTTTGTTTATAGATCCCCTCACATCTGCTTCCTAAGATACTCATTTACTCCCTCAAGGAGCAAACACTCAAACCACAACCATGAATGATATTTAGAAGATTTTTTTCCTTGTCAGTACTGAGAATTAAACCCAGAGTTACACTACCACTAAGCTACATCATGAGCCCTCTTTTAATTTCTTACTTTGAGACAGAGTCTCATCAAGTTTCCCAGGCTAGCCTAAAACTGGTGATCCTCTCGACTCAGCTTCCCAAGTCACTTGGATAACAGGGGTGCACCACCGTGCCTGGATAATATTTGAAAGATTTAATAGCTGGAGAAAGAAAGTAGATCCAAGAAATGTGTATGACATCTTCTGTCTTCTGAGTTCAGGTTCTTAACTAACTAATTCACAGTATCAGGAGTCAGGGAATCCTGACTCATAGGCCAAATGCAGCCCATGGTCTTTTTTGTACACACCACAAAGTATACATGGCTTCACATTTTTCTTTTCTTTCTTTCTCCTTCTCCACGCCACCCCCTACCCCCACATTCCCATCCACCCCGTGGTACTAGGGATTGAATCCAGTGGTGCATTACTACTGAACCATACCCCCAGTCCTTTTGATTTTTAATTTTGAGACAGGGTCTTGAAGTTGCCCAAACTGGCCTTGAACTTAAGATCCTCCTGCCTTAGCCTCCCAAGTCCCTGGGGTTACAAGTGTGTGTGCCACTGTGCTCAGTGGCTTCACATTTTTAAATAGTTGAGAAAAATCAGGAGAATATTTTTGTACCATAAATTTGTGCCATGAATTATATAAAATTCAAATATAAGTAGTCACGAAGTTTTATCAGAAAATAGCTGCACACATGCATCTCCTGTCTACAGTTTTTTTTCATGTGGCAACAACCAAGCTGAGTAGTTCTGACAGAGAACAAATGATTTGCAAAGCCTCACCTATTTACTCTTTGGCCCTTTTCAGAAACAGTTTGCCAGCCTCTGCTCTATTTGATGTCTGGCCATTACCATCCTTCAATTTAAAGGCTACATATTTTATGTACTCAGTATAATTCAAATGCAGTATTGTTATAAAGCACAAAAGCAACCGTTTGTACTAGATTCAGTGGTACCACCCTGATTGCAAAGGTTCTGCTGTGTAGCCCACGTGTAATATTCTGTGTTTAAGTAACACCAATATATAAGTATTTATAGATTCCTTCTTGCATCTAGAAGAGACAAAGATAGTTGATCAGAGCACAAGTGCCCCAATTTGGGACTGTGAAACATGCTCACTGAGTCTCTGGTGCTCCTTCTTAGATTTAGCCTGAATTTGATTGTCTTATAGAAATGAACAACCAGAAAGATTAGCAAGACGCACAAACACAGAAACACATTCACAGAATCTCAGCCAATGACATCTTTCCTTCTAGATTAGTAAAAAACAATTTAATCTGCTCCATTAAGAGTTTTTTATGCCATGTGGAAGAAATTTCCACGTACCTCCACATGTTTTTCACCTAGATTTCCTCCTCAAGGAGTTGCTTGTCCCTATTGTTATTAAAATATCTACTTGTAAGCAGTTTTTAAATTGTTTCAGGTTTATTGAGAGAGGGCTGAGGAATGAGAACCTGCTAAAGAGATGTAGAATGTAAATGGCAGCCACGATGACAAGAAGTCTCATTTGATCTGAATGGAGACCTAACTGATTTGCAAAACGGAACTGACATTTCCAAAGCAGCACAGTGAAATGTTTAGAAGTTGATAATGTAAACCACTCTATTGCAGTGTGTTTCTCAGAAGGGGCAGCTGGAGAAGGAACAGGCTAAATAAGGGAGTTTATTATTAGATTATGTTTTAAAGGTGGTAAATCCATTAATTTTCCCCAGATTTCAGAAATTACAATAGGAAATCATCAAGTGAGGTAAGATATTGCTTAGACTCCAAGAGGTAATAGTTTATTACTGTCTCAGAAGTCTCTAACCCATTAGCCACAAAGTATCATCTGAACATGCACTATTCACTATGCATGACCAAAAAAAGGTTGGTGTCAGCTAATAAGGAGTGTGCATGCTTGTTTGTGAGACTAGGTAAAACTTCACAAGAACAAGCATTTCCAAATTAAACTATTATGGGAAACCTAAGAGGGAAAAAAATCACATATTAACATTATGTAGGAGTTCCAGGGAACCCTAATGTACACTTTTCCTCGAAGGTTCTCAGTTGCTTTTGCTGATGAGACAAACCACTCTCCCTGTTTCATAAATGATTGCTCCTATTGGCTAGAGAATGAAGCAAAAATCATAGTATCTTTTCTTCATCTGTAGATAAAGTAATTAAAGGAGACAAGCTCTGACAAGCAGTGATCAAACCTAACTCCAAGCACTGGGAAAACTGCATCCAGGAAGACTGAACATAGGAAAGAATCAGATGTCTATAGTGTGGAGAAGAACAGGATGAAGAAAAGAAATTCTCAAGAAACAGAATATCCAGGACCAGAAACTTATAGGACTTCTCTGAAAACAGACCCACAGAATTGGCCTGGGACTTCAACAGAGTGTTCTAACACCACATTTCTTATGGCCAAGGGGAAAGCTTAAGGAATAAGGAACAGAGTGATAAAAGAACGTGTGTGATTGGCTGACTTATGTCTTTCTACTGTAACTATGCTGTCCATGTAATAGCCAAGGACTCATCCAGGTCAGTTCTTGGCCTTTCACCGGATTTTCTTCATTGCCAAGAGCACCCACCTAAGTGAAAGCTTTACCAGGAATGATGGTCTGTGGTCTTGAAAAAATAACTGAAAGAACAACCCAGAAAAGAAGCCTGCATTTGGACTCATTAGGCTCTTCCCTCTCAGGAGAACATGGCACTTGACTATTCCACACTGTCTTTACCTTCTTTCACCAACCTAGGTCACCAAAGGTAAACACACAGGCAAGCTCCTTTCCTCCATACATAACACAGACTTAACTTTCACCACCACCAGGGGAGTGATTTCTCAATGTGCCATTGGCCCTTTAGCAATCTCCTGTTTAAAGAACTGTTTCTGGGCCTGCATGTAACTAAGAGTTCATGCACCTACTAATCCTTTCTGTTTTATAAAGCTAATTGCTTGTGTAGCTATTTCTATACCCTTAGGTACCATCACAGTCTGTTTTCTGGAAATGTGAACACTCATTCAAACGAACTTCAGAGCTATAATTTATGGAACACACTGAGTCACTGATGTCAGTTGGCTGCCTTTGTCCTGGTACACTTCCTCCTTTTCTAAAGGGATTTTCTTTGAAGAAAAAAAAAATCACTTTTAGATTACTTGTTGCAGAACTTTTTTGAAAGGGAGTTTTCTTGGAAAATTATGTGAGTCCAATAGTGAAGTTCTCAAACAGCAAAAATTCTACTCCCCAGTACACACTGTGAACATCCACAAAAGGCCTATAGGAAATTATCTGCTTGGATACTGGTTTTAAGACACTTTAACAAAAATAAATAAATAAAATTGATTTAGGGGTCTGCACTACATAATTTTAGTCATTGGACCTCTCTGGTCTCAGTATTCTCCTATCATAAAATTAGATATCATAATTTTATTTTACCACGCTGAGAAAAACATAAAATTAAAAATGCTTTTGATACTAAAATTAAATATGTTTTCTACCAAGAAGAAAAGAAAAGAAATCCTAGTTTACAAACCCATGTCCTGAGAGGTAAATACTAGTGTTAAAGGGCAATTTACATAGAAGGGTACCTTTCTGTAGTGAATTCACACAGGAGCTCTCAAAATGTGATGCACTTCACAAAATTGATCCAATTCATAAAAACTTATGATTATAACCTCTCTGGAGCTCTCAAACTATTTAAATATGACTCCTTTAATATATTTTGGTCAATACATTAAAACCTATCAAAGACATTCATGTTCTGGGTGTTTCATGGACATTTTCAAATCTAATCATCAATAACCTGGAATTTAGAGATAAGAAAACCAAAGGTCAACTGGGTGACTACTGCTTAAGGTGCAGGTACTGAGCTAGCATCAAGATCTGGACCCCACCCAGTGTGTCTAATATAAGCATTTATACCTTTTGTGCTTCATACGGTTTGGTTCCAGTAAGTCCTCATTTTGTCACACACACAAAAAGATTTGATCAAATTTATTCACTCTTTGAAAATAGAATTTTGGTTTAAGTTCCTTTTTCTTCCATATCCTCCCCCAACTCCTTTCAATTTTAATGTGTGTGTGTGTGTGCGTGCGTGTGTGTGTGTGTGTGTGTGTGTGTGTGTGTGTGTGTTTCTCTCTTTGTGGCTGGGTTTGATTTTAAACAGACTTCTTAGGAAAGGTGTGTTCTTGTAAAACTGGAAGGTCAAAGAGCTTCCTAACTGGAACAGGCAGGTCATATTTAGGAGTAAAGAGTTCTTAAGGAAGGGAAGTAGCCCACTTCCCTGAGATTTCATATATACACGTGTGAGTTAAGATATATCTCCATACTTTGCCTCTTTAGTTTATGTAAAATCTATGAATGTTGTTTATTTTTCTCTAGAAGAAATAATAAAAGGGTTTTACCTGCATTCTATCTCACTTACTAGACACAAGAATATTGCTAGGAAAATTCATTTAATTCTACAAAGGAAATTAACCCAAATTATTACTTCACAAGCAAATTGAGACCTGTTAAATATCAGCCTTCTATATCAGTATTTGTCCTGCAGGCAGAACATCTGGCAACGAAGAAGCAAATGATGATCAATGCCAAAGCCTTGGGAAAGCCTTTCCCCCTCATTCTCATCTTTTCTTTCTAACCAGCTACTCATAGAGTCATGGGAGGTGTTGAAAGCTTTCTACCATAGACCTCAGTTTCACTGGGGAGAAATTGACAGGATATGATCTATATGGATAAGATTTATTTGAATCTGATTTTCCCCCTATGGAACATTCTGGATTTCTGATTGAGCAATGTCTTAGAAATTCCAAAAGTAGATATTAGTGCCTTTTTGTTTCATAACTTTTCTAGTACATTGACAGTTGTAGCTTTCTAGTTCTTGAAGATGAGGACAGTTGCACCATTGCTTACATCAGTCTGCACAATCAACCCAATTGCCTCAAATGGATTGTTCATACTGCGACAGCCCATCTTGACTACAAAGTCTCCTCAAGCCTGAGAACTCTCTGCTTGTAAGCAACATACTTCCTTGACATAAACAGGATCTTCTTCACCTGGCCTAGCAGGAGCTAGAAGAAAAGACTTCAGAATTTAACTTTCTCTGCCATGGAAAAAGCATCAACCCAGAAGTTTGAGGTGGGCGCCATTTTGTAAAACTAGGCCTTGGCATTACTCCAAAATTCACAATACCCTAGGAACCAGGTGTCCTGTCAAAAATAACAGCTTTCATTTCTGTAACTCTTAGAGTCAACAAAACTCATTTACATACATTATTTCATTTGATTCTAACAATAATCTTATGAAGTAGGTAGGACAGAAACTATTATTGCTATTGTTCATAAAAGTAAACCAGTATTCAAATAAACTATTATTATAATTAAAACAATAGCCGTCTGAGGGTGTCGCTCAGTTGTAGAGCATTTGCCTAGCATGCACAAGGCCAGGGTTTCATCGCCAGCACCACAAAATAAATAAATAGATAGATAAGATAAATAAATTTTAAAATAAGATAAAATGTCAGTAACCAACATCATATAAGGTTATTGATGCATGTGTTTAAAAATGAGTTACCTCAAGTGTATCAACAGCAATACAGAAAGGAAGCTAGACAACTACTATCTTGCTATTTCAGATGAAGGCACAGATGGATAAGGGTAACTTTTATTAGGATTTCTCCTAACAAATATTTCTACAAAGCTTTGTGCAGAACACCTCCCCTCAGTGACTGTCCTTCCTGGTGGGTGGCCTCCTGGAGGACCCTCTGTGGCAGGTTCTGCTTGCGGGCTCTAACCCCACCACTTCCCTCCCACTCATTTCCAAACCCACCAGTGAACCTCAACACAGCTGTGGAGAACAACTCAATTAGATATATTTTTATTGATCATTTGAATAAAGGCAATAAAAATAACACTACTGAATTTTTGGAAAATAGAAAAAGAAAAAACCACCAAGAAGTCCTGTGACCTCAACCTCTGTTAGTATTAGGCCAAGTTTCCTTTAACTTTTCCCCCTATTCATCTGCTTTTCTCCTATCTATAATCAGAAGATAGATATGTATACTGTCAATTTTGCATTTTTAATTGACATTGTTTCCTAATCTTTTCAACTTGTCACTACTTTGGCCATGATCCATCAAGTGAATAAAATATAATTTACCTTTATCCTATTATTGGACGTTTATGCTATTTTTACTTTTTCAGGTGTGTAGCTTTCCCCATATTTTTGGATTGCTCCCTAGGATAGATTCCCAAGAGTGGGATTATAGGATCAAATAGCATGGACATTTTTCTGGCTCTTGATAGTTTCCAAACTGCTTTCCTAGGATTTGTCCTCATTTAAACTGCTACCCACAAAGTGTGTAAGAGATCTGCTTTATTAGGATCACTGTAGTGTTTTAATTTTTGCTATTTTGTTGCTCATTTGTTATTTTCATTTGTATGTTGCTGGTTACTCATACATTTGAACATTTCTTATTGTTTCTGTAAATGATCTGGTCATGACAATTAGACTTCAATAGTGCAGTTTCATTGAAAACTATTATTAATTTCCAGAACATGAAAGAAAAGTATAATTGGGGGGAAATGACTTCTAAGACCATATTTAAATGATTTGGAAGTTCTTCTTCCTGGTGCTTCTCTCACATGATGTGTCAGAGGTCAATGCACATGATATGCAGGAAGAACAGTTAAAATCACATCAATGTCCATAAATGATTCTAAACTAACACATGTTCCCTGTCTTTACACTTGACTGCTAGTCTCACTAATTAGCACAAAAAGGGTAAAGGTGCTATAGCATAGGATCAAACCCAGACCCTACATACCAACTGGGTTTACTTATTTAGGGTAAATCAAATAAGCATACTGAGCCTGAGTCTTCATTTATAAAAAGAAATAATATTAACCCCTAAGCTAAGCTGTGGGAAGATCAGATTTGTTATAAGATATGAGAAATTATCAACTTTGGCTTAGTTTTGAAACACAACCAAAGAGCTAAGAATTCCTAGCCCATAGAAGTGACAATAGATACAATCTTCTCATTTTTTAATCACTAAAGACATATAGCTCAGACATATAGGGAATCAAACATTTTTCTGAACATTTTTCTTTTATATTTGAAGTTCCCTATTATTAAGAGACTTGATAAAAATCTTCCACCCCTTATTGTCACAAATCATCTGGGAGTTCAGGCACTGGAGAAATGTGGTTTCAAATCGTTAAGTGTCTCTTTTCAATTCTAGTCTCCCATGGGAGCAGAAACTGTCACATCTACTGCTGAATCTCCAAGGCCTATTGTGATGGGTGGCAGAGTATGCATTCAATCAATGCATTTTGACTGAATGCAGAAGCTGCTTTAATCAGAGTAATCAGAAGTTATTGACCCCTGGCTCTAGATACATAGAGTGATTGAAGGAACTTGGTTTGCTGAAGACACCTGTTTCAGCAGAAATGGGGGTTAAGTAACATAAATAACTAGTGTACAAAAAAAAAGGTAAACACCAAATATATGTAGTCTACTTAACAATAGTGGTAAAGGGTAAAGGGCCTCCCTAGCATCCTGGATCCTCAAAAACATAAATGAAAAGAGAAATGAGCATGTGTTTGAAATCCCATCATTGTGTCCTTCTGATATTCTTCAAGAAGCAAATCTACTGAGTTTTATTAGAGCAGCCAAAGATTTTTGTTTCAAAGGAAGGGGACCTGATGAATCAAAAAGCTAAGAACCAAAGACAGTGAAAGGACCTAGTCCATTGACATGTTCAAACATTTTAAGGAAAGCTATTATTTCAAGCACATGTCAAAGAACGGGGATGGGGTGTAATGAATTACAGAATAACTGATGTTTATGCCTGAGAGGTCCCTGGCTGTTCTGTACCTCCTGGAAATTGTTTACGTGCACAAGTCCTGTGATCATGGGGCTATGATTAGCGGATGCTGACAGTGAGACAGAGGAGGAAGGCATGAATCATCATACAGGAGAAAGCTGAGCAGGATCAACTCTGCCTTAGAGATGGACTTCTTTTTCCACATTCTAAGTTCTGATGACTTGGTACCACAGGACAGGATGAGGAATCAGGGGGAGGACTGATGAGGGATGAATTTTGCCATTTGGAAGTTCCACTTCTGAAAACTCTCATTTGTGAATTTACGACTTCTTAATTTGTAAATAGCAGCTGATAATCTCCTACATTTACCCATCATTTTAAGATTATTGAGCTTCCCAAGTGGCTGGCACAGCATTTCTGAAATAGGAACATATTCATTTCACTTCTGTCTGAACTTTCTCTGTATCAAAAAACAAAGATAGAAATGGTACAAGTTGAGGGAAGGCAAATTGGTCATACCCAAAGACTTAAAAACAGCATATTACAGGGACACAGTTACATTAATGTTTATAGTAGCACAATTCACAATAGCTAAACTATAGAGCCAACCTAGATGCCCTTCAGTAGATGAGTGGATAAAAAAAATGTGGTATTTATACACAATGGAATATTAGTAATAAAAGAGAATAAAATCATGGCATTCGCAGACAAATGGATGGAACTGAAGAAGATAATGCTAAGTGAAGTTAGCCAATCCTAAAAAACAAATGCCAAATGTTTTCTCTGATATAAAGAGGCTGACTCATAGAGTAGGGTAGGGAGGGGGAACATAGGAGGACTAGATGAACTCTAGGTAAGGCAGAGGGGTGGGAGAGAAAGGGAAAGGGCAAGAGGTTAGCAATGATGGTGGAATGTGATGGACAATATTATCCAAAGTACATGTATGAAGATATGAATTGGTATAAACATACTTTATATACAGAGATATGAAAAATTTATTCTCTATATGTATTATAAGAATTGTAATGCATTCTGCTGTCGTGTATTTAAAAATAAAATCAATTAAAAATAAAAAAATTAAAAAAGAAATAAACTATTGTACCTTGATAAGAAGAAACATCACAATGAAAATATAATTAAAGCCCTAAGACATTTTTGTTGACAGAAAAAATAAATTGATGGCTTTCCCAAGTTTCTGGGAATTATCTACATGATTGAGTCTTCATAAATATGTCCTAGCATTAGAGGTATGTTGTTATCATCTACAAATAGGATTTTAAAAGCCAGAGAAAGATGTCTCCTGCACACAAGTAGAGACATCAGTCCTTGGCAAGACCTACCCAATATTGTCAG
This sequence comes from Ictidomys tridecemlineatus, assembly GCF_052094955.1. NCBI lineage: Eukaryota > Metazoa > Chordata > Mammalia > Rodentia > Sciuridae > Ictidomys > Ictidomys tridecemlineatus. The sequence continues at coordinate 57,075,634 of NC_135484.1, read as the reverse complement.
GTTGAGATGCTTGGCCTGCACTCAGCTTCAGAATAGAATATAAATCTCAATGGAAGCAACCAACTAGAGAAAAATGGAATGTACAAACTGCCTAAATCAGTTATAAAATACCAGTTTGCTTCAAGTATTGGCATTATTTGGTTGAGAAAGACTTTATAACCTGGAATACCTTGATTTTGTTGAGTCTGCCTATATGCGTAAGACAGAACCATTCTATATCTTACTGTTCATTCAAGAAAAGTTCTTGAACAAAAAAAGATGCACTTCCTGTCACAAAAGGCTGCACCTACTGTCAAAAAAGTCAGA